>NW_028262347.1:18641666-18944696 GCF_047370975.1 Nipponia nippon | reverse complement strand
TTCTGCAAATGAAATATCTAAAATAGCAGTAAAATGTTCTTCCAAGGTGTTTTAAGATTATCATCTACATTGTGTGTGATCTAACACATATGCATATTTATGAAATATCTTTGTGGCAAACACAAGTGCTAGTAGACTCTTCTCAATTTGCGCATCATTTTCTTTTCTCTCTGTCAGTGCACAAAAGATGTATGAATCAAAGCTTCCACTTGGAGACAGGCCTCTAAATCATATTTGAACTTGTTTACTTGAGTGGTAACTGGCTTAGTGGGAACATTAAATGTGAGTACTGGGGCATGTCAGAGTGTTGTCTTTATTTTCTGCAATACTTTGTTGTTTTTTTCAAGGCTGTTGCAAAGTTGTGGTCTCACAAAACAATCATTTTAGAGGAGCAGTTAAAGCTGTTTCACCTGTGCAGTACTGTACAGCAAGTTCTCAAGGATCTTCTACCCATTTCTGTGAGGCTTTTCATGTGAGCTACAGCTTCAATATGTTCTTAAATGGCTTGATGAATATACGTGACCCGTGTATTTGAATGTTTTTGTCATGGATGGGGTCTTTGGAGAATGAACTTGGTATATCATCCTTGTGTCCTTGTCACCATATTCCTCAGTGTCTGCGTTCATCTGGGTCTGACACAGCCTTTATCATGTCATCATGTGGCTGTTCAAAATATCTGCAAGTATTTCCCTGCTCTTTTATTAAAACATTCCCTATATCAGTTTATTGCAAAAGGTAAATGGATAATCTTGCAGCTACTGTATGGTGTTTGAAATTGCTCAGTTCAGCTGATTGATTATGTAATCTGGCTTGCCAGGACCTGTCCTTGTTCTCAGTAAAAATGTTTTTATCAGCTTGTTGGTGCTCTATATCAAATAGTGTGCAGATAGGATGATGCTACCTCAGGATAAACCTGATATTCTCTTGTGAATCCTTGTGAATACAGAATTTCTTATCTGCCATTTCTCTTCCTAATTTTGATGAAACTGTTAACGCATGTGTTTGACTTTGTGATGCTTTTGTAACATTTTTTTTGTGAATTCTAATTGGAGTTCCTTCACTATTCTCTTCTTAGGCTGTTTGCAGCAGGAGCACTAAACATGAGCATGCCATTCTTGGTATTTCCAAACTCGGCATTTTTTCCCCCCTTCAGTTTTGTTACATGTTTTATCTGCTCTTCTCCTAGGTGTAGATGAGAAAAGGACCTGATTTTGATGAAACATAATACTTTTCTTTGATTACAGTAGTTCCTAAGTATTAGGATTTCATTCTAAATAGAATATTTTCAGTTGTTTTCTAATAAAATGAGTTAATACTTCCAGGGCTTCCTTGCCCACTGTGTGCAATAAAAGAGAGAGTTGTAGGTCCTCTTCTCTGTTATCTTCCCCCAAGGCATTCACATGGATGTGGAAACCTTGTTTCTATTATTTCCAATCCTCAGCAACTTCACTGTGATAAAGATAAGAATGTTTTCTAGGTACTCTTCATTTTTCTTTTGACTTCCATATACTGACAGGGTTTCAAATAAAACAGCAAATCCTTGCTTTGTGTGGGCTGTGGTCGCTTCTGACAACATGTTGTGCTGTCTTTTTTATATATCAGGAAGCCAGATTGTGACCAAGGATATAAAATTTAAAGTAGAGCTCACTCTGTTATACACAAAGCACAATATCTTCCTCAGACACACCTTGTCCAAGATCCCTCTGGTAATTAGATATAATTGATTTTAAACAGAATTTGAAGAGATGTAACTTCTGTAATTCTGAGTTGTCCCTTAAATTCAAGCCTAGGAGGCCTATGTCTAAAGTTGCCTTTCGTCAGTATGAAGTTTGTGACCTTTTAGATAGAATATAGTTAGAATACTCTTGTTCACTATCAGGATAATATTCTAAAGATCTCTGTGCATGTCTTTAGTGATAAACCCTACAGTATGTGAGGCTTTGTGACTTTGATAAGTACAGCTTGTTGTTAAAGAATATATTTTGCCAATGGGAAGCTATTCTACAGAAATCTACCAACATACTAGATAGGTTTAATTATTTTTGCTTATATTTATACAGGTTTAAAATCCTCTAAAAGGAAAACCAACAGGCAAATGAAAGCCAAGAAACCATCTCTGAAATCTGGAAAATCAAACAGCCTGTGAATCTGCTTTTAAGGATGGTATTTAGGATACCATTATATTACATTTATTACTCTTTTCTTTTTTCCACCAGTCACAAAAAAGAGCAGCGTCAAGAGAAAATCCCCACACAATTTAACGTACAAAAGTACCAAATTATTTAACAAATGCAATACCTCTATTGTTGCTTTGATACAGATCTATATCTCCATGTTCTGATATTTCTTTCTGACATTAGCCTTTGGTCTCCGATGCATTTTAGAGTATAAAATGCTGACTATACATTTTGCTATACATGTCGGACAAAAGTATTAGCTACTTTAGCCTTTACTTAGTCTTCTGTGCAGTAGTCTCTCTGAGGAGAATCTTACAGTTTATTTCTAGTAAATCATTGTTCTTGTTGATGTGATGTCATTTTTACTGGAAGGGCTGATTTTTGGGGGATTTCTTTAAGACACGATTTCTTTAAAGATGATCCATGATCATTTAAAACAAAGCGTCATTAACTCAAGACTTTTTTGCCCTGCTGCAGTCTCTGCTGAGCATGCTTTTATTTCTTATTTGAATCTTGAGTTAGGTGTATATTAAAGAAAAGAGGTCTTGTCATCTATCACTACAAACCTTTTTAAAACATCCCATCCTTCCCTTACGTTCTCAGATCTGCTGTTGCATGTTTTCTTAATAAAAGTTAATGTTTCAGGGATTTCCAAAATTATTTCATTTGTATGCTACCACCTAAAATAGAAGCAGGTCTTCTGAGCACAGGGAGTCACTAATAGAGAAAACACGTGAGGGATTGCTTTCCTAAATGTGCTATATAGAGTACCACATGATTTTGTTGTACAGTGTTGCTATTCCTATTTTTTTAAAATGGGTTATAAAATCAAGTTAACATATGAATATAAGAGCAGCATACTGGTTCAGACCAAAGATCTAGTGGAGATAGGTAAGTATCCAGGAACTGGACACCTGGGGAAGAATAAGAGGAGGACAAACATATAGGGTAATAGTTCTTAAAACACTCCAACTATTCTCAGCTGCAGAGAATTCCTGAGTCTCTTGCAGTTTCTCTTGGTGACCTCCCATGAATGCCTCTTCAAAGAAATTGTCTGGTCATCCTTTTAGCTCAGAGAAATAATTTGCATTCACAAAATCCTTTGGCAAGGAGTAGTACAGTTTTACCTGCTGGGTGAACAACTACCTCCTTTCCTAACAGAGAACATTCGGGATAACAAGAACATTGCATATTTAATTGATTTTTATTTTTTTATTTAATGTTATCCAACACTTAGCTGATGCTTTCATAGAATGGTTTATAATAATCCCAAAGTTATGATTCTGTGTGCTACTGGTCAGCTGAAAACCTCTCATTTGTATGTGAATCTAGGATTGCTTTTTGCTGTGTGTATCAATTTACACCTACCTGCACTGAATTTCATCTGCCATTTGTATATCCAGTTACTCAATTTGTAAGATCCTTCACAATCTGCTATCATCCTTAGTATCTTGAATTACTTTGCATCATCAGAAGCACAGACACTTCTTCAATGTCCTTACTGGACTATTTATGAAGATGTTGAATAGCACAGCACTCCACTACTGCTCTTCCTGCAGCACAGGAATTAACATTTCACTCCTACTTTCCATTTCTGATCTATTAACAATTTGTTAATTACATTTGTCCATGTAAGGATCCCCTGCACTGATGTGATGGCTGCTTGTTTTTCTCAAGAGTCTGCAGTGAAGATCATTGTGAAAAGTCTTTTGGAAATCCAGACAGGCTATATTAACTCAATCACTACTATCTCTGTGATTGTTGACTTTGTCAAAGAGTATCAGTATATTTCTGGGGCAGAACTTCTCTTCACAGAAGTCTCTGGATTTCATTTTCACAAATGTATTTACAGAGACATTAATTTATGCTTTCCTATGCTATTTACTGATTTGCTTGGTATGGAAGTTTTTTTGTGGGTTTTTTTTGTGGGGTTTTTTTGAAGATCAATATCATGACTGCTACCCTCTAGCCTTCATGTATTGAGCTTTAAGTGAGAGATTACGTGCTACATTTAGTCATTCACCTATTTTATCATCTTAGGTGAATACCATCTAGTTCTGGTGAGCTGCTGACAATCATTTTGTCTCTTTGTTTATAACCACATGAGTTCAACTTCAGGTATAGTCTCTCCTGAGTCCCTCCATCCCCAAACCTGTCAAGGGATTCCAGATGGGAACCTTCTCTGTTCCTTTTATGGCAAACATCAGTCAAAATCATATATTCAGCTTCTGCAAAATTATTTTAATTATTTTGTCCTGAGTGCTCTTTTGTATCTCAATGTGCTGCATACGTCAGTACAGAATCCCTATTTCACCCTTTGTTCCCAAAGGATTGCAAGGAGGGTATGAAAGGAGATTGATTCATTTTGCTAGCTGACTTCAGAACTTTTTTTTAGTCTGCCTAACTATTACAGTAATTATAAGAGTTTATCATCTGTAAGCTGTTAATGTGTACTTGGTTGATTTTTTTTCGTCTCAGCTTTTCTTCATAATCATATGACTTCTACTTATTTTTAGCAAATGCTGAGGTTCCAAGTGATCAGATGATTCCAGGAGATTTCAACTATAGCAAATATAGCAAAACTTACAATAAATTCACATGAATAAACAAAAAGGATAAAGTGATTCTTGCATACACTTCTGTTGTTTTATATTTCAATGTACCTCAAAATCTTTTTAATGTCTCTTACTTAGGTTATATTATACCGTTTTCAGATTAATCAATCTGAAGTATTCCAACCTACCTTAAGAAACTACTGACTAAGAATTTCTGAGAAAGATAGCTGATATCGCATTCATTATTTATCTTGATCCTCAAATGCACATAGCTATGATTTTTGTCTGTAAAGATTTATATGTATAACCATTTTGCAAACCGTTGTGCTGTCTCCCACCTTTTATCTCTTCCTCCTTGGCTACTTGTCATTAGCTTTCTGCTGGACATGACTGCCCACAGCAGGGCTTACGAAAGATATCATGTGTGTATCCCTCATTAGTTTTAGTGCAAAATCTGCCACATTAGTTGACACTGCCATTGCAGATGGCATGAGCTAGCAGGAGCGACTTTGCCTTGAAAGAGAATAGGAGCTCCACACATACATTCGTCGTCACAGTCTGCAGAGGAGCAGCTGGGATAATAGTGTTTTCAAACATTTTCTCTACAGACATCTATCAGCAACATAATAAAGTTATTGGGAAGTTACTGTATGGCTCAGACTTAGTTTGTCATTCACTTTCAGACCTTTAAGCCTTACTGACCTTAGATCAGTGTTACCTACTGCTGAGAAGTCAAGAATTTTTGACTATTGCATGTTTGCGATCCTCTTCCAACTTATCAATTCAGATGCAATTTGTTTATGGACTATCTCTCGTCATGTCAGAGAAATCAACCTACTTAAATACCCTGTCTTGTCCTAGGGCTTTGTTGCCTTTAATTTTATAGACAATACTAGGGTAATCATATTCAACAGCATAATGCTAACTTCCATTCTGAGTATATGTTAATAATATATTATATTTCAATAAAATTAGGTTTTTTAAATCACTGCAATGATATCTAAGTGTTCACAGCTATAAGGAAAGGTGAAGTCTAGCTTCTCCTCCAAATCGTGTTTATAAAATGGCCTATTTAAATGGAAGGTTCAAGGTCAACTGCTAAACATTGCTGATCACCTGAAGTTTGGATAGAATTCCCTGCTATTTCTAGACCATATCCCTTTCAGAGCTGGAAAGGAGGGGTGCTGCTCTTGGCTAACTGGCAGGGCAGAGGATATTATACTGACTTTGGCTATTTGTCACTGGCTCACAGCTTCTAATATGAATGCCATCACTACATTTCAAATTTCCATTCCTTCCAAGCTGTCTTATGTATCATTTGCATTCCACTGATGGGTGTCATTTTATTCTTCTCTGTCTTAATTTTTATGTGTGTGTGTGTGACAGCTGCAATGGGCACTATCTTAAGTACAAAGCAGAGCATCTCTTCGCCAGCCATGTGGTAAGATTTCCCCCCCCCCCCGTTACTTGTGTCCTCTCCATTGTATCACTGTATTACACATAGAATGTCCATGTCTAATTTTTTTCTTTCTGACCAAATTCTGATTCTATTCCTGGCATTTATTTTGTGTTTGAGTGATGAGGATTTAAGTTGGTGAAAGAGGCAATCAACTGACATTGCTCCACATAAGCCATGATCCTCCCTTTCAACTCAGCAAAGTAATTTTATCACAGTAGTCAATTGTGAATATCTAGGCTAATATAACTTCTCTGAAAGCAAACTATGTTCATTCTAAAACATGATTCAGAGTCCAGTTTTAACTGGCTGGTCTCCAATCATTATTAAGGAATAAAGTAAACAAAAAGGTGGTTTTAAAATAAAGTAGATAGAAATTATATAGTCAGTTCATATATTCACACTTAAATGGTGTCAAGCTGACCCTTAGATGGTGCATGAGGGTATAGTTCTAAAGAAGGCAGTGAAGGAGTATATATAGCCCCTGCTTAAGATCTGGCTACTGAGTTTTACTTCCTAAAACTTTCAAAGATCATAGGGAAGGAAATACAACACAAATATTTACAGAATAGTTGTACCTAAGCAGAAAAAGATCTCACAGATTTCTCCTGAATTTGTACCACATTGTGTCATGTTACTATGGCAGGGTACTATACAGACATTATTCTTAGTGGGAGCAACTCATCAGGTTTCCATGAAAGCTGCAATAATAAGAATCCAGGAAGATGGTCTTGAAAACCACATATATTTATTTTGAACATTTCTTTTTTTGAATCAAGCCATGGTTCAGAAATAAAATCTCAGATCTAGCCAAGAAGCTAGCTCTTAACATTTCTTCATGTTTACTTGAATGGTGCATGAATAAAAAGTCCATCTTTTGAAACGATTCAGATATCATCAGAGATCTTTGCTTTCTACCTGTTAGAGTATGTAAAATTATCTTCAGACTGACAGCATTCCAGTTACCTAAATGCAATTTGTGCACATGCATACATTAGAGAAAATTAAATACCATATGGTGCTGAGCCAGTCACAGTTTGTACTGCTTGAAAATAGCACACTTTTGAAGCCTGATGACAAATTTTACGGGTTTTCTCTCTCGCTAATTTATGGAAAAATAGCTCTTAACCATTTATCCACAGAAGCACTGCCTAAGCTGTGGCTGTAAAAATTCACTGCAAGAACTATTTCTAAGTAAATGACTGTCTATAAAACACAGAAGACCTATGAAAAAAGATTTTTCCCTCTTAAAATATATACAACATTTTTTTCATTTGCTGGCCTCTCTGGGTGATGCTGTGTTTTTACTGCTCACAAACATCCCAAACAAAGGAGGTAAATTGAGCTGTTTCTGCTACCCCTCGGACACACTAATGTCATTGTGTGTCAGAGGGATTCATGGTGAAGTGAGTAACTCATTTCCTGGCACAGTTTCAGGATGGTGTTTGTGCCTTCTCCTGGTCAGCTGACACAGCTGGGTGGTGTTAACCAGCGGTTTTCTTTATGGTAAAATATCAGGCAATAATGAAGCGGAATTATTATGAATGTCTGCGTAAAAAAAGTGTCCTTGGCCATTTTTTTTTAGAGTAAACTTTAATGCTCAGCATGAGCAATGACTTTTTGTTTGTTGTGTGTGAAAGCTGTAAACTACTGAAGCAGCAAATAGAGCATTTAATCTTTGTATTTTTGTGGCACATCCATGCCCCATCTGAGACTGGAGGCTGCTCATATGAGATACTGGTACATGTGATAAGAAAACCTGGAGAGATATTCTGTATCTCCTGAGACAAGCACAAGGCTCTTACAGCTTAGTGGCATTTCTCCCTGATCTGAGTCAGCTGTTGCAGATCCTTGTGTAGGTAAGGGAGGAAGAAAGCAAGTGTTATTAATTAATACATAAGGAAAGTAGTACACTGATTAACTTGTTTTCTAGTCCATGAGCACACAGGAGCCCTCTCAAGACTGGTAACAGACTCAGGTTTCCTGAGCCACAGCTTGTTACCGGCTGGACCATCCATTTTACAACGCAAATAGGCCAAAGATTCAACAACTGCTTCACAAGCTGGAGGAAATGGACTTTGATACCCTTTTGAATATGGTGGGTTTTTTTCCCTCTCCTTGTCTCTAGTGTTGATTACAGCTTCTCTCATTTCTCAGTCTTACGCCACTGTGAATCAATGAAAGACAGTCTGTGCTTTGCGTAATAAATGCTGCTCGTTTTTTCCTTTTTCATCTTTATATAAGAAGAATATGGACTATACTGAAAAGCCTGTTCTAAAACTGAGTTGCAAATGTTTTGATATTTCTCAGCTCTAAAAGTGCATATATATGTCTGTCTAATTAGAAAAATTCCTTTTGCTCTTTCATGCAGTCTGTTTGACTTTACCTCATTTTCACAACCAAAAAAAAGATCATTTAGTAATGGTAGAAGTACTGTATTTTGGAGTCCTATATCAGAAATATTCCATATTTCTTTTTTTGGACCATTCTAATTAAAATGATCATATAAATTAATTAAAAATAAAAGCCATGGTCAACAAATATAAGGACTTCTATTGTAAGCAAAACATCTATTTATTTTACTGAGACTTTTTATTTATGTAAACACTTCTTACTTACAAAAATTCTGTTCATCAGTTTGATGGAATAATCCACACAGAGCAACTTCTAAAAGAACCTTAGGGAGGCTACATTAAATACAGTCCATGTTTTCTGAGTAAAAAAATATATTAAAATACATTCCTTAAACCTACATATTTGTGCAGTTGGATGTTATTTCTCTACCATGTGTATCTTGCTGCCTTTCGGGTCTAGGAAATGTTCCCTTGCTACTTGTTTTAAGGGTCAGATTGAGGCTCTACTTTTTCTTATAGCTCTTATCTGGACTCTTTTGAATCCCTTTAAAGCATACAGTGCCTTGGGGTGTTTGTATGACAAAGGTGCTTTGGAAATGGGGTGGTGTGGGGTTCTCTCTGTCTCTCCCGTCTTTATTCCGTGCACTCTTGTTACGCTCCAAGGTATTGGGTAAGGAAGAATTCACTGTATCTATGGAGCTAAGGATTTATTGTTAGTCCAATTAATGTTTCAACAGCCTAATAGACCAAATTCTCTGACACAAAAAAGTCTTACCAGTTTAAATTCTTATACCAAAAAAATCCCACCCCAATCCCCAAAACTTTCCTAGTATCTACCTATTTCCCTGGTGCTGTGCTTGCTCTTTCAGTGTCCCTTTAGGTCTTAAGGCTGAGCCTTCCAGACTTTCTCAAGAAGAACTGGAGGTAGTGGTGAGTTTTTAAGTACTCAGTGTCTGGAAGCCTTTGCTAAGAGAAGGGTGATGTTAACGGTGGAGGTGTCTTCCTCCTTAGTCCTGGGACCTGCTTGTGCATATTTTCATGTTTCCTTGCCCCAGACAGCTGCCTTCTGTCTGCTCTCAGCTGAGCGTGAGCATGTCCCCACAGGCTTCCGAGACTCAGCTCCCTGCCCCGGGGGATCTTGTTTGTTGGGCAGAGATCCCTTGGATTTTCCAGGATTTTCTCCTGGAGGCACTGGCAGAGCTCAAGCTCAGGTAGGGTAGGTAAGAGGCACTTAGTCCGGAGGCAGGAGCTGACATCAGCTTAGCCCAGCTCTGGCCAAGGTGAGCCCAGGCCAGCCCTGAGACCTGTGCTCTCAGGTCAGTGTAGAGCCCATGGCCCTTTACTAGGAATGACAAAAATCTTATTTATCCAGCAACACTGTGAGCTTCAACCCCAGGAACTATTTTTAGATTTTTCTTTGGTTGTGTTTATCTTTTGTTGTTCTGTGTCTTCATTCTCTTGAAGTGATCAAGGGCTCAACAAAAATGGATAATGTAGTGTGTAATTGGATGAGGAAATATTTTCTTCAATTTTTAATTAATACATCTTGTTAGTCTGCATATCAATCTCTTATAAAGGAAAAAACATTACTGGAGTGAGCTATTAGCTTTGCCTATTTATGCTGTATTGTCAGTAACTTCCTGAATGCTAACAGAAATGTTTTAAGACGTTCTGGCTGGTTTCTTTTTCAAATCAGTTGGTGTCTTAAATATTTTTCTGTTGGTGTTTCATTCAGTTCTGTTGCATCTCTCCGCCCTGATCCTGTAAAGAATTACTCTCAGTGCTTGTGGATATGATTTGTCTCTGCTGTGCTCTCTACCAACTCTGACAAAGCCTTGCAAGGAGATGTAGCCCACTCTGTTTTTTATATCTTCTGCCAAATTATTTTGGCCTATGTATTTTGCCACAGTGTATGCAGCTTCGTTTGTACTTGGCTGAGTTCATGCTTTGCCAGACTTTGGTTTTCCAGTTGTCTCCCTGAATTTTTGGTCTCAAATGAAAATTACAGATTAGTATTTCATTGCATTTATTTAACAAATTCCTATCCACAAACTTTTCCTCACATAACCAAACCTGAAAGAGTAGCTCTTTAGCTGCTTGATAGTCAGTGATTTTTTTTTTTGTTGTTATCTTAACCATTCTGTACATTCTTATTAAAACAAACAAACAAACTCACAGCTTTTTACCTAGCCTTATTGGTATGATTGCATCTCCAGATATTTAACCACAAAAAAATAGCTATAATTACTATTGTTCACCCTCCTTTGGCTTGTGTGTTTGATGTCCTCCCAACTCTTACTCTGAAATTAATGTCCTTTGCCCCAAGGCCCTGTGTCCATGTGGAAGGATTGGTGAGATGGTAACTAGAAGACTCCACCCGAATAGTAGTGTTACTCCTGGGGTTGAAAGGCAAACACATGGTTCTTCAGTCTCAGTGGTTTTATACTGATGAAACTGCATTTACCACAGACAACTATAGTTGCAGTAGCGAGCTGGAGAGCTCTGTAGTGTACAGTGGAGAAATGTCATGCTGTCAGGAGGGGGAATGGAAGATGACATGCAGGCTAGGGAAAGAAGCTACAGCCAAACTGGAAGCATGGTATCCATTTAAAATATAAAACAGTTACCAAAATGCCAGCTAAATAATGTGCCACAATTATCAAAAGGGTTAACAATCAACCATACATTCAGCATATGTCTCAGTGGCTGTGAACATTGTTGGCAGCATGTATTGACAGGAGAAGTCAAAGCTTTCCATTGAAGTGAGGGGACAGAGAAAACAAAGTGATTTCTAATCCCCATATAGCTTTTATGATTTGGATGAACTTGATTTTTTTTCCTCCACTAAGCTTTTATTTTCTGAGTAAGAATGTGAGGTTGCTTACTCAACCTTCATTTCAAAGAGTCTGGTGTCTGGGTCTCCTGAGGCGTCTTGTCATAGAGGTGTACTTGCAGCAGATTAAGCCACACAGATCTGAATTTCATGATCTCTTACTGTCTGTCATCTTCAACATTCTTCATTCAGAAACTGTAATGTTTCCCATGCATTCATCCCCTGGTCTAAACATTGTCCCCTTGGTAATCTATACCGCACTGATGAAAGTAGTAGACTGAGTTGTCAGCACAGTTTGTATCCGTGTTAAGAAATACAGTTCTCTATTGCTGCTCAAGGTCAGCATAGTCCTTCTGAAAGATTTTACAGAGGGAACAAGTGTCACCTGACAGAGAATATGAAGGCAGGTCATTTGCTGGAGTACACATTTTTAGAAGCTTGGGTATGAAAGTCTTAACCTCATTCCATAAATTACAATGCAGAATGTCCTCTGTGTTCTAAAATTACACCTTTTATGTGAGGTCAATATTTCTACAAGGTTTTATAATGAAACAAGTCTTTGAAGAACAACTTTATTTTCATTTTTTTAATTTTAATTTTTTAAATTGGCATTCAGTAGTTAGTCTGATATTGGTAAATACTTCAGGACTGCAGATTGGGGCAGTAGATATAGTACACATTTTAAAATTATTGTAAAATAATAGTTTGCACTACATTTGGAGCTATAAAAATCACCAAAAGTAGTGATTATAATAATGCCTATGGAAAGGCAATCTTTTCAGCCTTAAACAAAAAAGAATCACTTCATTATCATTATGAAGCCATTCACTAGAGTCATAGAGACTGAGGTGTTACAAAGAGGAATTATAAAAATTGTGTTAGTAGTAGTCATAGTACAGTCATGTCTGAAATCAGTTCTGGAAGAGAAGGTTAAGAAGTGATGAAAGAGTAGATTTATTTTAAAAGTAATAATTCATTGAAGCTCCTCTACCTAGTGGGAAAGAATATATTTTGTTCTTATGAAAATGGAAGTTGTAGGTATTGTTACAGTTAGAGAAAAGTTGAGACAGTATAATTTTAGAGATCTGTCATTTTTCATATTTTTCAGCCCTCATTGCTTTTTGATATGTTATCTTGTGAACAGTGGCAAACAGTGTTAAATAACTCTTGCAGTTCTTAATGGGTTTAAGTATGAAAGCTTAAAGATGCTGGTTTTGAGAGGAACTAATACCAAATATTATAAGATTACATTTAGCAAAATAACTTAGGAAACTGTAGAAGGCACAGAATGGGATTATTCCTTAGGAAAAACCCTTCCATCCTATTATAATGCGATTTTCAGTCTTGTCATGAGCAGTCTAAAAGGAGAAGAGGCTGATTTTGCTTCTTTGCACACAACACTAGTCTGAAACCACAACTGGCTGCTATAGCAGAAACTCTTAAAAAATTAATCAAGCTCAGTGATGAATTAGCAAAGGCATATATCACCGAACCTGTAGGCACACAAAACTCAGGACAAACAGCTGTTTTGACATTTCTAGCTGGGAATCCTGCCCTCCACAAACATATTTGATGCTCAGACATGGTCTCTTGGCTGTTTGCAGTCGTCCCCATCTGTCAGGATGGCACTGTGCCCACACACAAGGTGGTATGTCAGCTTCGCTAGGGCATAGGTGCCAAGTAAATTCTGTTGTTTGCGGAGCTTTGCATGTGCTGGTTCTTCAGTAGGAAGCCTCCACTCTGTCACAGCAAGGCTGCCTCTCAACATGACTCCCTACACTTGATTACACTGGTTGACACTTTGGTATCTAAGGAAGAATACTTAAATAGTACAAGCAAGAAACATCAGTACACAGGAATGGATTTAGGAATCTGTGTTGCACATACATTGAAAATTCATTGCTACTTTTTTTTTTTTTTTTCCCCTGATCCCACAAGAAAAGCCTGCTTTTCAATGTGAGGCAAAAATAAATTTGATTTTTGGAGACAGATCACCTCCTGGCTCATCTTTCTAGTCTGGACAGAAGTATATTGGTATAATTTATGCCATCATTATTATCACCCACAATTTATTCTCCTTCTCCATATTCTTCCCCTGCCTCTCAGCCCAAAAAGAAAGAATTCCAGTTATCATCATAAACTCAGTCAAAAAAGAAAATAAGCCACAATGGAAAATGGTTGCTGAAGTAAGGAAAGAGAAGCTTGACTCTTCTGTCTTATTGATTTTTGCAGTGGTGAAACTGTATTTACCACAGTGGAATAATCCTTGCTTTATCCCAGTGCATGAACTATGAGGGCAGAGAAAAGCCAGGCACTTAAATTGGGTATTGTGCTTGGGCAACTCTGTGAGCAGTCTATATATCTGAGAAAGCATAGGGATAGCTTCCCTAGCAATAAAGGACAAAATCACCTAAAATATGAGAAAATTGTGAGGCTGCAGAGACGTTGCTATATCTTCTTCTTATAACAGTCCACATAGCTGGTGTAGGGAAGAAGGCTGCACTTCCTGGGGGGAACTGAGTTGTTCTTAGTTCTATTTATTATTGAAATTATTTTCTTTAATGAAAAGCTGAATGAACTGAATGAACTGAACTGAACTATCCTTTCAAAAGACATCTCTGTCTTTCAAAAACACTTCCTCTTATTTGCACATAACTGGTTATTCACAGAAGTCAGAAACAGAAGTCTTCATCATTCCTTTTACATCTTGTAGATTTTAAATTTCACAGGGATGTTTTCTGTAACAACGATGAGACTTTTAGCAACCTTACCAGCTGCTCAAAATTCCTACTTGTCTTTTCATCTCTTGTTGCCGTATAACTACTCTGTTTTATGTGTGACTCATCTCTCTGTGTTTCAATCGTTTCCATTTTTGCATGTTGCATTGAAAAAGCTCATATAACCTGAGTTTTCAGCAGTATTTACTCTTTTTTCTAATAAAAAAATCCAATTTCCAAATACCTATTCTATTTTAAAAACCTCCAATGTCCTGATTAGTCATAAATGTCTTTAAAGAGGTCTTTTAAAAGCTGGAAGTAATCACAAATTGAAACCTTCCAGAAACACACCTTTCTGTTCTTATCTATTTTTATTTTGTCTATCCACTGATTGTAGTGACACATGTAAACTGAGTAACTCAGAAAGATTTAATCCAACAGAATGACACATAAAATAACTTCTTATTGTTTTTATTCCCTCCCTTGACAGTAAGAGTATCCCTTACTCTGCTTTTCTCACATGCATCTTTTTGATTGGTATATCTTATTTTCCCTCTATTTCCAAAATTCCCATTATATTTATTCTTAGGCTTTATTTGTACTGTAGCAGAAGTATTCCAAGCACTCATATTTTCCTAAATGTTTCTCAGTCCTCTAGTTCACAGTAGTGTTTGCGCATTTCGGGTTTTTTTAATTTGTCCTACTAAGTTATTCTCCTACCCTCTAGCACTATATCATATTATTCTAACTACATTCTACCTCACCTGCCCTACCACTCTATCTCTTACCGTTTTTGACAAATTATCACCATTATTTCCCTTCTAACTGTCCGTGTGCCATTCATCACCCATGACATTAAATAACTGCTCTTCTATCAAAATAATATACCTACATCATCTAGCCAAGTGAATATTCAACCATTTTCTATTAGAGATGGCCTGAGACTGACATATCTCTCCCACCTGGGTATTCATGAATAAATGGATGGACTGAACTGTTACCCAAAAAAAAAAACCAAACAGGTGTGATAAGGTTTGGGTTTCCAGTTAAAACTTCCCTAAAATGATTTAATTTTCCTGCAAATGATATTCCATAGGTGCTTTAAAAGAGAAAACTTCATCATGGAAAATGTCACTGATGTAAAATATTAAGAGTGCTTTAATTCAACAGTTTTCCATGTGAAAGACTTAACTTTTATTTATGTGTGTATTGAAGTAGTTTAATATTAGAAATGTTTGACCTCTTGTAATCACACCAGTTTACAAAATTGATCCATCTCCTTTAAGGCAAATCCATCCCCTGTACCTAAAAGAGAACTAGCTGAAATGGAGTATTTCACTACCACTCATTCTAATAGTTCATATTACATTTTAACTGCAATTAGAAAAAATCCTTCCAAATTTCCCTAAGCTAGAAATATTGACAGGAGCCATGTAGACCTTTTGAGCTGTGAGAATTATGTCTTATGCCTTTTATTGTTTTATGATTTTAAATGTCTGTGGTTGCATTCAGTACATGTAATATATATCACATTTCATTCATTAAAGAACTATGTTAATACAATCTGAAACTCTAATTTTATAAATCATAATATCTGGCAATTGCACTGAAATGACGATGTTAGACTTTCAGAAATTTTTAATAAGAGAATAAGTTGGGCTGTGAGCACTCAAAGAAACAGCTTGTTGTATTAAGGAAAAGTATTTTAGGCTAGTATTTTTAAACAAGGTGCTGTACCAAGTGTAGAGACCAGGTGAAAAAGAAGGTTTTGTGACACTCAGCACTGATGGTCTTGAAAATTAAACACCCTATTATGTTCCCTGTTACTGTCATGGCATTCAACAGGCTTGGATGAAGGAGGGAACAACCACAAGCCTCACTTGTCCCAGATTAACAGACCCGACCCTTAGCCATTAGTATAAACCAATGGATCTTGACTTCTGTTGGCTCAGGACCACAGCTTCAACAGAAATTTCCCTTCTTAAGACTAATGCACAGTGACAGGATTTAGACATTCTTGAGAATTCAACTCCATTCAGGCTGAGCTGAGCATACTGTTTCTACCTTTATTAAGTGATAGAAAAGCTTGCTCAGTTCATGAGAGAAAGCTACCTCCAGAAGAAAATTTAAGGTGTGGAGCCCACATTCATATATCCTTTTCTGCATCCCTGATTATGGGTTTATGCCATGAGCATGGTGGTTCAGTCTGGCCAGTTTTTCAATTTTACTGAATCTTAATGAAATTCATACAATTCAAATACAATCTTTAAGCACTCCTTTTATGTGTCATTGTCCATATGACCTCTTGTAAATAGTTATTCATTATTAATTACTTTATTCACCTAAATTAATAAAGACCAAATCTCTCACCTGTTCACAATGTAAAAAGAATACATTTCACCACTCTTCTTTTTTCCTTTTTCTCTTTTTCTTTGGTGATAAGGGAGAGGTCCTCTGGAAAAGAAAATCTGAACAATGATTTTGTTGCTGCTAGGCACTACTATTGAAGGCAATCATGACACCAACTGGGTTTTCACATTCCTCTGAACAGTATTGCACCTGATGACATGGAGTTATGCGGCTATTATTAAAGCCTGTGTCCTCTTCTTGGCCAGTGTTAATAGAGACATGCCAATCTCTGGAAGCAGTATGGGTTATCTATGATTACAGCAATTTTTCTCCTAACAGATGTAAATGGAATGGCATTACTCCAAAAAACAGAGCTGGTTGCCTCTTGCTGTTTGCCATGATTGATCTCTAGAAGCAAAAGATGAGTTTTCTTTCCCATCTTCATATATGTGAAATGAGATTCCAATTAGTGGCGTATCACTGGGTGCGCAGTGAGGAAGCTCTGTTTCCAGATGCGCATGTATTGTGAGTGAGAGAGAGTGGCAAAAGGCAGTGGTATAGTATCAGGCCACAGTGAGACCTTCTGCAGCTAACCTGCCACGTCATCTGGCAGAAAAGTGCCTGTAGCCCCTTGTTTTTCTTGACATCCAGGAGGGCCCCACCAACCTAGATGGGCAACCTAGACAGGCAATCAATCTGTCACCAGTGCCTACCTAACCAACTAACCCTGCTACAGTTAACAGTACAGCTAACTTTAGCTACAAAGGAGTAACACATCTGCCCCCTTCCCTGTGGTGCTTGACCTGCTACCTTCTTTCTCCTCTGCTACCAGGTCTGTCAGAGCTATTCCCTGCACTAAAGCTGTTCTGTTTGTTCTTTCTTTCCCAAAAGCGTATTTTGCTTCTCATGCTAAACCTATTTTGCATCATTCAGAATCTGTGAATACTAAAAAATCAAATGATCAAATAATCAATTTCCTCTAATATTGCAACAATTCTGAAAGAGACCTCAAGTATTAGACACTGGGTTGTGAAGGGAGAGGGTTTACACTCACATATTCTATGGGTCTCTTGTTTTTAAGGAGGTATCCCTTTTACCTCCGTGTTGTGCCTCAACTAAGAAACTAGATTTGGGAAAAAAAAACCAAACCAAAACAAAACCAAAAACTGACCCATGCTTTCCTCATGCTTTTCATTTTCCAACACGTAAAACCCACCCTTTTCAAAGCAGCTGGCACATCTACATGGACAGATGCAGATAGACCCAAATTCATTCTGCCCACCCTGCAAGCTGTCTGGCATTACTCCAGCTCCCATCCAAAAGCCATGTGGCTGTGATGGAGCATCACTGAGCCTGGACTAATAAACCCAACCTCTCGGGAGCTAAACACAACACCGTGCAGCTAATGCAGCTCTGCAGCTTCTGGCCAGGATGAGGCTGGCTGTTGGCTTGCTCAGAGCATGAACAGAATAGATTCAGGTCTGTCTGTACTTGTGCTTAGAGATTTCTTTCATGTTTCTCTGTTAGGTTCCTTTTTTACCAATACCTCACCCAAATAAAAAAATTCAACTCTTTAACCCTCGGCACACCTTCATTCACATAATCTGATGAATATTTGTACCGATACACTGTTGTTTACAGTCCTAGCAAGAAAACAGCTGAAGCTGATTCTTATTCCAATTGCATCTTCAAAACTTTACTATACAAATAACTTACATGATGACAAATTTGCCTAACTGTAGAAATAAAACAATATAAAAAGTTGGAATGAGGAAGGAGAAAATAGGTGATTTTGTTATTTAATTTGAATCTTCCTAAGCATTTGATTTTTGGATCCCAATCTGTTAGTCTCACACACCTTCCAAAAATTCCTCCATGCTCCCTATTTCCATACTGTGGGGCTAGGAAAACAGCAGAATAATGGAGGAGGTGAGGAATTAGAGGAGATTTTAGTGACTGATGGATATTCTCTGTAGATCACTAACTCTGAAAGTCCATAGTTGGGGCAGGGTGTGAGAAGTTCTTAGAGTTATTATTCTGTTTTTGGTTTGGACAGGTGAGCTTTCATAGATGATACTAGTCATGATAAATATGTGTTGAGGCTCTCAAAATAGATATAGGTTCATTTTCAGACAGAATCTTTTGGAGTTATATTCCCTGCATATTTTAATGTCTTCACCAATCTGGGGAATCACATAAGTAATGTCAGTAAAATTTGCTGTTCACTCCAAGCATGACAAATTTTTCTAATGAATTTAAGAGTTCTGTGTGCTCTTAAGACACAGCCCTTGTCTGATGACATGCCTTCCAAAATAATTATTTCTTATATGAATGGTGCTTAAAATACTATCTTAAGTCAGGATGTAAACTTAATCAAAGTTTGTTTCTGCAGTATTTCAGGATTTATTTTCTCTTTCATTTATTACCTACTTCTGGAATGCTATAGAAAAAAATAAGGTTAGATCTTGCTTGTTAGTTTTCTTCCTGAACAGAATAAATATAAAGACTTAATGTCAGAGAAGAAAAAAAAGAAAAGGGCATTGAAACAGACATGTTTGGAGGTAGGAATCTTTACATATCTAGTAAGTAATCAACCTTGATGCGGTTTGCTGTTTTGTGTAGTTTGTGTAACTGAGCAGTAAGGTTAAACATGCCAAATATGTAAAAGGCCTTTCACTAGTACTGAGGCTCTCCACCAAATCTCTTGAAGATGACAGAACTGGAAAAATCTTTCATGTATTGCTGAAAAGTCATAGAATTAGAACCAAATTCTTCTGTGTTCCCAGCATGTGCTTGGCAAAGGTCAATGGATTGTCTGGGTACCAGATCAGTGTTGGTATACTTCAGACAGACTGAAAGCTGCTATAACTTAATCCTGCATGCTGAGGCACAGTTGGACTGTGGAAGTATGCTGGACTTTCTGTCCTTCCACTGTAAAATTATTTAAGAAGGTGAGCATGTTTTACAGCAGCCCCACTTCCTTAGTAGCCATTTGATTTTGGTCTCTAAAAGAATACATACAGCAAAGACTGAAAGCTTGGGTTTCATACAAAACTCTTTCTAAGCACTTCTACAAGCCTTGTAAGGTACTTTATCTATTTAGTACAGAAATACAATTTTAGCTTTTACATTTTTCTACCCAGGGCTGTGGAAACCCAGTAATTCCTTAGCACTGTCTTTCGTAGAAGTCTCTTCACTTTTTTTGAGTCCTGTGCTTTTGCTTACAATCCCATACCTGTAACCAGAGCTGTTATGTTTTTCCACACCTGAAGGGCACCTGTAGACAACACTGTCATTTTGTATGAGTTTTATTATAGAGTTAGAGAAACAAGAAAACAAGAAATAAATCAAGCAAAGACTCCCTGAAGGAGAGAGTGTGTGTTTCTTCACTCGTATATCACAGCAGACCTGTGAATACAGCTGATTGATTGATAGAAATACAGTATGTGGAAAACAAATTCACTTATATTTACCTAAAGCTGTTTTCCTCACAGATGTTTGAATTGTCTACGTGATACATGAGACATGCTGTATGATTGGCAGAACTTGTAGTTTACTTAAATTAATACAACCACATGCCTAGCAGTAATAGCAGAGAAACAGAGAGAAATATTTGACCTCAAGTGTATCTTATTATATAGTTTTAAAGAGTAGTTCTACACATGAAGAAATTAAATGAACTCACCTTAGATTGTAACATGCTATCATTTGGTTAGATATGAATCCCTTAATGAATATTTAGAAAGCTAGACATGAAAGCTAAGTGCTTGGTCTCTGATACATAATCAGTGCAAGACCTGAAAAGTTTACAGAGATCAGTAACAGGGCTAAAGAAACACAGTGGAAGCTTAGACACTAAAGAAGTTGTGGGTTTGCCTTAGGGAAAAAAAAAAAAAATTAAATTCTATTTTTAGGTTCTAGTCTCTGTAAGTACAAAGCATCCTCAGGCCTGCAGGTTCATATTTCTACAACCTCATTCATTAAACAAGTTCTTTAATGCCAAATGAAAGGTATGTCTCAAACAACCACATTTTTTCAAGATCTGTTTAGTGCAAATAAGTTAAAAGATTTTGCATTGCATGGAGAAAGCTAGACATTTAGGAAGAGCTATGTATTCAACAGGAACATATGTTGACCTTTGGCCATTGTGGTTTATTGACATAGCTGTTTGATACGTAGGAAGAAATTTCAATAATACACAACTAAAGTACACAACTAAATAAAATAATATTTACCACACAGAGCATGGGAAAAATACAGAAGTGCTAACTATGCACACATATATCAGAATGGACTAAATGAAATTCTGAAAGCTTTCATTATTGTCTCTAAAGCCTTTATAAACTGAAACATAGAAAAACAGGGGAGTAAGACAAAGTATAAGAATATGTGCAAAGGATACCTTGGATAGAAAACAATTTCAATGACCTTCTGAGCATATTTCTCTTTTGTCAGCAGTAATATTACAGCATTGGTGGTTAAATCTAATGAAATGAAGAAATTAAAAAAAAAAAAAAGAACTATTCGGAGAACAAGAATAAAGCAAATATCCAAGAACTGTAAAAAATGTTCACCCAGTTAAAAGAAGTAATCCTTTAAATGACATGGAGGATTATAAAGCTTTACTGAATTTTCTCATACCTTAGACAGAGAGACACAGACACGACTGTTCTGAGCCCATCAAGGTCAATGAAAGCCCCTGATGAGATGCCAAGAGTTCATTGAAAAAGAGCTTGAAGGAATGAACCCAAGTTTCACTTTCAGCTGTTGTAAAACTCATAAAGAATATTGGCTTTTTGGAGTTGGAGGCAGTCATGGAATTGGTCAACAGATTAGTAGTGAGGACTCTTGAGGAAGAGAATCAGTTGATTCCATGTAGAGATGAAGAAAATGCTCCTGCAGACATAAACAATGTACTCTTGATGAAAAATAGTAGTTTTCTTGTGCCAAAAAGTTCCTTTCAGCATTTAGAGTGAGAGGTGCTCAGCAATCTCTCCTTTAAATACTGAACACTGCCCATGACTTAGCTTGGTGCTGTATAGTGATGTAACCTGGACTGTAAACTGCGAAAAGAATAAAAGCCTAGGTAACACAAAAAATGAGAACTAGAAAAAGAGCAGGGACATGCTATGAGTAGGATCTGAATGAAGACCGGCAGACTGCTCAGTTGCAGTCAGGAAGGAGTGCTTGAAGAATCCTTCTGCTTGGCAACAATAAGGATTTGTGATGGAGAAGCAGCTGGAAGCCAGGCATGCTATCTTAGGGAAGCTAAAATAAATCGAGAGACTTATTAGAGACATCTGAATTGCTGTTCCTTAGGTCTTACTGAAAATCCCAGAGAATATCAGACATCATCAACTAAAATGTGAGACTCCAAATAAAATATTTGGGCAAATTCTGAGTAAAATGAAGAAATCTGAATAAATGTTAGGACTAGTTTTAAGAAAATCCTCAGCCTGCTCACAAGTCAGAATGCAGAATTCAGCCCCGTATTTCTAATGTCTGAGCTATATTAATTATTACAACTTTATATACCTATCCTTTAATCTCCATTATAATAATTAAAAGTGTACTAAATTACATGGTATTATATGAAGTTACATAAAAGAAAATTCTCAACAGAAGAGAGCCTTTTAAATGCTGTTACTACTAAATGTGATTAAAGTGTGATTTCTTCCATGAGGACAGATGAAGAGCAGCAAATTTCCCACAGTACTTGTAAATTGAACAGAAAAACCAGCTTATTGGCCACCTAAATTGTTTTTGTAACAGATTGATACATCTCAGTTACTTATGTGAATAAATATCAAGAGAATAAGCCTCTCATTTACAAGAACTCCCAAGTGGTAACTGCCTGGAACACAGAAAATTATCACAATATCAGTTCTCTACCCAACAGCACATAGACTAGATACAAGCATCTCTGGACATTATAGCCAATAACATGCAGCTTGTAAAGTGTAGCATAAAAGCAACTTCTAAAGTCAAGGTCAGACTATTGCAGAAGAGGGTGACTGAAGATGAAAAACAAGCAATACTTTCAGGACACATGTTTGGTAAAATTACAAATTTATTTTTAAGAACTAAGGAAGCATTCTGAGCAATAATTTTCTGAAATCACAGGAAAGAAACAGCAAATTTCACCTTCTTTTAAAAGCAGAAAAAATTAAGCTTGCCACATTTCTGATTAGAACATTGAAAAACTAATCCTGCCCATGTCATGACATACTGCTAGGCATTCATAACACATAAGAAAACTCATTCTACCATCTGCTACAAAGTTTATCAAGTTCATAATGGTATTGCATTATTAGCCAATCTGTTAAAGGAATCACCATTGTCCAGCAAAGAGAAAAATTATTAGTTTTTAAAGCTATACTTTGTCTTTTAAACCAGAGCAGCAGTTGGGTTTTGTCTAAAATGGCAACTTAGATGATTCTTGTCCTAATCAAAATACCTGCACGAGGTACATAAGAAATGAGTGTCTGCAAGATATTCCAGACATTTTAGTACTTTACTGCTGAAAGATTTAGATTAAAAAATAATATCTTTATCAATGATCTGGATGAGGGGATCGAGTGCACCCTCAGTAAGTTTGCAGATGACACCAAGTTGGGTGGAAGTGTCGATCTGCCTGAAGGTAGGAAGGCCCTACAGAGGGATCTGGACAGGCTGGATTGATGGGCCGGGGCCAACTGTAGGAGATTCAACAAAGCTAAGTGCCGGGTCCTGCACTTGGGTCGCAACAACCCCATGCAACGCTACAGGCTTGGGGAAGAGTGGCTGGAGAGCTGCCTGGCAGAAAAGGACCTGGGGGTGCTGGTTGACAGCCGCCTGAACATGAGCCAGCAGTGTGCTCAGGTGGCCAAGAGGGCCAATGGCATTCTGGCTTGTATCAGCAATAGTGTGGCCAGCAGGACCAGGGAGGTGATAGTGCCCTTGTACTCGTTACTGGTGAGGCCACACCTCGAGTACTGTGTTCAGTTTTGGGCCCCTCACTACAAGAAGGACATTGAGGTGCTGGAGCATGTCCAAAGAAGGACAATGAAGCTGGTGAAGGGTCTAGAGAACAAGTCTTACAAGGAGCGGCTGAGGGAGCTGGGGTTGTTTAGTTTGGAGAAGAGGAGGCTGAAGGGAGACCTTATTGCTCTCTACAACTGCCTGAAAGGAGGTTGTAGAAAGGTAGACATCAGTCTTTTTTCCCAAGTAACAAGTGATAGGACAAAAGGAAACAGCCTCAAGTCGCACCAGAAGAGGTTTAGATTGGATATTAGGAAAAATTTCTTCACTGAAAGGGTAATTAGGCACCGGAACAGGCTGCCCAGGAAAGTGGTTGAATCTCTGTCCCCGGAGGTATTTAAAAGATGCGCAGATGTGGTGCTTAGGGACATGGTTTAGGTTGACTTGTCAGTGATAGGTTTATGGTAGGATTCGATGATCTTAAAGGTCTTTTCCAACCTAAACTATTCTATGATTCTATGATTTATTTAGCCTCCGATACTGATGTCTTCAACTAGTATGTAAATGGATGGATAGATGATCTAGTGAAGATGTCCCTGCTCATTGCAGGGGTGTTTGGACTAGATGACCTTTAAAGGTCTGTTCCAAACCAAACTATTCTATCATTCTATGATTAGATGAATCATATTCATTATTATGAATAGATGGATGGATGGATAAATGAATGGGTGGATGGATGAAAGCTTTAGCCATTCTCTGTGGCCTGAACTGCAGTCACCCCAGCCATCTCCACATGACTGTGAATATCTGAAGAGCCATACCAAGGTGAATGAAGAATTGTGGAAGACAACTAATGGCAAGGCTCTTTTGTAAGCAGTCCTTTGCAAACATCAATGTAAGGGTTACCTTATGCAAGGTACAGCTGTCTGGGGCCAGAGAAAAATGTTACTTGGCGTGGGCCTGTAGCTTAAAGCATTTTAAGGAATCCTAATATTGCATCAAATAGTCCAACAAGGTTATCATGACCTGTGGAGACCACTAGGACACTCTGAACTATAGCAAGACCACCTTTCAACTCCAAATTTGTTCGGACTTGAAAAGACACAAAGACACATTAAATCTCTCAGGTTCCTCAGCTCTGTCAGTTCTTACAGAAGCCTTACAAAACTTCACTCCTGTGCCATAAAGGCTCTACCATAATGTCTTCCTGTTTTGTAGCTCTGTCTAGCGCAATATCAATGCTATTAGAATACATATATTATATATGACAAATGCAGATAATAAACAGTAATGTGTGCTGAACAAGACAGTATTTTTCTAACAGTTTCTATTGGGTTTGCACGGCAAGGTTTTGGTAGCAAGGGTCTACAGGGGTGGCTTCTATGAGAAGCTGCTAGAAGCTTCCCCTATGTCTGACATAGCCAATGCCAGCCAGCTCCAAGATGAATCCACTGCTGGCCAAGGCCAAGCCCATCAGCGATGGTGGTAGCGCTTCTGCGATAACGTATTTAAGAAGGGGAAAAAAAACTGCTGCATGGAACAGCAGCAGAGAGAGGAGTGAGAATATGTGAGAGAAACAACTGCAGACACCAAGGTCAGGGAAGAAGGCAGGGGACGAGGTGCTCCAGGCACCAGAGCAGAGATTCCCCTGCAGCCCATGGTGAAGACCACAGTGAGGCAGGCTGTCCCTCTGCAGCCCATGGAGGTTAACAGTAGAGCAGATATCCACCTGCAGCCCGTGGAGGACGGACCCCATGCTGGAGCAGGTGGACGCATCCAAAGCAGGCCGTGACCCCGTGGGAAGCCCATGCTGGAGCAGGCTCCTGGTAGGACCTGTGGACCCATGGAGAGAGGAGCCCATGCTGGAGCAGGTTTGCTGGCAGGACTTGTGACCCCACGGGGGACCCACACTGGAGAGTCTGTTCCTGAAGGACTGCACCCCATGGAAAGGACATGTGAGAAGAACCCAGGCTGGAGCAGTTCATGAAGAAGTACAGTCCATGGGAAGAACTAACGTTGGAGAAGTTCATGGAGGACTGATTCCCATGAGAGGGACCCCACACTGGAGCAGGAGATGAGTGTCCTCCCTGAAGAGGAAGGAGCGGCAGAGACAATGTGTATTGAACTGACCATAACCCCCATTCCCTGTCCCCCTGCACTGCTGCGGGGAGGAGGAGGTAGAGAAATTGGGAGTAAAGTCGAGCCTGGGAAGAAGGGAAAGGTGAGGGGAAGGTGTTTTAAGATTTTATTTTATTTTCTTATGACCTTGCTCTGATTTGATTGGTAATAAATTAAGTTAATTTTCCCCAAGTCAAGTCTGTTTTGCCCATGATTGTAATTGGTGAGTGATGTCTCCCTGTCCTTATCTGGACCCATGAGCCTTTTGTTATTTTTTCTCTCCCCCATCCAGCTGAAGAGAGGGAGTGATAGAGCAGCTTCGGTGGGCACCTGGCATCCAGCCAGGGTCAACCCACCACAGAGTTATTAGGATTTCTAGTGTGTGCACTGCTCTTATTACCACAGTCAGTCAAACATTGGCCCGATAGGCCTGTACAAGGGCCTTTCCTAAGGAGTGGGTAATTCACAGTATTCAACTATTTAAACTCTAGCTTTTTTTTCTGCTGAGCCTGAGAAAGGTATTCTGATAGGTGCAAATTATTGGAGAGATGATAGATTTTTGTGAAGCAGTCATTTTACATGCACAATAATATATACAGACACAAAAACTCTTTAGATAGAAATGGTCTTTTGTGTTAGTATCAAAAGAATTCCATTCTCCCCACTCCCTGCAAGTGTTAGAGAAACAATTTAATAAAAACTTTTTAGAAATGGTCCAAAAATGTTTGCTACTGTACCTTTGCTGCAGAAAGAAACTTTTAGTTTGTCATGTTCCTCCCTGGCCATCCCTGCGGATGTGAACTATCATTTTGACAGAAGGTGATCAGGGATGGGATTCATCTTACAGAACTTCAGTCATCCAAAAGTAGGGCAACTAGTCTAAGCTAGCTGCCTAAGCTCCCTTTGTAAGACAGGAATAGAGGGCAATATGGGCACAGTGTGCCTCATCCCATCTCTCAGATGCTGTTTTGGAATGGGGTAAATCATCCACCAGCAATGCACAGTTCCTTCACG
This sequence comes from Nipponia nippon, assembly GCF_047370975.1. Lineage (NCBI taxonomy): Eukaryota > Metazoa > Chordata > Aves > Pelecaniformes > Threskiornithidae > Nipponia > Nipponia nippon. The sequence goes on along the minus strand of NW_028262347.1, from coordinate 18,918,163 downwards.
TGCATAGTTGAGAGAGCATAGATTATTAGTTTAGACAGCTCAAGTTAGCTATTAAGGCTCCCTCCAAATGTATTGCATGCTGTAGAGGAGACAGCTCTAATGTGTTTCATAGTCCTCACCTAAACATTAGCTGTTTAGTTGAATGGTTGAAGAACTCAGTAGGTTTCAGTGACTGTGGCACATATTTAGTGCTTGTTCCTCCACTGACTCCAGAAGAAATTAACACAGACACTGTGCTATCATGGATTATCATAGATATCATAGCTGCTGTGTTCTATTTCCTGGCCATTCCCAAATTTGTTTTGGAAAACTGAAATGAGCTTCATATGAAAAAAGTGCTCTGGAGAAATATAAGACTGTCAGGTGAGGCAACCATATTTTACCATATACCATACCTTAAGCTACAGCAAGTTGTAACAAAACATAAAATTAAAAAACAGGAAAGGGAGTTGAAAAAAAACCCTATTTACTTTCATCTCTGTGATTCCAACCCTGACATTAGCTTTTATGTGGGAGCATATGGACAGTATTTATTAAGAGAAACCACTATTACAGATGTCAGATGAAGGTGTAGGGTCACTTCTGTAATACCCTTTTGTCAATGTAACCATTTTCAACAAGGCTTATTCAGAAGAATAGAGGAGAAATTACCATCTCTATTACTGAATGTCAACAAAACAGTATAGATGGAAACAATTGTCTCATCATCTAATACTGGCTCAAACTGCCCTTGACATTCCTATTTTGACTTTTTGAGCACATAAGATGTACATTATCACAAGTTAACTCTTTTGGTTGCTGACACTTTATGGGTTTAGCGTATCATAGGTTACTAAGATACACCTTGGGAAGCAGAACATGCAATAATTACACCTGCTGACAATGACATCACGTCCTTCCCTGCAGAGCTGCAATAGCTGGGGTGGCAAAGAAGAATTGCATGTATCTTTTTGTTCAACCGCTTAAGAACATTATTTTGACAAAGTCATTATTATTATTTTGAGGAATAAATACACAATTAATAGATAAAAGTCAGGACAAGTTCACAAGAAACACTTTATTCAACAGTACAGTAGTGTTTCTGCTGGGTGTTCTTGCCAGAAGTCAATTTTACAATGTTTAGCTGAAAACTGTAATAGATATTAAAACATGTCAGCAGACTTCTTTATGTTAAAATATTACCAACTGATTTTTTTACATTTCTGTTATGAAACACATTTTCATCATATTTAGCACAGTGCAGTTGTATCTCAAACTTTCTATTAAAAACGTGCAAATATATGTACTGCTTTGAAATGATAATAAATTAACTTGCATATTTACTCTCATTCCTTAAGATTTCAGCTGCAGCAATGTTACAGATCATAAGTTCTTTCTGCCACTAATACCTAATCATCCAGGTAATAATTTATACCACAATACTGAGGTGAACACACCCTATCCAATATATCATTGCTGCAGACCTGTCACATATTTCATACACTTGTTGAAGGTTCAGGTCCCTGTCCTGTGTTTTCAAACTCACTGAGGCATTAGGATACTCTTTTCTCCTTTTTTGCCCTCTAAATTCTAACTCTTGAATGCAACAGAGACAGAACAAGCCACCTTTCTTGAGAATTTTCTATAATAGCTCACTTTGAGCTATAGAAGTCAAACACAAGTGACTGAGATAAAAGTAGTCTTTTGCGAATGTTGAATAAAAATTATCCTTGACTTCTGTATAGTAAATTGTTTACTACTTTTATTAATAATTATTGGATTTAAATCTTGCTTGTTTGCATGTGGGAGTGAGGGTTTCTATCTATATGTAAAAAGACCTAGATTTGGAGAACTGTGTTGCATGCAGATGCACCTACCAACACTGTGGTAAAAGACAGATTTTGGGTTGAGATGGCTATGGGAGTTTCCTTAATGTATGAATCCACCAGGAAGTAATTTCTACGGTAAAAGTGGTACAAAAGTTCCAGTATGTATTTCCATGATGTAAACACATGAGAGAGTTCTTAAGGTATCAAGTTGCTGTATAGAAGTGGCTCTGAATGTGTGATTGTCATACTAGTTTGAAAATATTTTTTTATCTGCTTGCTTCTGAGTATGTCCATTATCACCTGACAACACCTAAAGGCTGTATCACTCCAAAAATGCCAAAACTTTTATTTTGACGAACATGGTTTGTATATCCTTAGTTAAGATCTGTGACAACATTTAGAGTATATGTGGAGAATGAATAGCAATTTGCTGGAATTTACTACCAATTCCAAATTACATCTATTCTCTCCAAAACCAAGATTTGTTGCTCAGAATTCAAAGGTCTAATTCACAAGCTCTTTTTGGGCATCTTTTGACATTAACATATTCCTTAACCATTATAACCAGTTGAATCAACTGTATGTTCCAAAAAAATCTTAACTTTTTAATGTGAACTGATAAGTATATCACTCTCATTTTATCGTCTAAAGTACGTATGTAACCATGGCTTCAGAAAGTAATGGTATATTTTTATAGAGACATGCCCATGTATTTTTATCTAAAGCTTCATCAACTGTAGAATTGCTAGAGTAATTCCCAAAATTTTTGTGCTATTATAAACTTGTGTTCAATTTGTGTGTGTGTAAATGCCTTTTTCCGAGATTTTTCTTATATTTCTGTAACAACATCAAAGCACGATTCATTTATTAGTCAGAACATAGTGGCATTATTTCCCAGAAGTCAGTCGGGTATTTTGTTTTTTCTATTTTAAACAGATTTGTGTTGAGTAGCTGAAGAATGTGAACAGTGTAATCATAATGCGAAGCTTATAACAGCAGGTGCTTTAATCATGTTACAGACAAATAACAAATTTTGGAAGGAATGATACAATTACACTGATCAAATATATGAAACAGATCCAACAGCTCCACAATTTTAATCTATCAAAATTACAGTATTAAAATGAGTCAGAAAACCAGTTCTTCTGAGGCAGCTGAAGTCAGATGAATCAAGAAATGTGGTTTCAATGTAAGGAAGGTATTCTTGCTCTTTCTTGCATATTTTGCTTCAAGTGTGTTTTAGATTTTTATTAGCTTTGACTTTTAAATCAAATATGTATCTTTCACATAGCAATCTTGAAAACTGCAAGTTTATCACAGAACCTTTTTCATTTTACAGTGTTCTCTAGTTCAGAAATGTTCATGTATATTTAATGTTATAAGCAGAATTCTTTCAGCTTACACTATGAACCTCTTTTTCTCACTGGGAAGATCATTTAGGTACACTGGACTTATTCTCCATGTGCAATTCTGTATCACAGGCGGAAGTTCTGAACTTTTGATTCTGAGCAATTGATGACCATGATTAAGACTGGAAAGGAGAATTTTATCACAAAACTTGAATATCTTCAATCTGGTTCCATGTTCTGGGAAGAATATGTGTTTTGTGGAAGTTTCAGTTCCTTTATCTTGTCTTCTATAGCCTTTCAGGTGTAAGAGAATCACAATGAACATCTTAATTCAACAGAAAAGTATGCAATATACAACTTACTGGTGTGTTTTCTGTTGGGGGCTACAGGTTATTGATCTCAGATCCCAGGCTCATTTTTTTTTTCAGTATAACTGAATGAATATAGCTGATCAATGTAATTCAGAGTGTGTACTCTTGCCACTTTATTGCAAAACAGGCAGTGCATATTTATGTCAAACAAAAACACACCAACATTGTGATGCAGCTGGAGCTCTGGTGATACTAACTTTTTAAATCAACATAGCTGTACCATGCAAATGTATTTTCTCAGAAACAGCAAGTATAACAAGTTTGAATAAGACTTTCCTCTTACTAGATTAAAAAAGGACATAGTTGTGAAATAAAATTACCTGATTTCCTATCTGGAAAGTAGTGTTATAGAAATAAACTGTAGACTTAAACAGAGGAGAGACTAGAAGAACTGTATTCTAAAGTAGCTAAATCAAGATAGTTTGTGCTATATCAGTCTTGGATTGTAACACATGCTGTCAATAAGGAGAACTCTTTTGAAATGACATTGTCCAATGGGAAGGGCAGAAAATTTCAATAGCCTTTCAAATAATTCAGTAACTTGTCTGTATAACTTCTTTGGGTATATAACTGTTCTTGGTTCCTTAATCTGTTCAATGTTAGAAGAATTAAAAAGAAATCTCAGATGAGGAGTTTCTATTGATCTAATTTTAATGGAGCATTCAACAGTTTCAAATAAATTGATATATTTTTTTGTGTCTGGGGAAGATGGAGAGTGAATAAAAGCCCTTTACATTCCTATCAGTATAGTTGATCTAAAAACTTTATTTCCATCCCACAGGAAATTCTGACATTGTAAAATTTATTTTTATTATTTGGATTGAAAAATGAAAGTATAGATGTTTCTTGATGCAGAGAAATTTGGAAAAAATAGTCACTTGAACATTACTGTGTTTCATTTTCATGGGTTTGCATTCCCATGTGATAAAAACAGTGTAACACAAAATATCAACCTCTAATATTGAAGTGAAATTCAATAATAAAGTTCAAATGGAATACCTCTTTCTTACTGAAGTAAGTGTGCATTACTAACCTAAAACCAGAAGGTAATGCTGATCTATTTCATGCTTTTCCTGTAAAAATATTACTGATCTATTGGTATTTCTCTATTTTCTGATGAAAAAAATTTGTCCCAGATTTACTTACAGCAACCTTAATAGAGTAATTCCCTGTTCCATAGGAGACAATGGAGATGTGTACGTATTTAGAGGTGATTTCTTTCCCCCCATTTTGAAGTAACGTTTTATGGAAATGGGGCTGATGACTGATACAAGATATATTATTTTCTCAAGATTTTTTCTTCTGATTTTTTTGTTTAAATATTCAATATTTTTTTCAGTGATTTAGTATGATTATAGGATCCCAAGGAACATTTTTGTTTGCTAATGAGGTACAAATCCTTCCAGTCAGTCAGTGGAATTCATTGATGTCAATGGAAGTTTTGCTATGTGAATCTAACTGATTTTCAGCAGAACTAGAATTATTTTTTAAATTTTCTGTCAGTTCTAAAAACAATTGCTTTGAGTAGATCCAACTTTTTTTTACAAAGTTTTACTGGAAAATAATTTCAACAAAAATTCATCTCAAGAAAAAGAATGACTTTTTATACATAAAGTTGAAGGAAATTTCAACATGAAAATGCAAAAAGTTTTTATTTTAAAAAGAAAAATTTGACTTTTAGATACCTAGTTGACCTGAAATCGGTTCAGAAAACATTCAGCTTTGCTCAGCCTGCATTTTCAGCTACACAGATATTTCATCTGAAAGTATTTGCCCTGCTCTGTTTCTCAGTTATCTTCAAATACTCTTAAAATAAAGAAGCTTGGCTTGCTTCCTTCTCATTTCAGTTCTCCCCCCACCTTGCTCAAATTATTGATCAAACAGTTTGCCTAACGTTTTGCATAGGAACTATGTCTGTAGCCACAGATGCAAATGCATGTGTTCCCATTATGCAGGCTGAAGAGCTGATAGCGTCCATAGACACATTTCCCATGAATATAGTTGATAAGCACATCTTATTTAGGAGAGAATTGATTGTGAAGTCCTTTGAGGCTAGTTCTCTTAGTTCTTTAGTCCTTGTGATTATCACTCTTGCAAAGCAAGTGGAGGCTGCTGAAGTGTAAAATGAGACTGATTCACCCCATAATTCTATTGCAGACTCTGCCTGTTTTTCCTGTCTGTCAATTCCTCCTCAATTTCTTCCTCCTGTTAATTCCTCCTCAAGAACAATAACATTCTTCATGGCCACCAGAGGGCCGGGTTTACTGTGTTGTTAGCTTGAGGTGCCACAGATGACGTTTTTTAGGAACAACTGACATTTGGAACATAGCTTGAGAAAACCTTTGCTTTTAGAAAGCTGTTTTCTCTTTCATTGTTAACTGTAATAGGATGGGTATATTATTCTACTCCAGTTCTCTGTTTTCCAGTAAGTTACCTTTTGTAGTGCTATTTTGAGGTTATCATGTAGACTCAGATTCAGCATGAGCTGTTTTGGGCTTCATTCTGTGGTTCAGCACACTAAGAGGTCTAGTAGGAATGCTTTCTTCCCTACTTGTAGAGAAAAAGCAGAGAGAAGAGCAGTTTGCATGACCTGGACACAAAATTCATTTACAAAAAATCTGCTAGGAATGATCTTGAGAGCAGAAAGTTAAGAACTTTTGATAGAAACTAGACATACAATAGTCCTATAAGGTAGTGTAGCAAGGTGGGAAAAAAATCATTTAACTGTTTTTTTCTACAAGACTTTGGATTTTTAGCTAAAAGCATCCTTTGCTATCCAACTTAAAGGCTGACAGAATGACATTCTAGAACAGGGATGTTTCTCTAGTGTGAAGTGCAGGAAAACAGATTTTGGTTTCTCCCTTTGCATAATTATGAATCTTTCAATCACTGCTGAGAAATTTTCATACCTCTGAGAAATTTTAACTTTCTGTCTGCATTTGTTTGTCCTTATATTCGAGGGCTCAGCATGTCTGTCCTGAATATTTCTGTGATTGCATACTAGGATACCAATAAGAATGACTAGAATGAACACAGCGTAATGGAATAACCTTATTTTTAAGAAAAAACTACAAATGAGATCATTGAAGGAAAAGCAGTTTGTGTACATCCCTGTGCTCCACTGGTTCATCTTTGAGTCAGCTGCCATCTAAATCTTACATATGCCCTTTGAAGAAATATGAAAAGTTAAATGACATCAGGATGGAAATTGCCATCACCTGATTTTGCGATATTTGCTCCTACCTTTTGCGCACTGGCCTAGTTCTTGAGGTACCCAGCCAGGAAATGACATATCTGCATTACAACCACGGCTTAAACTTCAGGATGACAGCCTTTTCTATTTGAAACCTCAAAAATGTGGCTCTAACCAAGCCTGTAAAATATCCTAAGTCAGACCTTACCATCTCTCCTAAGAGAGATGAGCCCAAGGATGCAAAGTAATGGGATGAGAAGGAAAGAAACAAGAGGCAATCTGACTCTACTTGACTGTTTGTGGCACTCAGAAGATAAATGGTCCTTTTTTTCTTTTTTCTTTTTTTTTTTTTTTTTGGTGACATATAAAATGCATACTTATGTCAAGAACCTGGGTTTCAAAACCTTTCTGCCTTTTCCTAAGTGCTTTAGCCAATGTTAGTTAGGTTAAAATATCTTCAGTGTCTTCAACAGGAGCAGTAGGGAACATTCCACTTGAAGCAGTTATACAGCCCACTGATTTTGGATATAATAGGTATAGGTTCAATTCCTTTGAGGATGAACAGAGTCTGGAATGCAAGTATTCCACTTGGGAGACACTTTGAGGGAGAATCAGCTTGCAGGTTATGATATCTAAACCTAAGACTCCACATGTCTATAGATTAAGAGTTTAAGCTCTACATATCCTTAATGGGATTCTTAACAGTCTGTGTAACCTTGAGCTGACTGTGGCTATCTGCTTTCCTTAGGAAGAGTTGAATTGTTCTCCGTGATTCCTTGGCTGTGCTGACTGAGTGGCCTCTGTCTGTACTGAGAAACTGATTGCCTAGAAGTAGATGTTTGAATCTGAGCTGAATCCCACCCCATGTTTCTCTTCTTCCATTACATCTTTTGAAGATCCCAGGAACATCCCTGTCAGTTCACTAGTCTGTAGACATACAAACTGAGCAAACTATTTCAACTTTTGCAGGTTTTCAGGTGCACCTACTCTCCAAATAGGGAATATTTTCTCTGCTTACTGGAATGTGAAGTTAGACATACAAGATTGTGCTCCTTTTCTAAACCTATTTGTGAGACAGTACAAAAATTGAGTAGATTGGATTCTACCCTAATTGCGGAACATTCACATTTGAACTATAAGGTGTCTATCATTTTGTGCATCCTTAGCTCTGCTAGAACAGCTCCAAAATTATTCTAGTAGCTTTTAAGCTTGTTTTGCTGATGCTTTTTTTTTTTGGGGGGGGGGGCGGGGGGGGGCGGGGAAGAGGTGTGTGTGCTGATTATTGTTGTTCTTTCTTCCTTAGGAATATATATTTAAATTTCCCTGCTGCCTCACAGTTCCCACACAATGTTTGCTTGATTGCATATTCTTTGTTGTTTAGTCTGGTTTGTCTTTCTAGTGTGAGGTCCTGCAAGCAATGTTAATAGACCATCCATCCAAGACGTATTTATGGGTAATTTTCTTTGGCACCTGAAAGATTTATGATCAAAATATTAAACATGAATAGGAAACTGAAATAAATAAATCACAGGTTAATTCTACAGATGTATACTGATTTATTTATATGTGGGTACAGCACTCAGAGACCCCAGTTTTACTTCAGATTTCTGCTGATGTATATAGGCAGGCAGCAATTCCAGCTCAAGGCTAGGTGCGAGGGACTCTCATATTCAACTCACTATCAGTACCAAGTTCTTCTACAGTTTTTGGTGATGCTTTTGGGGACAGATCCAGAAAAGTTTGTGAGCCGTACCTGTCTGCAGTATTCAGACTACATTAGGAACTTCATTTCACCAAAGCAACACTTAAAGTATCATTAGTGGGCTTCAGCAGGACAATCCAAACCACCTAAATCAGCAGTCTAGACTCTGTAAGTAGACAGTGGAGAGAGGTAAGGCCCTCTTAGGGTCTACCAGTATTTATTTTGGTTAGCAAACTATTTCTCTCCCTTGACTCCTCGGAGTGTACACACCTACTTCAGTGTTACCGCGTAGTGAGCAAGGGGCAGCTTAGAACTAGCCAAGAAATAGCAGCCCCAGTCTCAGCTGAAAATTTGGAGACTAACCCTTGCCTGGAACAGCATATAACCGGATCATTTGTTTTGTTTGTTTGTTTGTTTTTTCTTCACGAAAAATTACAATAAAGTATAGTAAACCCACATATTTATTTTTCACCTTTTTCACACAAGTTGTAAAAAATTGGCAGTACACAGAACTATCAAAATAAGTGGATTTATTCCTTAATAATGTGATTTAAATGTTGTTTTTCACTTCAGAAACAACAGCAAATACCATTGTTTCCTGGAGCTTGTCTCCGTATTCCTGCATTCTTATATATATGAAGGATTTTCTTATACCTGTCAGTCCTCTCTGCCAGCTATTGGGCTTTCTCCTGCTCTGCATGTTTTGTTGTGTTATCTAGGCAACTTTCCAGTTTCATTCAGCACTTGACAGTCCTCTTATACTGCTTGTTTTTTGCTCATACATAATGATGCACACAATGATTCTGACAAATGATTAACAGACATTTTAATGCTGCTAACCTTGCTTGCTGTTCCTCCTTGTACATCTCCTCTGTTTTAGTTGACTCTTTTCCTGGTGTGTGTAAACTATACTTCAAACTCTCTCTCACAGCTAGTCTTTGTAGGGTTCTCAGATGTCAGAAAGCTCAATTTTGTTTAGAAATTTTGAGCCTAGACTCTGTTCATTTCCAAGCATTCTTCTGTAAATGATAACAAACTAACATCATGCTCCAAAAGGCTCATTGCTTGTCAAGTTATTTTTAAAAATATCATCTTCTAAACATACTCTGAGGTTTATTTTAACTCTTCACAGACCTTCAAATAATGCTGACATCCATTACTGTGATTTTTAAGAAATAAAAATTTGGTGTTACTTTCTAAACTTACAAGGTGATTTAAGGAGATATTGTTTTGGACAAGGTATTTCTTCTGAAAAGAAAAGCAAAAGCATGATTATGTATAGTTCATGACATGAGCACTAAAATATTCTGTGTTCAGGCAGTGAATGAAGCTACCAAATTTTAGATGCTTGGTATTCTGCGGTGTTACTACCAACATTATATCCAAAGTAGAATTCAGGTTTTTGCTTTCTCTGTTATAGGCACTTCCCTGTTATCATGGATTTAGTTCATCTTAAAATGATGATCATGAATCTCAGTGGTGTTTGAGAGCTTGCAGTGGTGATTAACAAAGGCCTGTTGCTATTCTGAAGTGCACTGAAGTATGTAATTAAACATTTTTTTTGTCCAGATTGGAGCTGAGTTTTGAAACAAGAGTGGTTTGATTGAAAACTTAGCTTTGTGAAACGGTTGAGTTTTTCCCAAGCTAAGGCAAAGTTGAAAAAACTGATGCTATAGTTAAAAGAGCTTGAGCTTAAAATATTAATAGGAGGACCTCAGTGCTGACACTGCCTTTAAACTCATCCAAAGTCCTACAGTTCATGATGACTGCATGTTCATTTCAACTTGATATAAAAATATACAAATGTCTTGGCTATGTTTATTCCCTTGGTGGACACCAAGCTGGTCATGAGCCAGCAATACACCCATGCAGGAAAGCAGGCCAACAGCCTCCTGGGCTGCATTAGGCAGAGCATTGCCAGCAGGTCAAGGGAAGTAATCCTCCTCTACTCTGCACTGGTGAGACACATCTGGAGTGCTGTGTCCAGTCCTGAGCTTCCAGTAGAAGAAGGACATGAACATACTGGAGCGAGTTCAGCCATGGACCACAAAGATGATTAAGGACCTGGAGCATCTCTCTGGGACTGTTCAGCCTGGAGAAGAAAAGACTTGGGGGGATCTCACAAGTATAAAAATATCTTTGGGGGCATTAAAGAAAGTGGAGCCTGACTCTTCTCAGTGGTAACCAGTGACAGGACAGGAGGTAATGGGCACAATTTGAAATATAGGAAATTCCACATAAACATAAGAAAAAACTTTTTTTTTTTTAAATGGTGAATACGGTAAAAAACTGGTAGAGGTTGCCCAGAGAGGCTGCGGAATCTCCATTCCTGGAGACATTCAAAACCTGACTGGACATGACCCTTAGCAACTCACTTTAGATGACTCTCTTCTGAATAGGGGTGTTGGACTAGACGACCTCAAAAGGTCCCTGTCAACCTGAATGATTTTGTGATTCTGTGTGTTTGTGGATGATTCACAGACTAAAAGGAAGGAAAAAAGTGTCAGTGACTACAGTAGTTTTAAAAGCTTCAGCTCTCCTGCTGTGCCAGATCACTTCTTCATGTGACTCCCATGATGGCATTACATCCTAAAATCTTCTTCCAGCCTCAAAAATTCTTTGCCATTTATGTCAGTATCCATTCAAATTCTTTTTATCTCTTTTTTTTTTTTTTTTTTTAATCTTCCTTATCATAGAAAGCTTTGCTGGGAAATTATAGTATTTAGTCTTAAGAGAAGAAAAAAGCAGGAAAAAGTACCTTTTCTACCTTAAAAATGTCTTTGCAAACCAAGTCTTTCCTAAGCAAAATTCTACATGTTATAGCAAGTCATCCATGGTGATAAGGTAATCTGTTTACCTATAAGAGAATAGATTGTTTAGTGCATAATTTCCTTCATGCATGATATAAACATCTTTGTTAGATTTCATACACTCTTTGGGTCAAGTTACTAACATATGTGTAGTTTAAAAAATTCATCTCAGGGAACCACATGGGATTAGGAAGCAGATTTACACAAGTGCTCTTCAGAACAAGAAAAAATATTGCAAAAGACATAAATGCTGCAGTATTATCTCCATAAATAATAAAGATATTATAAAGGAAGAAAGAAAAGATGATCAAATATTTTTTGTTGGCTGCATGTATTCTCTTGGTGGAGAAGCCGATATTAGGTCTCAGCGGTGTAGTAAGCTTCCTTTAAAATATTGAACGTTCAGAAGCAATAAATCAAGTTACATTTTATCAGCTGAAGTTCTTCTTAGTGCATACTGACTCTGCCTTGCATCTATTGACATAAAAAAAAGATTATGTCAACAACATTCCTTAAAGGTGCCTATCTATCCATTTTCTGCTTTCTTCTTCCTGTTCAGGATTGACAGTTCAATTGATTCTGTTCTGTAACAAGAGTCAACCCCCTGAGGTCTAATTTCCATTAGTGCTTAATAAGTTTTTACTTCCAAAACATGTAAACTCCCTTTAACCTTAATAATACAGGAAAATCAACTGCAAATAGTAATGGTGATACACACCCATGACTGAGTACTTAAGATGGAAGGATGAAATGTGCAGAAGCAGAGCTGTTACATGATACCGTTATATGATTTAGAGCGTACACCGTAGTAAACAATGTTATTGGTTGAAGTGAGGGTATAGGAACTATAACTTTCAGAGATGTGATATAGTTTTCCTCAATACTTATAAAGAAATACTAGTGAATAGAGCATGAAAATGTTATATGAGTAATAATTTCAATAAGGTAATTTCTGTGATTCTATAGTGGTGGAATTTGATTTGAAACCCATTCCTTGCCTAAGAATTGGATTCCAAAAGTTCATATTTCATTTTTAATGAATGATATCTGTGTCTTATATTTACAGGGCAGCTCTCAGAAATGTTAATGAAGTGTAATCTGGTACAGTTTCAGTAAATCCCAATAACAGTGTCAGATAGCAATGAGGCAGCAAATCCTATTCTAGTTGAACATCATGTCTGAAAGATTTCAGCCTTTCTAATTCAATCACCTTTGTTTTTTGTCTTCTTTACATTATTTTCTTTGATTGCTAATCTTGAAAAATCTGATTGTTGCATAGTTGTTCATGGCTTCACTTTCTACCCTTCTCTGTTTTTCTTTGTCACAAGCTTATAACACAAAATGCTATAACTGGCTTTGTCTGAAAAATAAAAGACCACAATATTCAGCCTGTGCCTACTACCAGATATCAATTCCTTCTATTTGCCAAGAGATCAGTTCTGTAAAACTCTTCAAAGCATTACAAAAATGCTCAGCAATATTTTTTCAAGATGCTATCATGGTTCTTCACATCACCCAACTTAGCTTCGCAGGAGTCCTGTTATTTTTGATGAAAGATAAGGGGAAAGTGAAAGGACTGAAGGCTGTGTTTACACTGACATTGCACCAGCCCAGGGGGTTGTCCCTGGCCATTGAACTAGGTGATGGAGCTGAGCTAGACAAGAGGATTGTGCTGCCCTTTACTCCAGGGCTGCTCTCAGAGGGAAATCCACTTCAGAAGGCAGCCACCGGTATCAATCACACCATCTGCAGTAAGGACAACTACAGCAAAACGGAGACCAGGAGTGAAACAAGGAGCAATGCAAGGTAGGATTATAATCCTGTATAAACCTGCACAAGGCTTCTATTCTGAACTGTCTTTAGGTAGGATCCCATCTCTTTTCACTAACCCCAAAGGGAATCTAGAGACAAGAGGCAAGTTCTGTATCTAAATGTACATGACATAGCCATATCTGAGGTATTTTGCCATGTTCACTCCCAATCGATGTTGGGAGAAGGGGAAAAAAAATATTGTTCAGCCTGCACTTGCATGGTGGCCTGCAAAAGCATCATTGCTTCAATTAAAGCAATTCTAAGAAAAGAGAAAAGAAACTGAGGGAAGCTCTTGTACAGTTTGAGGTTGTCTGATAATTTGTCCCCCCTCCCTCCCTTTCGTTTTTGGTACTTGAGGCCAATTCTAGGTCTTTGTAATCCAAACATTGTGCAACTCAACAGAAAGAAGTACCTGCTTTCCAACCTCCTAGTACAAATACCACCAATCTCATCCTTCTAAACTCTTTGCAAACAGTTACCAGTGTATTAACACATACTGCACTACTTATTCATTAGCTCTTCAGCATCTGATGTATGACCATTTTAATAATAAGATAATTTCACTATGTGATTGTATAGGATTTTTAAAACCTAACTGCTTGAATATTAGCATTCATGAGATGAACTAGAATTACTAAGGATTTCTATATTTTTTTTCTCTCTTATGTAGTGTTTTTTTTTTTTTTTCCCCTGAGAAGGATTATATTTTTACCAGAGTGAAAAGAAGATAACAGTTAATATACGAGTTTTATATTCCAGCACAACCAGTGATTTAGGGCAATAGTATGAGACAGGGGCCAGACCGACAGGTACAACCAATCTGAGCAATACCATTCAAGAAACTCATGAATTTGATAGGTAACATTTATAGTAGGAGTGAGGCCTTCCTAGAGCAGTTTTGGAAGGTATTCCACAAATTCACTATTAGCAAGATAAAATAATTTTATCTTCTGTTGTTTAATAGGCAAGACTAAGGCAATTTTCACCCTGCAAAGCATGAATGGCTCTGAATACACAGACAGGGTTCAGTTCTGGCAGAAAAAGGTAAATATACTCTCAGTTACCTAGTTTGTACCTCTTAGGATTCTCTTAAATGCATCTTGTTGTAAATTTAAATTCTTCTTTTTTTATTAAAAAAGTTACAGATTTGTACCTGTGAACTCAATAAGAGTTCCATATAGCCATCTGAAATTCGATTTATAGTTATCTTTTGTTTCCTTTCTTTTTTTTCCCACTTTTTCCTGTCTTATCCTAGTTTTTCAGCTCTTTCTTCAGCTCTCCCTTTTCTGCCTTCTTTTTCAGCCTAATTGCTTAGGGAAGCAAAGGTTATGTGATTGTGTTGTTTGCCCGCCCACCTGCAAGCCAGCCTCTCATAACCTTAGAACATTACACTAATTTCAATCATATTTGATACAGGCATAGAAATCTCAAAGTTCCTGAGCTCTCACAACTTTCATGAACCACTGTGGCTGTTTAGAGAAGAGGCACACCACACCATTCTCCTGTTGAGCAATGTTATAAGGTGAATGACTTCAACAGCTATCTACTTGGCTGGCTAGCCAGGAAAGGCTGTCCTCATGACATAATTAGATCTTCAAGAAAAAAATTAGTACATGCTGCCTCTTGCTTACATGGTATTCATGTAAAATAGCAGAGAAATGAGAACATTAGTATGGTGAAGGGTACTTGTAGATGAAACCAGATATATTGCAGATAAAGGTCTGCAACATGGGTGCCCTGTGGGAACTGAAATGGTGAGCTGTTGTATATAGAAGAAAGGAAGGAAACGAGGTTGGGGTGTAATTAGGGTACTGAGCAGAGCTGAGTCTTGAGTAAAGTTACACAAGGGATAAAGGGCATTAAGCTCATAATTCCACTGTTAGTTAAATAACTTGTTTTTACTTCATTTCCTAACAAATTGTGGCCTGCCCTAGAGTGCACTTTTCTGTTACGTCATAGCATTTTAAGGAGTAATTTCAGTGATTAATTGTCTATTCTTTTTCTTCTCAAAAGTATCTTCTGTCCTTCTCAGGCTGATCCCTTTTTCAGGCTCTCAGAATCTCTTCCCATATCAGAGTTGTATGACTGATATTTTCACTTGGGGAAATACATAGATGTTGAGGAGTATAACTTAGTTTTAAAATTAACTTATTTAAATTTCAGAGCAAAATAACTTTTTTTAAAAAAAATTAAATTAAATTAAGTTGTTGTTTGGTTTGTGTTTTTTTTTAATGAATCTATTTGTTGAATTTAACTGGGATAAACTGTTCTAAAAAATGTACCCAGCTGCTTTCTTTAAATGTCTGCCTTAGTGCAAACATACAGAACAGTCATCCCATTCTCATACACTGTCTGTTTGTCAACTATTGCTACAATTTGTATGCTGGTCTGTCCTGACCTTTGAATGACAGACAGTTAATAACTTGCATTACCATTTCACCAGTACAGTCAGACTCTATGCACAGTATCATCTCATGGGACCTGGTCTGTTTCATCGGGACATACTCCCACCTTTGTTCGGATTCTTGGACCCCACTCAGAATAGTAGGTCCTGGACTCGTTGTTCTTATACCCACAGAAGAAACCTATAATTTTGGATAAGTAGTGAATGTGTCAGATAGAAAGTTAGAGGACAGAACAGTGTTTGTCTTCCCTGTGTTGAAAAAGCAATACCCCCAAGAACATGGTCTCACTGATGATTTCCCTGGGGTACTATGGTTCTATATGGTCCCTAAACAAGGTTGTGACATGACTGCAGTCTAGCCCCCCGATATGTTGCATCTGTCCTTGAGAGGGACTTCCTCCAGAAAAAGAGCAGATTGAACATCTATGTGTGTGTACAAAACTGTATTTATGTCAGTGTGCTTATTACCAGAACATTAAGCCCACATGCTTAAAAAGGCATCAACCCCAGAGAAAAACAAACATACCAATCAGTATCTACCCCCTATGGCATGCATTTATGCACCAGAAGGAGAAGCATTAATGGACAATCAGAGAATCCTCTAAGGCAGAGGAAGTACACTGAATGATCTCTCTTAGAAG
The DNA here is from genome assembly GCF_047370975.1 of Nipponia nippon. Classification (NCBI taxonomy): domain Eukaryota; kingdom Metazoa; phylum Chordata; class Aves; order Pelecaniformes; family Threskiornithidae; genus Nipponia; species Nipponia nippon. The sequence goes on along the minus strand of NW_028262347.1, from coordinate 18,902,073 downwards.
GACTGCTGTGACAGTGGTCTTTGAAAACCAGAATCAGAGAACCAAAGAGCAAAGGCACACTCTGCCTCGGTCCTTGGAGAAGTTTCAGGAATTCTTCCCTCTCATTTTCGGTTGCTTAAACCCATGCTTCAAGGAACCTGCCAGACTTTGTTGTGTGCTTCCTGTCTACAAAGATTATTCTAGCTGGCCTTCCAGAGCAGTGAAAACAGTCTGGGTTTGCTATCTCTAAACAAAGATCTTGATACCCAGTTGAACTATGAAAGACCTGGCATCTCTCCTCATCAAAGCCTCACTGTAGCATGCAGCTACTGAATTGCAGATCAGAACTTTCTCACGTTAGTGCTGGCAGGCAGCAAGGACCAGCCCACTCCGAGCCTTGCTCTCCTAAAAGCAGGGAGAAGAAAGCAAGTTCACCCAGGGTTTATCTTACCTTTCACTTGGAAGCATCAGAGTGTTAATGTAAGAATGTATGATGTTGTTGCTCTTCTAGTAGGAAATGTCTGATCACATTTTAAGTATACCAAAATGTCATGTTTTTTGTTGTTGTTGTTGTTGGTCTTTGTTTGGATTTTTTGTGCTTGTTGTGTTGGGTTGTTGTTGTTTTGTTTTTGTTTTTTTTTTTAATATTCCCATATTAATCTGCTGTTGGTAAGAATAACACAGTTTAATTCTTCCAGAAGGTTATTACAGTGTTCTAATTTCATTACAATTATCAACACAACTCCACCCCTCCTTACATTTTATCATAATGCTAACAATAATGTTACACCTCCTCATGCTCTTCACTTGCCTTTTTCCCCTCCTTTTAACTTCTCTTAGTGGTTTTCCCTTCTGCCTTTGACTTTACATTTTCTCACTCCAGCCGACCCCATGTTCTTAGAACGCCCTCTAGCTCACTCACAAGAGCCCGTTGTACTCTTTTCTCCTTCACAGTCTAACTGCCATGGGCTAAATTTTCACCAAAGACAGGATACAGAGAAGACAACGTACACTGAGAGATAACTCTTATTTCCGTTTTTGTTTTAAAAAGATTTATGTTTGTTTGTTTTTTTTTTTCCTGCAGTGAAGTGGTAATTCTTTAAGAATAAGCAGATTAAAATGATTGGGAAAACATGCTCTGAGATACAAACATTCATGTTTTTCATGTATGTCTAGATCCTTGCTTCTTACTCTGATTTCATGCTCTGATTTTATATTTATGATTTTATGATAAACCTGCACTATTGTGAAACTGGCGATGCTCAGCAATGAACTGGTACCTCTTAAAGAGCAGTGGTACAGATTCCTGTTTCGCCCTGGCACATGTCCACTATCTGGGCAGGCATTAGCTTGCTGTGCTTGGATCCAGCCACTCAATTCCATATGCTCCTGACGTCTCATGTTGTGAGTAGTGATGGTCACTGTTCACAGCACTGTGACTTTCAGGAACACACTTTCAGGATGGCTGTCACAGTTCTTCCAAGGATCTAGTGTTAACATGTGTTCTGCATGGAGACCACTGGTCTATGGGAGTTCTGCTTTCCTATTTAGAGGTAATGTGGGAACATGGCAGGAGAGCAAGAAATACAGAAATTCCTTAAGCATGAGTAGGCTTCAGGAAAAAAGTCTGAGAAATCTGTGAAAAACAAAATCCAGCCCTGAATAGATTCCTGCCTGTCTCATGCCACTCTTACTTAAGATTCTCAGCTGCAAGTGGTATAATCTCTCATAGCATTTCTTTTCAGCCTAGTCTGATTATTCATGGCTGTGAAATCACTTCTGGTCAGAAAAACAGTCTCCTTTTACATCTCTTTGACACACTCCTACAAGGATTGGTTAGGGGGTTGGTCCCAGCAGCAACTTCAGTCTAGCCTGTTAGCTTCTGTAAAGATGATCCTTTAAAGTCAGTGTCTTAGCAAATGGAGTCTTTGTTTTCACTGCAGGTGAATTTTCGGCCCTAAGGATCATTGATGCCTCTGTCATTGTGAGTTCTATCCAAATGTCCAGAAAATGATATTTGGAAAAAAAAGACTCTGTCAGGTTTTGCGAAGAAAGTGGATAGTTTTCTCTTGAACTTGCATCTTGAGCTGGTTTATCCCATAGGACAACTGAAACGGAGAGAAAGGATAGGAGTAAACAGTTAAGAGAGGAAGAAGATGAGAACTACTTAAGCTGTACTACCACCAAAAAAATGTTTGTGGAATCATGGCCTTAAACATCTTAATTATGATGGAGCTTACAATGCAAGCGAAGGTTGCAGTGAAAATAGTTTTTGCCAAATAAAGTGGAATTCACAAGTTCATACAGAACTTAATTCCTTAATATCTCACACTTGTTATTTGTTCTTTAAAATGTAATAGTGCCTACAAGGTCACTTTACAGCATACTGTTCCATTGCACTATAAAAAATGTATCCCCTCAACTCTGAGAGCTAGTGTATGGTAGAGAACAGTAGACAGCCTGGAAACAATGATTTTAGTGAGACAAATGTAAAGGATAGCTGTCAAAGGACAGAATTTGTAAGCATTTTCAAGAATTTTATAGCTATCAGCACAGGTGAATTCCTTTATGCTTTGGTCAGGCAATAAAAAAAGCATCCACACTTTTTATTCATTCACCAGAAGCAGACCTCAGTTCACAGCTAAAAAAAACTATTAGTAACTACAGTGCAGGGAATGAAGCTAGTAACATACATTAATGAAATGGATGTGCCATTTATTTTTCAGTGTAGTGATAAAAAAATACTCATACAGTCTTTGATCTTGAAAATCACATTTTAAAATTTAAGACTCAAAATTATAAATCGATATATTTTCATGGTGAGACACCAACTTAATAATTTGATCATGATAAACCGTATTTTTCATCAATTTATCTCAAAACACTTTAAAGCTCTTAATTAATTAAGACTCCTTTGAAATATCCATGATGTAAATTTTATACCCATTTTACACTTACATAAGCAAAATAATTGTGCACTTCAAATATCAGGCTCAAGGTTTTTATTTTCCAAAAATAAAAAAGAAAAAATTACATTTGCTACTCAAAGGAATTATATCATTCAGAGAATATTCTAGTCTTGAGAATGCGGAGTATCCTTATTTTTTATTATAGCTGAGGTTTCCTGGCCTTTTCTAGGTAGTGTTGTAAAGCTCTGGAATATAGCCTTTGTGTATTTGCACTCTACAAAAAGTTTCAGTAGATTATTACATAAGAAATCTTAAAAAAAGTTAGTCTCGGAGATTTGAATTCTTCTTGTTGCTTCCAGAGCTCAAAGCTTGGAACTTGCAAACATGCAATAAAACCACTGAAAATAAAAAAACCCTGACATAAAAGAGAAGAATTAAGATGTAATAGAAAGCAGATGGTTATATGAACAACTAAATGAATTCTATATTAAAAAACAAAACAAATCAAAACAATGAAACTAGGGAAATTGAAGGGAAGGTCCAAGATATGCATGATGCAGACAAAGAAAAAGTACCTTGAAATAATTTGGAAATGGTAAATGAGTTTTAAATTTTACTGTTTGTCATCCTATCACATCTTTTTCTTCCTAAAATGTCTTTAAATAATGCAAGCAAGCAGATCCACTTCAAAGCATCTTTACGATTCATTATTAAATACATTATCTCTGTTGCATACAGAAACCTGGTGATGGAGTATTAATGCCTGGTGGTAGTCATGACATTAGAAATCCTCCTCACACTTGCTACATATGTGATTTCAGGATACCAAGTATGATGCCTCAGGTGGTGACTGTGTAGCGTACAAAACTGCATTACAAACCATGAATGAACTAACTTGGATACAATAAAGACAGGAATAAAAGAAATGCTTCTTTTACATAAAGTATAACTGAACTCTGCAAGACATGGTCCTGTACTTTAGAGAGATAAAAAAGCAGAGATGGAATCAAAAAGAACTAGAAAAAGTCATGAATTTTGGATCACTGTTGACTGGAAAGAGTAATTGTTTGGCTGTGACTTCTTGCTCTATAAATCCCCTTCTAAATCAACAGCAGCAGGAGAACAGAATTCCTTTATACTCCTTCAAATCTCCGTAAAGCAAGTAAATTTTCTTATATTTTCCAAATAAAGTATGAAAGGAGAATCAGGCACCTCAGAATGGAGTACATGAAATAATCATAAGGTCCAGCACTGGAAATGCCCTTATACCTACATTCTGTAGTAGCGATGTACCTTTCACTTATACATTCTCTATATATTGCCCCTTGTCTGCCATTTTTTCTGGCCACATGGCTTGCCCTCCTGACTGCATGGTGGCTCTGATTCAAAAGGAGAGGTTCATGTTCTTAGCATACCCTTAACATATCTGGTGCTTAGAGCAACTTTCTTGAGAGAAACATTTAAATAAAACACGATGAGGAGGGGACAGAAACTAGGGATCTTGGTTCAGGAGCAAGGGATCTAAATTACAAACCATTAAAAAAAAGATGGTCATTATTACTACCATCAACATTGTCTGAAGGATTTGAGCTGCTGTTTACCTAAAGGAGAGTATCAATGAGTATCATGCAGGAGACCAGCAAGTGGCTGTCCCCCGAGTACAAGCATTTGTAAACACATAGTTAATAACTTTAGCTGGCCCACAGGTCATCCAGGACAAGCAGGGACATGCCTGAATTACAAAGTCTGCATAGGGGACTATGTTCTAGTAATATACAATTCTTTAGACATAATTTAATCACTCCCTGGGGCTTAGCTATGTGTTTAGGTGCTTAAACACAAATTTACTTATGGTAACAGGAATGATTGCAACCTCTAGAGGCATGCACGTGTGCTATAATGAGGATATAAAAATCTAATTTGTCTCTTTCTAAGATATCTATTGTTTTGCATCCACCTCTGTTCTCTAAAAGAAAGCAGTGTCATATATTTGAGACTGAGGTTAAAACAATACATGGGATATGTTCAACCTAAATTCCCACCTGTTCTTATATTTCATTTTCTTTCAATACCACCATATACATAAAGGACTAACTGCCCTAGAAGAGAACAAAGTGGGTTCATTTCTGGGAATTTAACAGCTCATCAGGGGCAATACAAACAAAAATGGCACAAGTTAGTATTTCATAAAACCTCTTTGCATATGTGTATGTGTCAAATACCAAGAAATTTCTGTCTCCTCACAGAGAATTGCAGTGCACTTGTTGCAAAATAACAACAATTTGCTTAGCATGAATGTCTGCATCACAGACTTCAGAAAGAGCCAAACATGCATATTTGTTCATTTACTGAGAACTGTTGCATTACTGAAGCTGTTGGCCTCAGGTAATACTGAGAGTCAGATTGGTGAAATCAGTATGTGATTTTAGTTACAGTAAAATTTGCAGAAAGCTTTCAAATCAGACACTGTATAAGACTTGTATAATATGAACCTGTGCTGCTCACATTCATGAAGGTATGTTTCAATCCTGATATTTAAAAAATCTATATTTTTTCATAATGTGTTTGAATGCTCCCTGTGATGCAACCCAGAGTATGATCAGATGTGAGCAGTGCTGAAGGCATCTCTACCCCAGCAAATCCTTCTCTGATCGTATAAGAGAGGCTTGTTCTGCACTTCTCCATATGTATACTCCAAGTTTCCCTATGAGTAATATGCAAAATTTCTGCCTGTCTCTCTACACCTTTAAAGGCAACTAGAAAATAAACAAACAAAACCAGCTGTGTTTTGATCATTTTATTCTTTTCTCACTTTTCTCACTGACAGCTAGGTGATGGCCTGAAAACTAAAGCAATCTTCTTGCTCTGCTGCTTCCACTGTCACACAATTTATTTTACTGCTAGTACTGTATTTTGAAGAGAAAGATTTTTAATGCTTCATTACTAAGTTTCCAACATTAAAGGGTAAGATTCAAAAGTCTGATGTTTCTGAAGCACCCTAAACGCTCTGTTTGGAAAATACTTGGCTCGGCTCCTATACACCTTTGTTTAGAACTTTGTCAACGGGTCTGGAAAACAAATTAACTTTCAAAAAGTTTCTCTGAGGACCATTAAAAGAATAGTTCCTGAGTATTATAAAAGAACTGGACAGGTTTCTTAGACAAGAACTGAAATACGGTCTTGATAAATGATTCTAGCAGAGCTGAAAAGTTGACCAAGCCTTCTCAGGATCAACTTATTAGTTAATATTGGAAACAGTCTTATTCTCTCTTCTGCAATAGCTATTAGGGATATATTACTCAAACTGTGTTTTCCTTTTCCTTTGAGAAAAATAGGTGAACCACAATCTTTTGAATTAAGCATAACATTAGCAAGGCAATACTTATACCTTAATGAGAGAGGCAGGTAACTCAGCCAAGTAATGGTGCTAACTGTGCTGCCGCTTCATAATAATCTCTCACCCTCATACAAATAAGTGGAAACCAGGATAGTATAAGAGTTAAAAACAAAGCAAAGGGTTTGCAGGTTAGTAAAAGTCTGAATGTGATATAATCCCTTTCAACATGCTGGAGACTCTGACCACAAATTTTGAAGGATGAAATTAGCTGATAAATGACAAAAAAGATTAGTTTGAAATATTTACTATCTGTGCTGCTAACAGTCATTCCATCTATATTAATTGGCACAGCCTCTTTTGTGCCAGATGGTCTATTGCAGAGACTGAACATCACCCTCGTGGATTTAGCCAAATTATGTATTTGAGGTTTGGATGAAAGCATTTTACTTTTTTTTACTAGTGGAGCACTGAGAATTATGTTTGTCCTCTTAATGTTATTATTGCATACAGGCAATGATCTGTCATCAATAAATATGCATATAAAGGTCTTGCTGGATTATAAACAAAAACAGATATGATGGATTTTTTTTTTTGAAAATAGCTCTAAAAACTGGTGTCCTCTTAATGTCAGTGTTTACCTCAGCTTTCAAAAATAAATTCTGATGACCTGTTGCTAAGAGAGCAAACCAATTACTAGAGGTGAAAGTCACTGTTAAGTGTAATAGTTTACCATGCTTCCCAGATCTAGGTATTTGGGGGAAGACCCTGGCTAAAATACTGCCATAAGCATATTGTGTTTTGGCCTAATGCCAGCACAGGCATTATAAGTTCCCCTTCACTACACACTGACTGCCTGAAGATAAGCTGGTCCAGGGCTGACCTCATCCCCCAAGCTCAGTGATATGGCAGCTAAGCTCAGACCCCTGACTGACTCCAACCTTATCATACTGTGCCACTCGTACCGAGAGCAAGTGCCCTTGGAAGAAGGTGGAAAGGAAGGGACTCACTAATTCAACAAGAACGTGTGATAGGGAAGAAGGCTGGATGAAACAACAAGGGTGGTTGCTACTCAAAGGGCCAAGACACTCCCAAAAGTCCAGGTTTTCAGTCAGTTATCGGATAGCAGCCATATGGGAGTTGATAGTACTTATGGGTAAGAATCAGGTGGAAGGCCAGCAAGGCAGGTATCATGGTGGGAGTCTGTTATAGACCACCCAACCAAGATAAAGAAACAAATGAAGCATTCTACAAGCGGCTGGCTGAAGTCTCACAATCGCTAGCCCTTGTTCTCGTGGGAGACTTCAACTTACCAGATCTCTGCTGGAAATACAATACAGCAGAGAAGAAACAGTCTAGGAGGTTCCTGGACTGTGTGGAAGATAACTTCCTGACGCAGCTGGTAAGCGAGCCAAACAGGGGAGGTGCCCCACTGGACCTGCTGTTTATGAACAGAGAAGGCCTGGTGGGTGATGTGGTGTTTGGGGGCTGTCTTGGGCACAGCAACCATGAAATGACAATTCTTGGAGAAGTAAGTTTTCAATGCTTGGAGAAGCAAGGAGGGGGGTCAGCAAAACCACTACCCTGAACTTTAGAAAGACAGACTTTGGACTGTTTAGGAGTCTGGTTGACAGAGTCCCTTGGGAGGCAGTGCTGAAGGGCAAAGGAGCCCAGGAAGGCTGGACGTTTATCAAGAAGGAAGTCTTAAAGGTGCAGGAGCAGGCTGTCCCCATGTGCCGAAAGACAAACTAGTTGGGGAGAAGACGGGCCTGGCTGAACAGAGAGCTTTGGCTGAAACTCAGAAAAAAAAAAGAGTTTACCATCTTTGGAAGAAGGGGCAGGTGACTCAGGTAGACTACAAGGATATTGTTAGGTTATGCAGGGAGAAAATTAGTAAGGCAAAAGCCCAGCTAGAACTTAAACTGGCCACCGCCATTAAAGATAATAAAAAATGTTATTACAAATATATCAGTGACAAAAGGAGGGCCAGGGAGAATCTCCCTCCTTTGTTGGATGCGGAGGGAAACATTGCCATAAAGGATGAGGAGAAGGCTGAGGTACTTAATGCCTTCTTTGCCTCAGTTTTTAATAGTCAGACTAATTATCCTCAGGGTATTCAGCCCCCTGAGCTGGGAGATGGTGATGGGAAACAAAATAAAGCTCCAATAATCCAAGAGGTAACAGTTAGCAACCTGGTCCTCCACCTGGATGCCCACAAGTCTATGGGGCCAGATGGGATCCACCCAAGGGTACTGAGGGAGCTGGCAGAGGAGCTCACCAAGCCATCATTTCCATCATTTATCAGCATTTATCATTTATCAGCAGTCCTGGTCAACTGGGGAGGTCCCAGATGACTGGAAGTTAGCAAATGTGACATCCATCTACAAAAAGGGCCAGAAGGAGGATCTGGGGCACTACAGGCCTGTCAGCCTGACCTCGGTGCCAGGGAAGGTCATAGAGCAGATAACCTTGAGTGCCATCATGTGGCACGTGTGAGATAATCAGGGGATCAGGCCCAGCCAGCATGGGTTCATGACAGGCAGGACCTGCTTGACCAGCCTGATCTACTTCTATGACAAGGTGACCTGCTTAGTGGATGAGGAAGAGGCTGTGGATGTTGTCTACCTAGACTTTAGTAAGGCCTTTGACACTGTCTCCCACAGCATTGTCTTGGAGAAACTAGCTGCTCATGGCTTGGATAAGTGCACTCTCCACCGGGTAAAAAACTGGCTGGATGGCCAAGCCCAGAGAGTGGTGGTGAATGGAGTCAAATCCAGTTGGCAGCCGGTCACGAGTGGTGTTCCCCAGGGCTCAGTATTGGGGCCAATTCAATTGTATGGGATTCAACAAGGCTCAGTGCTGGGTCCTGCACTTGGGTCACAACAACCCCATGCAATGCTACAGGCTTGGGGAGGAGTGGCTGGAGAGCTGCTTGGCAGAAAAGGACCTGGGGGTGCTGGTTGACAGCCGCCTGAACATGAGCCAGCAGTGTGCTCAGGTGGCCAAGAGGGTCAATGGCATCCTGGCTTGTATCAGCAATAGTGTGGCCAGCAGGACCAGGGAGGTGATAGTGCCCATGTACTCGGCACTGGTGAGGCCGCACCTCGAGTACTGTGTTCAGTTTTGGGCTCCTCACTACAAGAAGGACATCGAGGTGCTGGAGTGTGTCCAGAGAAGGGCAACGAAGTTGGTGAAGGGTCTAGAGCACAAGTCTTATGAGGAGCGGCTGAGAGAGCTGGGATTGTTTAGTCTGGAGAAGAGGAGGCTGAGGGGAGACCTTATTGCTCTCTACAGCTACCTGAAAGGAGGTTGTAGTGTGGTGGGGGCTGGTCTCTCCTCCCAGGTAGCAAGAAACAGCACGACAGGAAATGGGCTCAAGTTGTGCCCGGGGGAGATTCAGATTGGATGTTAGGAAAAATTTCTTCACAGAGAGAGTGGTTAGGCATTGGAACAGACTGCCCAGGGAAGTGGTGCAATCACAGTCCCTGGAAGTGTTCAAAAAATGTGTGAATGTGGTGCTTAGGGACATGGTTTAGAGGTGGACCTGGCAGTTAGGTTAATGGCTGGACTCGATGATCTCAGAGGTGTTTTCCAACCTTAATGATTCTATGATTCTATGATTCTACGATTCTATGGTTCTATGGTTCTATGATTCTATGATAGTTTGCTAACTTTTTAACGGTCTCATTAAAAAAAAAAAAGTGTCAGTTTACTTGCTATTATATAGCTAAAACCTTCCAACACAGACTTTTTATTAATCACTGCATAAGAACATGGCACAGAATGTGTGAGATAAGGAGATCAAGGGTTGGAAGCTCTGTGCAGCTTAAAGAGTGTGATAAAAGGTGGGATCATTTATTCTACATACATACATACACTCAAAAGATATACTGGGGAGTATAAAAAGAGATAGTCACGTTGGAAGTAAAGGGATGAGAAATTAAAAAGAGGGAGGGAGGTGGATGGGAAGCAAGACAGAGAGCAGGATGCCTCCTGCCACAGGAACTGCAGTGAACACAAACAAGAAGATAAGTGCAAAATGAAGACAAAATAGGTGTTGTTTGTATAAGCAAAGTAAAAGAAAGATGACAGAAAAAAAGGGAAAAGAGAGTAGGAAGAGATGATATGGGCATACACAGAATGGGAAAGGGAGGGAATATTTAAAGCTGAAGGGGAAATAAGTAAAGGAATGTTGCAAAGATGTTTGTACTTGGTGCTTCCTTTTACTCAAAATCACTTATCTCTGGTTTAGAAAAAAATAACGCCAGAAGGCCAAAATCATCAGACAAGTTGTCTAGCAAGAATTGTCCTTTGGAAGGAATGTCAAATCTTGGCAATTAGACTTTGACCAGAGCCCTCTCTTCAGCAGGTGAACAGACTGGAGACATTAAGTATTCTCCAGTCCATTTTTATCTAAAATAGATCAATTACATTTTTGAGACACTAAGAAAGCTTGCAGAAAAAGATTTTCACTGTTCTTCCTACAACAGCTCTGTGATAACAATTTCAGGGAGGGTTAAGCTCATTGTGAATATTTAAATAAAAGAGCCATCGAATAGCTACAACTTGCTTCTTTCTACCCTGGCTTACGCTTACCTCAGAACATTCATCTGTTGCAATAAGTGACTTAGGCTAGAAGGAGGTCAGCAAAGGCAAGAAATGTGAATGAACGTTAACTGCCTGCTAAACAAAGTGATGATTCATGAATAAAAAACAGGCATGATTTTAAAGGTCACTAGACCTAGTTAAACTGCATGTCTAACTCTTGTGTATCTGGCACACACAATATGCAGAACTGCCATAGGGCAATTACTTGGGTATTCATCAGCATGAATAATTCTGGTCTTGTTTAGCAGATAGCCGTACTAAATAACATAACAAAAATGAGGTATAGTCTCAGATCCATAGTCAGTTGTTTTATTACGCAACTTCCACCTCTTACAGAAATTCTGTCACTCTCTATACCTTTTAATCCTCTTAGGAGATAAGAACTATTTCTAGAACCAAGCTCCAAAAAAATTCACCTTTGCAGCCTGGGGCTTAAGGAAGGCTCTCTTTTCTGGCAAAAGCATAGGTTTTTAATTTTACAGGATGCACTCATAGGTCACTTTTGGATTGCTTTCAGCCTGGTACATTAAGATGATTTTAGCATTATTCAGTAATGCTTTGTTATTTTAATTGAGATATTCATTTCTTTTTCTTTTTTTTTTATTGCTGCTTTTATCTGTGACACTTAGAATGCCAAGACAGATTGCCTCAAGAAAAATAAAAGGCATTATTATATTCTGTCTGTCTCCAACATTCGTGCTTTCAACGCATAATAAATATTCAGAGGTGTTTGCTGTCATTAGCTAGAATGGGAAGACTGTCACTGAGAAAAGGAAGACCTACTCAATAACAGCAGGGCCAAGCTTACTTTAATATTATGGAGCTAAGCAACTCGATATTTTTTCAAAGTCTTTAACAAAAGCCTGACAACCTGGGGTAAGGGCGTTTTTGTGTGTGTGCTACTGGGCTCCTTCCTTAGGATTCTTTCCAGAATTCTTGAGCACAATATGCACATGACATTCATCCTTTCATGGTTTGTAGAATATTATCTGTTAATAGGCCATGTATACCTCCTGGAAATCATCCTTTGGTTTTGGATATCTAAAATGGATGGGGGCAACCAAGGTCACATCCAAGGTCAGATGGTTATTTGCACTCTACTCCACTTCTCATCTGCTGGTAAGATTCTTTAAATAAAGATGGAGAAGCCACTCTCACAGTGAGCTCAGAAAAAATACTGGAGGGCTTTCAAACCATGATGGCCTATTATTACTTGCTTTAGTTTTGTTCCTTTGTTTGGGGAGGCAACATGGGCCACATGCATCCCAGAACTTAGCATTAGTTTGCTGGTTTACTAGATGAGTCATTTTCTCTTTCACTAGCCCCATCTGTAAAATGCAGATTTTGGTCATAGTAACTGCTCCTTGAAAAAATATCTTAAAGTGGTTTGCAAAGAAAATTACATATCAATGTATGTTAGGAATTTGTATGGCTCAAAAATTATGCAGATACATTCCAAGTCACACACTGAGTGGTACTGTTTTTCCTAAACTTCACAGTTATTTTAAAATGTTATTTCTTTTTTTCTCTTAATCCATGTATATGAAATATTTTATTTTGCAAATCAATTACAATTTAAAGAAATTAAATATTTTAAAAAGTTAACATAGCTTCTTAGTAACTAGATACCATTCAATTACCATCCGTGAAAAATCTTTAATACTTCATGATCACTGCCATATTGTCTTTTCTTCTTCATTAACAAAATATGATTCATATTTTTCTTTTGTCTCCTGATAACCACTACTACTTCAGGAAAGAAAGAGGGTCAAATTAATGGTTATAACTTTATTGTACATGCAGCTTAATTCAGCATCAAGTTCATACTCAAAAGCAAGGCTGTAAATTGAAATAGCAAGGTTTAAGTGTAGTACATATTTTTGTCCATGATTTCACTGATCTAAAAATGAAGCAAATTCTATATTTATAGAAACAAAACAAAATAAAACTTATTTCCCCCCCCCCGCCGCCAATTCTTTTATCTTCTCTTCCCCATTTCACCTGGTAAAATTCCTTTAGGATACAAGATACTCTACTGCATATATTTATCTCCCCAGAGAGAGACTGAAGAGAAAAAACATGTGACAGATAGTCACGTTGCTTAATGTACTACTGGAACACATTCAGAAACTATGGTGATGAGCTTGATATAAATAATCTATATAGAAGAGAATCCTGAAACCTTTCCTCTGAGAAAATGTTCCTTAATTTCAATTAGACTTTCACCTGGGTAATGATTAATATAGGCTAATTCCCAGATTATAGATATTTTTAGTCTATTTTTAAATAAGCATAATACCATCATTATGTTATTCCTAAACTTTGTTCCCAAAAGCTTTCTACTTATTTTCTCTAAAAAAGTGAATTTATTAAGGAAAATGTACATGATAAATGGCAGCATCACAGGTAATAAAAGTCCTGGAAGTGATACTAGCCAACAGCTAAATTAATAGCCAGAATGCTTATTATCAATTCATACTACCTGTTGGCCAGAATGTGGTGAGCACAGTGGAATGGCTGTACTAGATCAGACCCAAAGGGCCATCCAGCTGAGGATCGTCTCTCTGCTCAGTCTGGCAATAGAGTAGAAGATATGGTGAGAAAAAAATATTTCTGTTCTCCCCCTACTCCTGAGTTTATGGACCTGTTTTGTTGTCCTCCTAATTTGTTTCTTCTCTAGATAGAAATGTCTTAGCTCACCCTATATGCTTCCATTTTGTCCCATTTGGGAATAAATCCACATGTTTAACAATTTTTGTTGTTTTAATAATTTCCAATATTATATCCAGTATATCCTTTTGGACATGGGAGGACAATGGGACAGGGACCAGAATTGCACAGTTTTAAAGGTGATTCAGGATTTATTCAACTGAGCATTATCTTGTTGTCTGTTTTGTTATATTTTTTTCCTAACAGTTACTAACATTTGATTTGCTTTTTTTGTCTGCTGTTGAGCATAGGATTGACATTTTCATGGAACTAACTCTCATTATCTCAAGATCTTTCTTCTGAGTGATAACACTTAGCTCAGAGCTCATAATTTTATATATGGATTTGTGGTTTTTTTCCCCTTGTGCATCACTTTACATTTTTCTGCATTGCATTTCATCTGTCATTTTGTTGCCCAATCAGCCTCATAAGTTTCTGCAGCGATTCTTCACAGTCAGTCTGCATTTTTCTTATTCTGAATAATTTAGTATTAACAGCAAACTTTCCCAGCTTCCTACAAAAAGCCTCTTCCAGGACTTTCATGAAGACATTGAAAAGCACAAGTCCTACCTCAGCCCCCTGCAAAATTCCATAGTGGCCTCTCTGCTCGACAAGAATTAGTATTTTACTACTTTTCTCTGCTTCTTATCTCTTAATCAAATACTTTTATCCATGGAAGGTTCCCCAGCACTTAAATGATCTGTCACTGCTCAGTTTCTTTAAAAGGCTTGAGAGATGGCCATTGTCAAAAGTCTCTTTGAAATACAGATAGACTATATCAACTAAATCATCCTTATTTTTGTGTTTGATGACTTTGTCAAAAAAATGCCAAAATATCTACATCACAGAACTTCCCTCTACAGAAGGCATGCTAATCTTTCCAAGTGGCTTGTATTTATCCAGGTGTCCCCTAATTCTGCTATACATTTTGACTACTAATTTACCTAATATGGAAGTCAGGTTTACAGAATCTGGCTACCCCAATCTCCCCAGAAAGCCTCTGATATAACATCTGCTATGGCTACAGTGACATGCTGAAAAATTTCAAAGAACATGGAGGAAATTCTAACTACATTTTAAAAGGAAGACTCCAGACGTTTTCCTGCCCAACGTGAAATTTGAATATTTATTGATAGAAATGCAATAATAGGAATAACTCACTGAATACTTTGATCAGTATGTAAATTGCAGAAGATTATTGATATCATGACATCTTGATTCTGAACTGTTTTTGAAAGAAAGTGGCCATAATGGCTTTATTTTGTGCTATGCCCACATCCCATATGCTCTCCATTTATGGTACTTAATACAGAAGCCAGAGCACATCTATAGGTTTTGTAGTTCAAGGATTATAGATACTGTGATTATGAAGGTCATAAAACAGGTATGTGGACACTTTACTAAGATGAAATCATCTCTGAAGAGGCACTGGAGCAGAATTTCAAGGCTGAGTGTGTGCAGTCTTAAACATCTAAGCAGCTAGCCAGAGCTTTTACTCTGTCGTTGAAAATCATGTTAGGTGCTTATGAGATATTTTGGATCCTTCTCCAATATCCTTTGCTTTCAGAGGGGGAAGAGAAAACCATGTTCTCCATTCTGTCCCAGCATTTTACTTTCATTAAGATACTATGATCAGACCATGACAGACCACCTCTTTCCACTTAGAAGGCACAGCCTGAATGTTAGATTTTGTGTAAATCCTCAGAAACATCTATTTTTCCATTACTAGCAGGGAAAAGAGATGTGTGACATAGAAAGATCCCATTCATACAGACTTTTCTTTTTGTAAGAATTCCTGTTGAATGTGCTGACATCTTGTGGCTGGATATTTGAAATATGCCATGTGTGCGTCGAAGTGAGGTAATTACTGCATGGCATGCTGGGATTTTCAGCTCTTCTTGGAGACTTCAGCCAAAGGCCCCATGTTGAGGAACATCTCGAATTTGACTACAAAGTGTTGACTCTTTTTCTCCTGCCTGGGTTGAAATTCTTTTTTCACCTCCAACCTCATAATTTTGGGGGCAAAATGAGTACTCTCATGTACATTTATTTCCTTCTATTCACATACTCATTAAATGTCTGTGCCTGAGACACAAACCAGAGTTGCGAGCATGATAGTAATTGCAGGAATGCTGACATGTATTTGCCAGATAGAGTGAACTGCTATTCTTTGACTGATTCTTGGCTTCTTTTGTGGCCAGATGTTAGCAGGAGGAGGGAACGTTGCTCTGTTTTTTCCACAGTATGGAGGGCTGCACTCCAGTTCACTGGGATTTTGTTTGTTTGTTCTTTCTAAAAAATAAATCCCCTGCAAACCCTTCTTGTCTCATCCTTTTACAGTCTAGAGATGACTTCTGTCATTGGTGTCTTCTTTTTTTGCACATTCCTCCTCTTTCATGTCTGTAGTGTCCTTCCTACTCTGCCCATCTTTTAAAACCTGTCTTCTTTCTTGTCTTCTTTTTCTAATTGTTTTTTTTTCACTCATGTTCAGACTTCTTCAGCAGACATTTTGTTGTGCCCATCTGCAGCACAGCAGCTGATTCCACAATTTACCAGCTTTGATACCTCCATTCTGCTGTGAGTCAAAAGGTGAGGAGCAGAGCCTGTGTGCATAGCTCAAGGGAAGTTAATAAAGGGTCTCAGGTTTACTGTGAAGACCATTTCCAAGCTGAAGGCCCAGCAGACAGGAGGACTGCAGGTGTCTACAACAGAGAGACTTACAGCAGGTAATGCAGAATCAGCAGCTCTTTTGGGGTTAATAAGATGTGTCTGAGGACAAGGGGAGAGGTTTTGCAGGTAGTTGCTGCCTCAGGCATAAGGACTGGCATCCACTGCGCTCAGTGTGAGAGTTAGACACAGTCAAAGAGGCTCTATGTATACAATCTGTCTCCTTCTGTTTATGTTCATGATTCATCTGTGCCTACATACTCTTATGAACAGTATGCTGCACTATGTTATTAAACACAAAACTGTGTACATTGCTTCTGGGATTTGTATATATGTCTCATAAGAAGAAAAGAAGAGTTCCAGTGAAATCCTGCCCATATGGCAGGTCAGCATGCATTAGCCTCCATTTCTCTGATGTGCCTGTTCTGAAGAACCATTCAGAGAATTTATCTAGCCAGCACTACAGGAAATTTCCAAGCAGGAGAGGATATATACACATATGTTTCATAAAGATTTGATGAAGTTTTCAAAAAGGTGGTATATCAGAAACTAGAAGAAAGGCAATATGATCAAAGTATGCTGTAGGTTCAGCATATTTTTAGTACAAGTGGAAAGCTTACAGATATCAACTCATAAAGGGTATTTATTACAGATAATGGAAATGGAAGAGAATTTAGTGACCTGAGAATGTTAATCTTTTTAGGCAATAATGAATTATTATGACTAACAAGAAGAAAAATTTTAGTGCCTTCAGGAGATTTTCCAATGCAAATCTAGTGGTTACAATGTCAGAAGTTATTTGAGAAAATTAAGAGATCAAGTTGTTTGTGAGATCAACACAAGAATGAAAAAATGGGCCCTGGAATAAATGTACACATCCCAGCAAAGTTGTTATAACTCTTGAGACACTAAACTTGAGTGCCTTCATTGCTGGTTGGTCATATGATTAAGAATAAGCCTGTCTAACAGGAAAAGATAGTCAAGTAAGAGGCAGATAGAAAACCCAGTCCAGATCAGTTCCTTTGAATTGTTCTCTACAGTAAATACTACTCTTTTTTTCCTGGACTTTGTAATTAAAAACAAATTTTGGAATAAAGTATTTATTTTCTTGTATATGTGTATGGCTGTCAGGAGATTTAATCTGCATCCCTTTATGATCACAAATAAATGTTATCCTCATTTCAAGGATTTTCCCAAGATCCATAAATAAACTATATTCCTTTAAAGATGTTTTAATAAGGTTCATGTGGGATTGAAGTCATGCTTAGACTTTGCAGAAGCCTTTGTGCTGCAAAATGAACTGTATGAGCACAGAAACTATAGTTCTGAAAGTTCATTTGTAGCCTCATCTGCTTAACAGCTATATTAAAGTTGCTATATTAAAACTTTTATGAGTTCTTCATAAACTTTATTATCAACTAAAAATGTCTACTTCATTTGTAACTCACAAACTGTAAGAAAAGAAGAAAATGCATCTTTCCCTTTTCTTGCCAATATTTCATTGAGTACTTTTCATTTATTTCCTAGTCTCTTTAAATATTGTGCATTTGATTTAAAACACATTGTATACTCTATTAATATTCACTTCAAGGATTTAAAATGTATTTTTGGAAGTCATTGATCTAAAAAGAATAGTGGTTGAAAATTCCAGCACAACCTCCAGAAATTCATATTACTGTGAACAGTTACCCTGAGGCCATGCATGCTAGAGTGAAACCAGTCACAACAATCCAAATTGTGTCACACCTGGTGAGCTTTTCCTTATTGTGATCCTGTAGCACTGATGAAAGTTAGTTTTATGAACATTTTTCTGCTCTTTTATAACCACTCCCATTTAAGGAAGTGTTGGCTTTTCCTACACTTACAACACTGATAAATGTAAGTGCTACTGTGGTGGTTGACCCTGGCTAGATGCCAGGTGCCCACCAAAGCTGCGCTATCAGTCCCTCTCTTCAGCTGGACAGGGGAGAGAAAAAAATAACAATAGGCTCATGGGTTCAGATAAGGACAGGGAGACATCACGCACCAATTACCATCATGGGCAAAACAGACTTGACTTGGGGAAAATTAACTTAATTTATTACCAATCAAATCAGAGCAAGGTCATGAGAAAATAAAATAAAATCTTAAAACACCTTCCCCTCACCTTTCCCGTCTTCCCAGGCTCGACTTTACTCCCAATTTCTCTACCTCCTCCCCTGCAGCAGTGCAAGGGGACAGGGAATGGGGGTTATGGTCAGTTCATCATATATTTTCTCTGCCGCTCCTTCCTCCTCAAGGGGAAGACTCCTCACACTCCTCTCCTGCTCCAGTGTGGGATCCCTCCCATGGCAGACAGTCCTCCATGAACTTCTCCAATGTTAGTCCTTCCCAGAGGCTGAAGTTCTTCATGAACTGCTCCAGCCTGGGTCCCTTCCACAGGGTGCGGTCCTCCAGGAGCACACTGCTCCAGTGTGGATCCCCCACAGAGTCACAAGTCCTGCCAGTGAACCTGCTCCAGCATGGACTCCTCTGTCTCCACAGGTCCACAGGTCCTGCCAGGAGCCTACTCTAGCACGGGCTTCCCACAGGGTCACAGCCTTGCTTCAGATGCATCCACCTGCTTCAGCATGGGGTCCCCCACGGGCTGCAGGTGGATATCTGCTCCAGCGTTAACCTCCATGGGCTGCAGGGGAACAGCCTGCCTCACCATGGTCTTCACCACAGGCTGTAAGGGAATCTCTGCTCTGATACCTGGAGCACCTCCTCCCCCTCCTTCTTCCCTGACCTTGGTGTCTGCAGAGTTGTTCCTCTCACATATTCTCACTCTGGCTGCAATCGCCATTGCACAGAAACTTTTTCCCCTTCTTAAACATGTTATCACAGAGGTGCTACCACCATTGCTGATTGGCTTGGCCTTGGCCAGTGGTGGGTCTGTCTTGGAGCCAGCTGGCATTGGTTCTATCAGACATAGGTGAAGCTTCTAGCAGCTTCTCACAGAAGCCACGCCTATAGCCCCCCTGCTACAGGAATCTTGCCACGCAAACCCAATACACCTACCTTTGTTCAAACAGAATGTTTTGGCCACACTATTCAGAATATTCCTTTCTATTCCATGAATGAAATACTTCCACAAAATGCCAGTATTTTTTATTCTGCACTAACTGTGGTGGGAGCTGGTGTCATCAAAGCCAAAATTTCAAGGTGGATGTGCCCGTGCCTTCTGCACCTAGTGAGTCCTCTGTAAGATCAAAATATTTTAAAACCTTCAAAGGACACATTGTCTTCAAATAAAAAGCAAAAATTTAGTTATTCAAGTAGAGAAGGCTCAAGTAAGGAAAATTTGCTTGTAGACACCCTTTGCCCATTGTCCTTTCTTTTCCCTTCTCAGTCACCTTCTGAGTAGCATCAACCTCAGACTTTTCTAGACCCTTCTGAAGTATTTTTGCTACTTGTTCTCAACTGTAGTTGTATAATGTCCTTCCATGCATTTCAAGCTCTTACTTATGACTGTAACTGACTGTCTCAGCCATACCCCACTGTCTCTGAGATCCTCTGCCTTGAGTATGCTCAGTAACTCCCTCAGGGAAGGAAAAGTCTGCCTTCTCCTCCAAGCAGACTCTTTGTACCCAGCTGCTTTATTAAGGAAACATAAACATAACTCCAAATGCACAATAAAGCAGATACCACCTGGCACTATCACAAAAAAATGTAAGATATGTTTCTTTGCTGGTTAGCAGCCACAAAACAAAGCACGATGCAATTAGTATCTGGGAAGCCTTTGAGCATATGGTGCATAGAGTTGTCAGCATGTGTGCCAATACAGATTGAATAAGGAAGGATCTTTGGAACCATCTTGTCTTTCAGAAGTGCTCTGACCTTCCCTAGCACTCTGGGCAGTCTGCTGGGTGTCAGTGTAACCTGATTTACTAAGAACACTAGTAAGACATGCTAAAAGAAATCAGTTTCCAAGCACAAGATTTTTTTAGAGGTGCTACGTTCAAACCTTCACAGTTCAGACAAATCAAACCCATTTTTCTTTTGAACACCTGAATGTACTACTTCTCAATAAGGAATGAGTATCTGCCAATTTCTAATTTTCTAGATTCGGCTGATTCATCAGTACAGTTCTTCAGCAAGTAGTCATAAGGCAGTTTGTAACAGAAGTCAATTTTAGTCTTATATTCCAGAGGACCACACAGTATTAATCCAGCCACTGCAGAAAAATAAACAAATTTCAGGTTTAGACTAGGCATGAAAAATTTTAATCTCTAAGGCAAACATTTCAGAATATGGATGGGTGAAAAAAAGGCATTTTAGAAGGCAGTATTTAGGAATCTACTGTTGGAATATCAGCTGTAACAAACATTAATTAGTCTGAAAAGCAGTAACTTCAGTCAAACTATCTTTTCTTGGCACTCTAAAATGTATTGAAGTGTTGATAATTACAAAATGTGAAGTGGTTTTCTGACTAAGGGGTTTACAAAGGATTCATTGCAGTAATTCTACAAATAGAAAACAATGGTTTATGCCTCTCAATTCATAACCCCATAGTTATTAGTCATAAACGTTATTCCACATTGGTACATCAAAGCAATATATCTGTCTGCCTAACAGTACATTTGATAATTAAGACTGACTGACAAAGTGGAAATAAACTTTGTTTCTTGATGAAAATTCTACAAGTGAGAATATTAATGTAAGAAAACATGTCTTCAGATTTGCCCCTGGGTATGGCCTGGCTCAGCTGCCTTTCCTTTGGAAAATCAGGATAGAAAGAAAAGTAAATTGTGGTGGGTTGTCCTTGGCTAGCTGCCAGACACCCACCCAGCTGCTTTCTTACTACCCCTTCTCAATCAGGATGGGGTAGAAAATAAGATGGAAAAGCTCATGGGTTGAGATAAAAAACAGGAAGATCACTTACCAACTGTCATCATACACTTGACTTGGGTAAAATTAATTTACTTTATTGACAATTAAAATACATTTTGATAGTGAGAAACAAAGACAAATTAAAACACCTTTACCCCCACCCTTTTTCCCAGGCTCAACTTCACTCCTTCATTTCCAACTCCTCTACCTCCACCTTCCCCCATTGCGCAGCACAGGGTGAATGGGGAACAGGGGGTTGCGGTCAGTCCATAACATTTCCTCTCTATTTCTCCTTCCTCCTCGCACTTTTTACCTGCTCCAGGTAAAAAGTTTCTTTCCACAGGCTGCAGACCTTCAGGATAACCTGCTCCATTGTGTGTCCTCCCCAGGCCACAATTCCTGTCAGGAAAACCTGCTTCAGCATAGGGTCTCCACAGGCTTCAGCTTCTTTCAGGGCATAGACATCTGCTTCTGCATGGTCCTCTCCACAGGCTGCAGGGAATATCTGCTCCATCATGGTCTTTTCCACAAGCTGTAGGGGAGTATCTACTCTGGTGCATGAGCACCACCTCCTCCTCCTCCTCCTCCTCCTCCTCCTCCTCCTCCTCCTCCTCCTCCTCCTCCTCCTCCTCCTCAGCAGCATATCTCATTGCAAAGGTGGGCTTCTAGCATTGAAGGAAAACCATGGACTAGAGCTGTCTCTGTCCTGCTTCTGGTTCTGGACCCTGTACCCTTCTTGAGTAGCCTTAGACCATGTGCTATCTACTCTCTCAGCACATAAATTCTCCATTCTTGAAGGAATATAAGATGCTCAGATACTATGACAAATATAATATTGACAATGTGTGTAGCAAAGTGAGATAAATCCATCCTAGTAAAGTCCATATTAGGGAATATTAGATAAGAAAATATTTCCTTTAATTATGAGTTATTATTTTTAGACTTTCCTGGAAAGATCAGCCATTTTTTACAGTGTGTATTTCCCATCTCCTTAGTGACTACAGGGAGGACAGATCTGTGCTCTGGATTTGTTTTATGACCACCCTTCATGTCAAACTGCTCAGAACTAATGCTGAAAATACTAGCAAATAATTTTTTTTCTCAAGCATGGGGTCTTGACATGAATTTAGAGTTGCTTAGAAAAATATCCCTCTCCCATTCAGACTGCTTAAAAAAATTATCTAGAGACAAACTTGCAATCTTAAAAAAAAAGAAGGACAGAACATCTGATATCAAAAGAGGTTAAGAAAGGAGAAGTTAGTAATTGTCTGAAAGAAAATTCTTAATTTGTTTATAATTACTTGGTTTCTTGCTTCAGTTCCTTCCATGTTCTCCAAGTACTGAGAAGGCAGTGAAGTTGTAGACGGAGATGAAAAGAGTTATCCTTCCCTTCCCTTCCCTCCCCTCCCCTCCCCTCCCCTCCCCTCCCCTTCCCTCCCCTTCCCTCCCCTTCCCTTCCCTTCCCTTCCCTTCCCTTCCCTTCCCTTCCCTTCCCTTCCCTTCCCTTCCCTTCCCTTCCCTTCCCTTCCCTTCCCTTCCCTTCCCTTCCCTTCCCTTCCCTTCCCTTCCCTTCCCTTCCCTTCCCTTCCCTTCCCTTCCCTTCCCTTCCCTTCCCGGTTGGAAGAAGGAAAAGTAATTTTCTGAAAACACACATGAAATTAGATTCTATTTGTGCTTCTGAATGAAAACCTTAGCTGCATATCTGATAGCATCAGTAGTGTCCCAGCTTGAAAAGTGTCTTTGTCTCTTCACAGAATTCTGGAGATCCCTACTTGTGAGACTTTTTGCTCCCTTTTTAGGATCTGACTTTGAAAAGAGTCATTCATTGGTCCCCATGCCAAACTTCTGAAAGTCTAAGGAAGGTGCCCTTTCAGTGGAATGGAAATTGCAAGCAGTTTCTGGACATGTGTGAGTATATTTTGAGGAAAACAATAGCCATTCCATAATTTTCTCTAGGACAATGAGGAAAAGAAGCAGGTCTACCTCCATATATAGGAGACAGAGGACACTGTCTCATTCTGCTTGAGTCTGCAATGAAGTAGAAATAACCTCACAGAATGACAACTGAATTACATCTATTGGATGCAAATGACTAATTGGTGTCAGAAATATCTAAGACTGTTTCAAGGAAGCTAAGGGTGTGCATGTAAGCAGCTTACAGGATGGACTTTTCTCCTCTTGCTATGCATGTCATCACTGGCCTTAGTTATGTTCTGTCTTCCTTCTAGTTGCTGTAAGAATGATGTTGGAACTCTGCTTTCTCCTGAGATTCAGGAAATGATAATGAACCCTTTCTGCTTGCTCTGAGGGACTCATACTGGAAGCAAGAGACAGGAGAGCTTTGAAAGCTGTCCCCAACCCAGTACTATTGATATCTGGCCCGGTACCAATGAAGCCAGTCTTTCTGTGACTGGATCAACTATCCTGGCATGGATTTTTGCCTTTGTGCCAGCTGGGAGCTACATTTCACTGTGCCCTACACTTCAATCTACACACTGGCAGAAGCTAGATTTCCCTGCAGGCTGCTTAACCATCTTGGCATGGCTCTTGTCCAAATACTGACTGGGAGCTGGTTCCTCTGTGGCCTTCTCAATTCTCTTGGCATGAACATTGCTCAGACACCAACTGAGAGCTCAGTTCCTGAATCCTGCTGTTTCCATCTGCTAATTCTGAGTGGCAACAAAAAGAGAGGGGCTATCCTTCAAACCACCTCGGATTTTTTTTTTCCCTTTGGAAGTTTCTGAGGGGAAAAAAAAAACACTCAGAGATAAAGAAACACTAAGTTAAACATTCTTTGAAACCTCTGTTTCAAAAAGAAATTGGAAGTCCAACCTCTGTGTGTCTGGGTTAGTTCCACCTGGGTAATCAAGCTACAGCTGGCTGTAATTAATCTGCAAAGTAATGAAAAACTGGCCTGTGGGATGCTTTGCTTCATCCACTTAGTACAGAAAATCTACAGTGATTTCTGTATGATGTGCTTCTTACTTACAGATGAGTTCTAGGCTCTTGCTCTTCAATCCTGATCTCCGCATCTCCTTCCTTTAATCCTTTTTTGTAGTTGCTAACTGATTCGCCTGACTTTATGACTGTCTACTCCTTTTCTTAGCCTTCAGTTAAATAACATTCTTAGATTCTTGAATATATTGCATATTTATTTTTCCAGACTAGTGGAAAAATATTTCCTTTTTTGGTTCACTATAAACAGGTCTGTCTGGTTTTTACTCAGCCTTAAGTGCTGAGTACAAATGTCCCTGTCTTAAGCTACATTTCCATGAAGGGATATTGTCTGGATACATAGAAATCTGGAAGTCTCTTCCTGACAAATAGCATTAAGTCTCGATTCTGAGTGAAGATCTCTCTCTATATGTATGGAGATGGAAAATGTTTATCTCATACTAACCGAGACAAGATAAGGCTGAGAGCATTCACTCCTTCTGCAGCTAATGCACCAATGTATCTCTAGTTCTGCTAATCTCAAATCATGAAAAGTCCCGAGTCAGACATGAGAAATCGTGACACTTCTTCTAACAACTTGTGACTATTAAGAATTTATAAAAACTGCAAACCTCAAATGTCCTTGGCATTTGGGAGGTGGAGAGGTAGTGGGGGAGGAAGAAATGTAACCAGAATGCTTGTTACTGGGAATTATTTAGCAAAGCAAGTAGCTTTACAACCTCTTCACTGGAGATGTTAGTAGGCAGATTTGAACAATAATACCCCTCCTTTGACAAATGTCTTAATAATTTCTTAACTTCCTGTCCTGGTTTCAGCTGGGATAGAGTTAATTTTCTTAGTAGCTGTTATTGTGCTGTGGTTTGGATTTAGGATGAGAATAATGTTGATAATACACTGATGTTTTGGTTCTTCCTGAGTAGAGTTTACACTAGACACTAGTCAAGGACTTTTAAGCTTCTCGTGCTCTGCCAGGTGCATAAGAAGCTGGGAGGGAGCATAGCTAGGACAGCTGACCCAGACTGGCCAAAGGGCTATTCTATACCATATGACATCATGCTCAGTATATAAGCTGGGGGAAGAAGAAGGAAGGGAGGGACGTTTGGAGTGATGGCGTTTGTCTTCCGAAGTAACCGTTACGTGTGATGGAGCCCTGCTTTCCTGGGGATGGCTGAACACCTGCCTGCCAATGGGAAGCAGTGAATTAATTCCTTGCTTTGCTTTGCTTGTGCGCATGGCTTTTGCTTTACCTATTAAACTGTCTTTATCTCAACCCATGAGTTTTCTCACTTTTACTCTTCTGATTATCTCCCCCATCCCACCGGGGGGGAGTGAGCGAGTGGCTGTGTGGTGCATAGTTGCCAGCTGGGGTTAAACCATGACACTTCCTTACTTGTATTTATGCTGACTTTGAGTAAGCACGTTGAAAATGTCTGAAGAGTAAAAGGAAGACACTGGACAACTTTAACCCCTAAAAATTTTATATTCTCTTGGTTAACTGATTGGGTCACATAGTCCTTGCCCACTACTTGGATTGTATAGTGGCAAGATACTACTCTGCCTATTACTCATTTTACAATCAAATAACTTGCTAATAACTTTAGATGCATGCATAAAAACTTGTGCTAAAAACATGATCTGAATGACAGTCATCTGTGGGCAGATAGTCACTTCCAAATGTACTTACAGGGCTGAAAGGTGATTTCCTGACTTCATTTGTAGTCTTTCAATTTGCATGCTGCTATTTTAAAATACTCTCTGGGCAATAAACTGCAGTAAAAAGGCATGATGAGAGAGGGGACATAACTGATGCCATGTCAGTTTAGGGCGAGACAGTTTTGCACAGTCACAGAATCACAGAATGGTTGAGCTTGGCAGGGACCTCTGAGGATCCTCTTGTCCAAACTCCTTCTCAAGCAGGGCCACCTAGAGACAGTTGCCCAGGACTGTGTTTAGACTTTTTTTAATATTTCCAAGGATGGAGACTCCACAGCATCCCTGGGCAACCTGTGCCAGTGCTCAGTCACCTTCACAGTGAAAAAGTGTTTCCTGATGTTCAGAGGGAACCTCCTGTGTTTCAGTTTGTGACCATTGCTTCTGGTTCTGTCACTGGGCACCACTCAAAAGAGCCTGGCTCCATCCTCTTTTCATTATCCCTTCAGGTATTTGTGTGCATAGATGAGATCCCCCTGAGCCTTCTCTTCTCCAAGCTGAACAGTCCCAGCTCCATCAGCCTTTTCTCATAGGAGAGGTGCTCCAGTCTCTTTGTCATCCTTGTGGCCTTTTGTTGAACTCTCTCCTGTATGACCATGTCTCTCTTGTACTGGGGAGCCCAGAACTGGACATAGTACTCCTGCTGTGACCTCACCAGTGCTGAGTAGAGAGAAAAGATCACCTCTCTTGACCTGTTGCCAGTACTTTGTCTAATGCGGCTGAGGATACCATTTGCCTTCTTTGCAGCAAAGGAATGTTGCTGGCTCATGTTCAACTTTGTGTCCACCAGGACGTCCAGGTCCATTTCTGCGAAGCTGCTTTCCAGCTGGTTGGCCCCCTGTGTGTACTGGTGCATGAGGTTGTTCTTCACCAGGTGCAAGACTTTGCACTTCCCCTTGTTGAGCTGCGTAATGTTCCTGTTGGCCCATTTCTCCAGCCTGTCAAGGTCCCTCTGGATGGCAACATGACCCTCTGGTGTATCAGCCACTCCTCCCAGTTTAGTGGTGTCTGCACATTTGCTGAGGGTGCACTCTCTGTCATCCAGATCATTAATGAAGGTGTTAAACAGGACTGTGTCAATCTGTAAATACTTAATGTTTTAATGTTATGTGTAAAAATTAACTCCAATACCAGAAGACATATTTCTTATGTTGTAATACCATTAATGATCTATAAATGGATAGAGGTTCATGCTAAAATCTTTTTAACCACAACTGTATATAAAATATAGTTGAAAAAAAATAAATAAAACTGTCCTTGGTCTTTCACCAATTTTTCTGATTTATAGAAGTGTAGTTTCAATGTCTTAAAAAAAAAATTCTTTCAAAAAATTAAAATGCAATAATTTTGAAATGTAGTTTAAACACAAAATAACTAGAGGCTATATATATATACACATATAACTATTTTCAATAACTTGAAAATTTGGATTATTTGGATCCATTATCTAGGTGACTTATTTAATATGCATGCAATAGGAAAAAGGGAATTCCATAAGAAGTAGGTATTGCTCTGAAAAAAACACCATGTGAATATGCTCCTTCTTACTCCATATCTTTTTTTTCTTGGAGTATATCTTGCATACTTGGAGCATATCTTCCAAAATTACTACTTACTACTGCCAGGGCCACAGAACTAACACAACTCTATAAGAACAGACTGATTTTTTTGTCACCGGTGTTCACACACTGCTGGCAGAATTGTTAAGATTCTCCTTAGTATTTCAGGGCATGTAATTTTTTGTTGATACGCATTCGTGGCAGCCCACAGGAAAGAAGAACATTTTCATGGTATAACTAAAAATGTAATTTGAAGACCATGGGCTTTCACAGATGTAAATAAAGGTAGCAATCAGTCTGAAGAACCTTTGTTACTGGCAGTGATGCACAACTGAGAAAGAACTGAGTTTTGTTTTTAGAATCCATGTTGGTTTTACATTGTTGAAATACAGAGGAAAAAAATACTTTTACTGTTATTCTGATCTAATTTGCCCTGACAATTACAACATAAAAACATTTCCTGTATCACAACACAGTTCTACAATAAACTAGTATTGACCTTGATGGAATTCCTTTAGAAGAATACATTTGAAAATGTCATTGGAATAGGAGTGAAATCTGATTTCCTGAATTTCTTACAATGACCAGTTTATCTTTATTTGACTACAAGGGCAGTGGCTACTCTAGCTTCCTTCTGGACACAGTTAGGAACCCTGATGAAGCTGAAATAGTTTGACAGCAAAAATCCTCCCCAAAAGAAACCCAAACCCCAAAACAGAACGGAACAGAAATCAAACCCAAAAACCTACCAAAAGAAGTCCTTTCCCAGGCTGTATTATTTTTACTGAACATCTCTTGCAGGGCTACAAGAAGAGCACTTGGACAAAACACATAATTTTATTTCTGCTCCTCCTTTGCCACTCTCATCTTCCAGTTCCCTGTGTGTCAGCCTCTGCAGAATATAGGTTTATTAACATGGCTACAGAGACAGGTCAAAACAGCTTGCCCTTGTTTTAATGGATTCCTTCCAGGCATATTTTCATGGGTTTTCCAAAATACTAAATTGTATCATAATTCTGATAAATTCTGAAGTCATGATAGTTTTGAAGTGTAAAGATTTATGTAAAGGCATTCAATATCCACTGTAAAAACTGGCAAAAGTAGTACTTCGAAGAAAAAATAGATCATATTATCCTAAAATTTTATCATATTATCCTAAGGCTTTTAGAAGCTAAAACCAGCTTCTGACTTCTGGGATAGTTATATTCTAAAATATATATTCAGCATTTAAGTACATTACATACAGTATACACTGAAAACAAAACAGTAGACTGAAAACAAAATAGAAATAGTATTGTTTGGCTGTCATTAATAATTATTAACACTAATTTTGAAAGCACTTGACTGTCATGACAGCACTGGTATACTTTGCAATGTACAAACATAAAGAAGGAAATATTTGTAGAAAGAATTTATCTTGTGCGTTTTTTTTTCCAAAATCCATGGCAAAACAAAAAGAAAGAAAAAAAGGAATTCCTGGTTAAGATACAGAGGCTTCCTCCATTTGTTTTGAAAGAGCATCTTCTTGAGTTCTTGTAAACTTGTAGAGATCATCCCCACCAACAAGGAGAGGTTTGAACCCCTATCCCCACTGGTGGGGAGAGAGCTGTAACATGGGATGCCTGGAGGAGCCAGGACAGGGGAACAGGAGACCGGACGAGGAAGAGCACTCTGAAGGCATGGAGGGTGCAGCCAGCAGATTTTAAGTGTGAACTGCATGCCTATTTTCAGAACACTGCCAAAATACATTGAGTCTTGGGCATTACCAAAGACAAATAAACCCATCTTCCTACACAACGGTGCACTAGAGACAGTTTGACTGAAACAACCCTTAAAGTCACAGCCATTGCCAAACTGCTGGTGGCAGACAGCGTTTCTCCAGCATGTCCCAGTATCTTCCCTGGGGCTGTCTCCCAGGCACCCTGTTGCTTTGCCTGGCTTGGCAGTGGGGTCTCTTGCTCTCCCGCCTTCCCCAGCCTGCCTGAGCTCCCACCTCCACATAGGGGCAGTAGGCAAGGGTGAAGTTCTTGCTCGTGCCTTGGGTGAGACTGCCTGTGGCTGGGCTTCCAGGAGATGTGATAAAAAGAACATAGTGGTAGTGTGAAAACCACAGGTGTGAGGACCTCAACTCTTTTTCCAGATATATCGTTGCAGTGCTTTTGATGCAGTATGTGCCATCTGCAGTTAAAAATCCTCTGTTTAGATATCATCGGAGATAGTTTAGAGCTGGATAATGTTCTTTCTTTGATTAATAAGGTATCTTTTCACAAGGGAAAAAAAAAAGCTTGCCCAAATTTAAGAGTGCATATTTTTTTACTTCTTCTCGGTGGTAATTGCACCAGGTTTAATCCCTCAATATTTTATCTGGTAAAACTCATTTCTTTCAGTGCCTCTTATCTTGTTAAAATATTAAATTTTGGGGACCTAGGGAACTTCTCACAGATCATTTCCCTAACACCTAATGCTGGGATGGACCACGCTAAAACGGATTTCTCTTTATGCTGCTATAAATCAAATAACA
The DNA here is from genome assembly GCF_047370975.1 of Nipponia nippon. NCBI lineage: Eukaryota > Metazoa > Chordata > Aves > Pelecaniformes > Threskiornithidae > Nipponia > Nipponia nippon. The sequence goes on along the minus strand of NW_028262347.1, from coordinate 18,872,271 downwards.
AATGCAATTTAATGTTAAATTTTTAATCTTTTTAAAACACTTGTGAGCCAGCCATCTAAGACTAGCCAGCAACATCTAAACAATCATTCATTCTTCTTTCATTTATTCCATTTTCCAATCCAACAATACCTAAAGAGGAAGGAAACCATATATTTATAGCTATACAAAAAGATGGCTACTAGATGGCTACTAGATGGCTACATTGAATGTTTGGATGCAATGTCTTCTTCCAGCATCAGTGTTTTACAGGGTATTAAAAATTATTGTTACTGCCATTGTAAATAAATACTGAATTATAGAAACCATAAAAATACAGTGTTTATAAAAACCCATGGACAACACAGATGGGGTTTATTTCCTTTGTTTTTTCATACCTTCCTACAAAACTATGTCATGAACTACATATGAACATATACTATGGGTGAATAAATACATCATTATTTTCTAGGAGGAATCTGTCCCCTTTAATATTTCTATTGCTTTTTAGCAATCCAATCTCATGCCTAGAGCTTTTTAATTAATAGAGGCTAATTAGATTTTTTTTAGCACTTTTTACTTGTTATTGATTTTTAAAGTATTTAGTCACTACTTTTCTGACTTAGTATAAAATTTTAATGAAAATTCATCTGCCTCTAATCTCTATTTTACTTAGTAGTAGAGGAAAAAAGTAATTGGAATTATTAAAAAAAAGTTGAGTGTGAATAGAAAAGACCCCCTGTGGAATGCCTGTACCAAGAAAATGTTTTTGTGTCAGTAAAATATTTGAAATCCCATCAGGCCTCAAGATCTTAAATGAGATTTAAGTTTCACAAAGACCTTTCCAGGTTCTCAGGAGGGGGTGATCTCCAAATATATATAGTTTGTGTCAGATTAAGTTCTTAAGGACTGATTTTTCAAACAGGCTTCTAGGAATCTCTTCAGTGATGTCCAGCAGATGTTTGTTAAGCAGATCCTTCAGATTCAGATCTAGCGATAAACTTTTTGTATATGGTCTTCAGTGCCCCATGGGAATCCTTTGTGAGGTCAGAGTCGTAGCCAGTTATTTGAATTCTTTTAAATTGTGTACATTAAGTAGTAACTTGAAAACCTGACTACTTAAAGTGAATGCTGTCAATTTTTATCTTAAATAATGGCCTGATTATGATGTTCACATAGTTATTTTGCAACTAGTATTATATTAAAACTGTGAACTGTTCTTCACAAAGTCACATTTCATTCTAATGTGAGGCTCCTACTGTGTGCAGAATTGTTTGTTCACACTCTATTTAGTTCCATAGTAATTGTAATAAACTAATTTCACTGTCAGAACAGTCCAATGTATCCAGAGCTGTGCCCTATGGAATAAAATTTTTCAATCAAAAGGGGCAAGACCAGATTTAAAAAAGATTTTCATTAAATCTAGATCAAGTCCCTCACAAGTTAACAATAACATTTTCAATTTGAATTAAAAGACTATTTAAAAATTATCTTCCTATCCACTAATACTGCTATTATATTTGCATGTATATTTTTACACTGAAATGAAGTGCAGATTTCAGTATATTTTTATTGAGATAGCTAGTTTGCTAAGGATGTTAATAGAAGATATTTGAATGATGTACAGAGTTGACATTTGGGAAGATTTTTTTTAATAATTATATGGCATTTTTATAAAAAAAAAAACAAAAACAAAGGAAATATTGTGATAGGCCTTGCTATATCATGGGTTAGTATGTATGATCATGTGTGGATTTTAACTGAACCATAACTGAAGTAGGCCCCATAGAAACTGAAACCAACAGATGTACACAGAGATGTGCTGACAGAGTTGGAGGATGGTGCAGGATGAACAGTCTTGTAAAATAATGAAGGTAAAGAAGGAAGATGTTTGCTGAGTTCAACATGGACCAGTGCTGTATGATACAGGTGGAATACAGAGATACATATCAGGAAATCTAATATTTAATTAGTTTCACTACTTTATAAAAAAATCCTCAGAAACCTTCTAAGATGTGCATTACTGTAGAGAATCCTGCACAGCATTGTGCTAATAGCTTGCTATTGGTACAGATGTTTCAACATTTTGCCTGCTAGTTGATGAATTTGTGTGGGTCATGCCATATAGACAATCATTAGCCCACTATTTGCCATTGAGCCAAGTCTGTTTCTTTTCTTTTGTCTGTTCTATTAATGAGATAAGAATAGTGTCCTTAGCCAGTGGACGCACTGTTCCCAAGACCTATGAAATTACAGTACTTACTTACAGAAAGAATGCCCTAAGCAACAGCTATATTACAATGATGTTCAACATTTTCATTAGTGATGTATATAAATAATTTTAGCAAATAAAATAAAGGAAATTACTTTGGAGAAAATTAACATAATTCCAAGTGCACTTGAAAGACTAGAAAAATAGTCTAAAACCAATGAAAAATTAATAAAGATACCCATGAAGATGTAGAACTTGCAAAAATTTTCAAAGCATGAGAAAAAACAGATTTTTCCTCTTTTTGGATATTTGGGGGTATTTCTAAAAAAAATGAAATATTTGTATTATTTGCCTCTAATGACTTTTAAACATTATTTACTATTTAAGAAATTTATTATATAAAATACATGTATATGTACACTTGTATATGTATGTGTAAGTGTAAATTATTTACTTTTGGAAAATGTCAGTTATGGTCATTTTTAGGGATGAAGCTTGCCATATGCAAGATGAAATGATTACTGTAACAGTGTTAGAAAGTTACAGGTCACAGCCTGATGTGGCCTCAAGACTTCATTTTATGAATGCATACTGCCTTTGCAGTCAGACCGGGGTTCAGAAGTAGTATTGTAAACAGAGATCTCAATAATTGATGTATCAGTATAAATAAAAAAAAATCTTATTTGGAGAAAGATGCTTGCAAAATTAACAGTACATCCTTATGCATTTGCAATAATGTATGGAGTTAACATATTCCATTATTGGCCTTGGTTATTCAAGAAAAGTAATTATCTAATTTAATACATTTTCATGTGAAATCACTGTATTTCAAATAAGTAAAGAAATCATTCTGATGAACTGAGTTGCATCACTAATGTAATTTTAAACAGTTTTCTCAAAGATGTCTGCTCTGGAATTTCAGAGGCCCCTTTTCCTGCTCTTCATTCGACCTGACAATAGCTCCCCTCTGCCAGGGAAGAGGATGGAAAGTAGCTGGCTGCAGGTATAAGCATTCACTCTCCTGCTCTGGAAAATGCCATTATTTAAAGTAGTTAATATTCCTTGTTTTTTTTTTCACACAAAACTTTCTACCAGCCCATCACTGCTTTTGTGCTTCTGGACTGCAAATCCTGAACAGGTTGATTCCAGAAGAAATCTGAGTGAGGGGATGGTAGAGAAGAGCAGGTATAATTACAGAATTGTGATGCTTAGTTGTCATGGTGTGGTTTTGGTTTTGTTTTTTAATGTCGATTTTAGTTGTCTTATAGAATATCTTGAAAGGATCTAGGTGTATAATTCTTAGTTATCCTAAAGCCCTCTTATGTATGGCTCCCATACCTACATTGGTCTTAATTCACCAGTTGAGACACTAAAAAATAAACTTACTTGATGTATGTTCTATACACATAATGATGTGTACAGAAAAAAAATAACACTTCCTATTCATGAGACTCCTTTCCACTTTGGATTTCATTTCCTGGCTTTCAGTTTATGCTTAATCTCAGATTAATACCCTGTTCTATGTTAAGAGACTTGACTAACTGATCTTCTAATTTTGTTTCAGTCCCATAACTTGAGTCTACACTGCTCTTATTTCATTCAATCATCTATGTCCATCTCTTGGTTAAGACAGCTCTCATTAGCCTCATAATTTCTGTCCTTCTATGCTCATTAAAATTTGTGCTTATCTTAAACAGGCACATATACCACAGCAGACAGACAGTCACGTTCCAGTACCAGATCAGGAACAGTCTCCTTGCTCTCCTCTGTGCCTGGAGGTAGACAGAAGCTGTTGCCCAATGCACAGAAGAATTTTTTTCTCTAGAGCTCCTTGTTAGAAGTGCCATCCTGCATGTCAGCACAGGGTTAGGCATAAAACCAGAATATTTCTTATATCAAACCTTATTAAAAACAAAACAGTTGTTGAGTCTCTGCATTATAAAGATAGGCATTCTAAATAATACAGTAAGAATCTTTCCAGTTCTTATAATGATGTGTCTGCGTCAACTTTTAAACTTGAATCCACTGAATATATTTTGAGCTCTGATGTATGTGTTTTTCTTAATTCTGTTGTTTGAACACCTCTCAAGAAAATATACAAAAGATGTATCATGGCACAGAGACCTTGAATTTCAACAGAAGTAAAGTACGCTTTTAACATAGTTGATGCTGATGACTATGAGCTAAAACAGGAGTTATGTAACTGACAGCAAATGAGGGGAACAAGAACAAGGAAAGCACTGTGAACAGTCTTTAGGAAAGTGAAACTGAGGTGTCATATCCTTTCATTTAGAAAAGATTTCTTCTATTAAATATAATTATTTTTCCTTCAAGTCTTGATGAAGATGAGGTTGCTAGGAAACTCATTCTGTTTTCAGTTGTGCCTGTGTAAATATGGCATAACCAATTTACACTGATGAAAGCTCCTGGACTGAAATAAGAAAGCTATGGAGTAGTTTTGATGTTTGTTCATGACTAACATAAGGAAACATGTTGTTACAAAAGAGACAAAACTCAATGACTGGTTGTTGCCTCCTGGTCTCTGTGCAACATCTGGTACAAGCCATGAGAAATTAGATTTATGCCATCCTTGTAAATCCCTGGTTACTTTCCAGTAGAGCTGCATGAAATTCTTGGCAATGAAACACACCTCCGCTACTTGCATAATATCACTCAAGATTACTTTGGAACCATGTCCATCATGGAATCCACGTTTATGGCTCTTACAGATTTAATTCATCTGCCATTAATATTAGGAGAGACATGATTATTATTTCTGTTTCAGGTTCTAAAGGGATGATGGTAAATATTATAGCTCTTCTTACACCTATACTGCCTTTGGTAGCAGTACCTGAGTACATTTTTACTTTTATGGGTCAGTGGACATATACTGCTTGTATAAATGCTACTGTGACTGTAATACTTACTATGTATACCCATGCAGCATTTCAGCATGAACTCACTGGGTAATGATAAATACATCACACCTTTTGTATCTTAACACCACTGGCCATATCAAAAGTGTGGCCAACATACTTTTGCACACACCCTAGGACCTATACCGGCATATTTGTATAAAAAAGTCTGTCATCTCTGTACTAAAATTCCTGAACAGCTCTGATGCCTATTGCTGCACCAGGGATATCAAATTAGGTCTGTAAGCAGATTTCATCCATCCAGATCTATCACAAGAAATAAATAGACTCAAGCAATATGCTGATTTCTGTTATATTATTGACAATGATGGAAATACAGACTATTCTGATGATAGCAAAGCTGCTTCTGTCTTCCCTTCAGGAGATGTACTAGATCACAGCTTTGGACTAGGCCAGTCTCCCCTTAGTTGATCAGGGAAGACCAGCATTGATTTATCGTTATAGACTGTCCTCCTCACCTGGTGTGAAAAGAGATGCATGAAAAGAATCTTCTTCAACAGGGGACCTTCTTCAGAGCTTCGAAGTCTGTGCAACTCTCCCTCACTGGTTCACTTTTGTTTGGTTGATTTTTACCATAAGCAAAGAGACATTGAACACAGAACACAAATAATTGAAACATTTTTTTTAGCATTTTACTGAATAGTAAACACAGTAGTATAATATGTTAGTTATTAGTTTATATCTATTGTAATAGAGTGGCAAGAGACATGGAACTAAAATTCGAAGTTGTATGTATGAAAATCAATTTTTTCTTTAGTTATAATTCTGGTGTAAATGATGATCAAGGCTGTGCCTTTATGCACACCCAGCACTTTTAAGACATGAACTCCCTGGCTGGTCCATGAGCTCCATAGGAAGTTATTTACATAGATATAACGCTGTCTGGTTTGAGACAATGGACCTGACTTGGAGATTAACTCAGCTCCTAGCCACCTTCTCAAATAAGTATTATTTGACTGATTGTTAAGTATTTGACTGATTGTTACAGGAACTCTTCATGTGGGATTTTGGACAGTTCTCAAGATTCCTTCAGAGAGCTCCTGCTATGCCTAATCTAATTTACATGTTGTTTAACACCTTGGGTAGAAATTCCCAGAGATTCACAGGTAGTTGCTTCTGCAGAAGTTATCAAATTGTACATAGATAAGAAATTAATAAACAGCAAATAGAAACCATTCCCAAAGATGAAGAAATTGTCTTTTGTAGGTTGTAAAGATGATGTAAAGATGTTTAAGAGATGTTTTGCCTGCAGTTAAAATAACTGATAGAGCTGGATGATTAGTGTTTTGGGGCATTTGCATAGGAGAACAGCTGGTTTGTAAAAACTGAGTAGAACAGTGGTTTGGAGACTCTCACTCAATCCATCTGAAGATGTTACAAGGACCCTTGCAATGGAGACTCCCATGACTGTCCCAACAGCAACTGACCAACCTGTTTGAGAGACCTGATTACCCCTCCAAGAATTACTCTATGCCAAGATCGGAGTAATAATTTCTTTGGAAGAAGCACTCTGTCTGTCAGTGTCTGTGCAAGAGCAGATATAGGTCTGTGCTCTTTTTAAGAAAGATTCCCCAAACAGAGAGCCACACATTGGTCAACAGCTCTGTCAGCAGGGAAATGAATCTTTGATTCTGTAGACCCTCACAGGTCATGCAAGTTGTTTCATGAATACAATGACCACCTACCATAGGCATAAAACATATGCTTCCTATGTATTACAAACCTTCCCAGTCTTAAACTGCAAACAGACTAACACTTTTGTCTGTGAGCAGACAGAACATGAATGAAATCAGGGTGCGCACCTTTGCATGGGTAATGATCTGCATCTCTTGCTGCCTTTAGTCATATAGTTCTCTACCCAGACAATCAGGCCACACAGGGAGTTCAATCAAAAATTAATGTTTTATATATGAGAATCACATTTTGAAATGCCTGAAGGTGGGGGGATTTTTTTCCTTTTTCCTGAAGAAAAAATGAGATTGAAGCTTAACTCCTGCTGGGTAGCAGTCAAGTGCGCTTTCAATTAGCTGACTATGAGATACTGTATCCTTAGGTACAGCCTCAATGACAGTATTCCAAATGCCTTTTGAATCACTGTGTCATGCTGTATCCTACAGCAGGGTGTTGCGCAGGGCTGCCAAGAAGCTATCCTAACCACAGATCACTTCAACTTAGCCTAACACAACCACAGGCACTGAGTCTCTTCTGTGATGGGATGATGAAAAATTGTCTGCAAAATGCCTTTATACTCATGTTTCTGTCCATAGTTAGAAACACTGCTCCCTCCCACTGTTCCATATATCATGTCCGTCCCTTCAGTACCCACTAAACATTAGGCTGAAGGCGCCACAGCAGTCTGAGCCAACATGAGCATGTGGTCTCCCAAGGTCTAATGTCAGGCATGACTAGCAGGATACCTCTTGTGGCAAGGAAGTTATCCTCTTACTAAAAAAAAACCCAAACAAACAAAGAACAAAAAAAACCCACTGTATGGCAGATTCCCCAGAATCTATCTTTCATAAGGCCTACCTCTACCAGAGATATACCTTATGTTACCAGTGCTGTCATTCTGTTTTGTCCCCTAGGCACCCCTCTAATGGTGGCTGTAATGATGTGCCGAGGGGCTGGGAATCCATAAGGAGTCTGAACATTTCAAACATATTTATCCAAACATGGACAAAGGGGACACTGCTCCCATAACAAAAGTCACCGTGTTCAAAGTTTCCATGTCACTTGGGTCTTGGTGATATGCCACTGGCTACTCTTCCATTAGACAAGTTATAGGCTGAGACGAAAAGGTTTTTTCACAGCAAGCTTGCCTAAGGATGGCTTCTCCCTAAGGAAAATCTTTGGAGAGGTCAAGAAAGCAACTATCAAACCTTCGAGAAATTACCAGATTCAGATGGGATAAACAACACAGAGCAGACACAGCAATACAAACGTAGGGGAGGCTCACAATTCAGAAGTAAATGGCTAAATCCATCTACAAGGCAAGACGATCTAATTCCTCACTAAAGACCTATATCAGCCTCCTTGCCCACCCCACACCAGATGGTACCAGCAATGCTCTTGAGATCTCTGCCCAGAAAAAAAAGGAGCTGGTCTGCCTGTACAGTGTGAGAAACACCATGCCTGCAACGGTTCTATATTTTGTTTCCTTATCTTGTTCTATATGATGAGTACCTCAAGCATGAGGAGACAGTAATGAATTTAATTCACTTGAAAGTGGAGTGGACATTTCACTATTGGTTTGTTTGCTATTCCAGCTGTACCATCATGCTTTTCCTGATTGAACATAAATGTCAGCTGGAGGGACTACTGAAGTCATGATAAGGTGCTCATGGAAGTCTAGACTAGCTGGAGTTGCTGCTACATGTTACCTTAGCAATCAGTCCTTGTGACAAACAGTTCTGCATCTGCTGGTTTGCAAATAGGCTGCTACACTGGGTGCTGAAGCCATGGGAACTGTGAGAGAAGATAAAATAATAACACCACTGTTTCTGTCCCTGTGTCTGGAACATGCCTTACATGATGAGACAGTTTCCCATTTCATCCTAGTATCTCAAAGGATACTCACCCTCTGAACCAGAATGACCATGCAAAACCCTGAATCACATGTTGTGATTTGACTATGAATTGAAGAGGCCAAGAATGGACCAAACACTTCCCGGAGTTGCACAGGTGCATGAATCATTCATGCCTTTGCAAATGTGTTATATGAGTGTCCAACACTAAAGGAGTCTTGAGGTGAGGGGGATGCAGGTCATCTTCTACTTCACAGGTACCGTATCTTCTAGTCCAGACTATGACATGTTTGTTACTGCCACCCCTGTCACTGCTTTTCCCCAAATAGAGTCAATGCTGGGGGCAGAGAAGGGGGAGTTGCTTCTGAAACTCCCACCTCACTGCAAAGTGTTAAACCTTGCTGATTCCTGCCTCTTAACTGTCAGAGCCTGCTTACTGTACCAAGCAGCATGCACCCCCTTAGTAGAGCAAGTTAGGAGGAGCCAGACCTGATGAAGAGACAAGATTGTCTATGCTGCACCTAGGGTTGGGATTTGAGTGTTCAGTCCTCTCTCCTCACCCGGACTTCCTTGCCAAAAGGAAAGCTTGCATATTGCAGAGCAGAGCTCTGCACTCTCAGAGTGTGCATCACCATGCCAATGGTGTGGATAGTGTATGAATTAAGACTTGAGTGCTAAATCAGAAGCATTTCAGTATGACCATGAGACACATCCTCTGTCACCAGGGAATTCCAAATTAACCTGCTTCAGCAGCTCTTACAAAAAAGCTATATGCGGTCTATGGATTTTATCCTAATTAGAGGTGTCTTGACTGTTCCTTCAATTAGTGTTATACCTGCTGAACATGAACTGGGACTTGGATGTTATAACTGCATCAATAAATTTACATCTATAATGTGTGCATCAGTTGTTGGTGGTAGGGAAGCACCTTTCAGGGTATATCCTTACTGGTTTGGACAAAGTAGTTCTGTATATAGCAAAGATATAGGCTAGAGGGCAATCTGTCTGACATATTTCTAAGGTCTGCTTTTCTTTAACATTCAGTCAGCACTTCAGCAGAAAGGGCACAGAGATGCAGGTAATTCAAGCAGGAGTCTCAGAAGGTGCGAGAGATGCTATAAATGAGGTCCATTTCAGATACTGAAAATATCACAGATCTGAAGTAGGATTTTTTTGTTGTTGTTGTTTTTTATTGGAATTCAAAATCACATATATGTTCAATTCCTTCTGGTAGTTTTTTCTTTTTTTTTTTCTTTTTTTTCTTTTTTCTTTTTTTCTTCCCTTTTTTTTTTTTTCCCCCAAAGTAACGTCAAGTGTTATCGTTTTTTGTACAAGATTTTCCAAAGCAAAGAAGAGCTGATATTCAGAAAATGCTCAGCTAACTGTCTCCAAAAAACTAGTCTGTTTAGATGTGCCGTTGGTATGGTCACCCCTCCCCCACAAAAAAGCCACCACTTCATTTTTTAAAGACTGGCGCTTTTATGAATAATAGATGGAGGAGGGGGGAAAGCAATAAAGGATCTACACACACAGTGAGTAAGGCGAGAGTAGAGAAGAGGCACTGGGAATCAGAGTACCCACACTTTCTTCATGCAACAGAAAGATAGCTTCTTTTATTTGACTAGAAGAGTAAAATGTGTAACAGCTGCTGCAGTTACAGTAAATGCCTATGAGCAAGTAGGCAGATGAAGTGATGGTAATAAATGCTGCAACAGTATCTTTGGTGAATACAGGGCTCCTTATCCTGCTGATAACCAGGCTGCCACATTCTCCTCCATTTCTTAACTATTGTCACATCTTGGATGTTTTCTAACAACATCTGTTTTTAACCTTCACCTAGATATAATCTTATTGGTTTAATGACATCAGCAGGTGTTTAAACCACTCTATATTTTTTTCTATATGAAATAACCTTGATTGCATGAATCGGAACTCTTACAGCTCTCTTAAGAATTGGAAGATTATATATTTTTAAATAAATTAGTACATTTCCCTGCATAGTGGAAATAATAGGTTTTTTTCTTGACAGTCTGTATTCCGTCAGCAGCAACTCAGTCTACCATCACCTGTTTGTAACATCCTTATTCTTAGACCATTCTCTGCTCAATTCAGACCCTCATCTGCTCTCTGCCAGTTATCTGAGGCCTAGATGTACAAGAATATTCAGGCACTTAACTACCTTAGGTGTCGAATGGAACTGGGAATCTAAGAAGGTACAAAATACTCTATATTTTATTTGCAGCCATTCATATCAATTTGATGAATTTAGCAAAAACTTCTCCATCTCTATTAGTGCTTCACTATACTCATTTTCATCTATTCTTACACGGTATTTCCAGAAATCTTCACATGTTCCAATAGTTTATCATTAAAAATGCTGATTAGTTAATATTTAGTCATTATTTCTAGAAAATGTAATAGTTAACCATCAATAGAGAGAAGTGGGATGGGAACTATGGGAAACCCTGTGTATAAAATTTATCATGTATTTATTATTATTTTCATTATTTAGACTAACATTCTGCATTATCTGAAATTTAATTATTATTTTGCAGCCTGTCATTCATCCAATGCTTTTCTACCATTTAAACAAGACAATTTTTGTATTTAGCTTTTTTAGCCATTGATGGCAGGAAAGTTTTTCAGCTGAGTGCATATTAAATTTGCAAAACACAAATTTACTCAATTTCCATGCAGAAATCTCTGTGCAGAAAACAGGTACCTTTCTTCATTATGGCCTAAAATATTTTCTGTCATTTCCAAATGCTCCATACTCACATATTAAAAATATCTTAAGGAAGAAGCTGAAGCTTTGTTGGTTTATTGCTTTGTTATTTCATTGCTTAAGACACTCATTATTTCTGAGAATGGATAAATCAGTCCTAAAACTTACTTTGTGAAATTTGCATCTTTCTTGGGGGAAGGATAGTGAATTTTGCTGCAGTGAATGGTCTTACACAAAGTCATAACCACTACTGACATCCTGGAAATCATTTAGAAAAGTCTAGTTTGATCTGTATCCCTGTTCCCTTTTTGGGTAAATACATAATTTGAGATCAGGTTCTGTTTGAGATTACTTCCACTCTGATTTTTCTTTTCCAGAGATTTGTGACATCTTATGGGAATATGTTATTTCTATGAATACATTTGCCAGTAAACTCCTTTTCCAAATTATTTCTGGGAAGTTAATAAATGAAGAAGAAGTCAATAAAACTAAAAGTGTTTTGCAACTGAGATGTATGTTTATCAGAAATTATTGCAGCATTTTTACAGATACAGTAATTAACCACATTTATTAATAATAGTTTCTGCATTTACAACACTGTCCATAGAAAGAAACTAAAAGGTTTTGTATAGATTATTGGCCTTATTGCGGAAAGTCTGCTGGAGTACCAGGAACAACCAAGTAAACCAGGTACAGAGATTTGTGACTAACGAGACAGAAGCAGAGGCAGGGTCAGCTCTGAGTCACAGTCCCTTGTTCCACAGTGGGGGACAACACTCCTCATTATAAGCCATCCTGTCCCCTGTCAATGCACTCCCATATAAATTCCACTAGTTTCCATCTATTTGCTCTGGTCTGTGGAAGAACGATGACTTTGTTTTCATTTGTCAGCAGACCTTTAAAAAGGAACACCTGAAAAAATGAGAGTAATAAGGATTTATTTAAGAAATCAGTTTGACCAATCATGAATGAGTAAAGATCCCTGCAATCAAAAACTTCTGCTTTTATACTTTTGATTGCAGTTCTGACCTGCCTTTATGTCTGAGTAAAGGTAATTATCAAGAGTATAAAAGAGTTCAAATGCAGTCAGTTCTTCTGGAAAATCAAGCCATGAGGATCATTCTTGTCAAATCAATAATGAGCTGGACTTCTGTGCCATTGCCTACACAATGGCCTTTTATTTTCTTACAAGATCTGTGTAATTCTGAAAAGCTGCTGCTATGCATTACTTTTTCTTGCTGATCAAAAGTACAGACTGTACAGCATTTACAGCTTTAAAAGATCAGATCCTATTATAAAGGACTTTCTCCACTTTGATCAACACAAGATAACATTTATTAAATCACAGAAGAGCATTGTTAAAATAATATTAAGGGTATAAATGCAATCAACAAAAGCCTAGGATTTAGTGATTTTTTTTTTTTTCTTTCTGCATTATTCTTAACACGCTAAAGTTTAAAAGTACTGCAGTCTTTAGGCACACAATGAGTTATTTCCTGTGCTAGACAGTAACTATTATTACTTCTGGGATGTAGCAAGGGACTGAAATTATTTCATAGTATCGTAGAAGCGTTGGTTGGAGTCTCCTGCTTGAACCTGTCTGTTGCCAACAGTGCACAGGGGCAGCTGTGTCTGTGTCTGGCAGAGTCTTCAAGATACCCAGGAGAGAGATTTCACAGCCTCTCTGTGCAACTTATTCCAGAGAGGTACTACCTACCTAGTGACTTTTTTCCCCCAATGTCCAATCTTAATTTTCCAAGCTGCAATTTGTTACCACTGCTGCAATTACATTGTTGGGCATTGCTGCAGAGTTTGGCACTGTGATCATTTTAAAAAAGAAGAAAACCAACCAAAAAACAAACAACAAAAAAAACCCCAAAAACAAACCAAGCAAACCCACAGAAATTAAATTCTCCAAACCTCTCTCTTCCCCCCACAGGTTTTTTCCAGTGTGAACACTGACACCCACCCCTGTGCAAGAAAGCCCCTGTCATTAGTATTGCTTTTTTTTATGTTTGAGTGATTTCATCCTTTGTGTTGAGTGTCTCAGTTTTCAAATATTTAAATTAAAATAAATAGACCCTTTGTCTGGACATTTTTAATTTCAGGCTTCAAAAAGATTGTATACAGAATGTTTCAATAATCCTGTGATCAGAAAACAGACCCAAGGGTGTTGTTAACCAAAAGGAAGTAGGTAAAGAAGATAATGAAAAGCAAATGCTACCATTGGGCACTGTCTTTTGACTGGCCTCTTGGGATATTGGAGGTGATAGGAAGGTCACTAGCCCTCCTGCCTTCCATGCCTCACTCAGGTTCTCTCCCTGCTCTTGGACTACAAACTACGATGAGGGATACAGTGTGCGTAACTTAGACCTTTGCCTTGCACCTAAGCGGTAGACATCTAGTGCAGCAACTGCTTTAAAGTGAATGCTTATTTTCCTGTTTATCAATGAAAGATGGATTGCTTATCTCAGGAGAAAGTATTTCCCCTGAACATCTATCCCTCTCCTTTGATTATTGCCAGGGCAAATGGTGTGGATCCTTTCGTGTCTCAAAAGCACACTCCAAAGCCATCCAGAAGCTGCTTAGGTCATGAAGATGTCTGCCCTGATAGCAGAGAGTAAACATGATCTCTCAGAATAAGACCATGAGTAGGGGCACCACAGGAGTCTGTAGTGTTCAATATGTTGACAAATGTTCTTTTTTGTTAGGTAGAACTAGTAAAGGATCCCTGAAAATTCAATCTTGTTTTTTTCCAGAACAACCTGAATTAATACTGGTAGACAAATAGTAGTTCTGAACACTAACCCATTTATGACAATTTAGTTAGGGAATCCATCACATTTAAAGTTTTCAAAAACTAAATAACAATAACTAAATAATAATAATGCTATTGTGATGTGGGGCATTAGTAATGATGGATATTAGAAAACGGTTCTGGACTAAGGAGGCCTCCAAGCAAATGCAGAACTTCTTAGAGGCTTCTCTACTAGATTGGTGTCTCTATTAAGGAGAATACATAAAGGAGCATTTCAAAAAATGGCTGAAGTTCCTCTTGGGCCTGCAGGAAGAGAAAGAATTTGTATTATAAGCCAAGATCTAGGATGACTAGATATTCCTTCTGTTAAAACTGAATATTTAACTTCTTTCCATTTATTCTGTTTTCTTTCTGTTAAACACTTAAAAAATCTAATTTAATACATAACAAGCCAGGCAAGTCCCAAGTCATAAAGAGCAAAAATACATGCTTGCTTATTTTTAGTTATGAAACAGATGAGTCCATTCCTGAATAAAAATGTAAACCACACTGTAGCAAGTTATAAATTCCTCAAGAACTTGATAATTTCAAGGAAATTAACTGTAGAAGATAAGACCTATGCAAACGTTTTATCTGTAATACAATGCCTATAGCACAATGATGAAATCTGTAGAGACCACAACAGAAAACATGAAGTGTGAAAAGAAACCTTTGGGACTTGTAAAACAATACCTTAAAATATGCTGATATTATAAATAGTGCCATAGCTTACCTTTACTGGCTTGAAAGAGGACTCCAGAGATTGGAACAGAAGACAAATCAAAATAGGTGACCTCTTTTTGAAAATCTATTTTGCTGCTATATTGGAAAGCACAATGCTCCTTCATTAACAAATTTATGGCAGCTATAATGCTTTATACATAGGAAGAGAAATGAAAGGTGTTAGCAACTTGGACACATAAGTTTCTATTCGAAGTATAGGTCAGGTGGAAAGCTGAGTTATTACTCTTGAACTTCCCACTTTTGTTAGTTTATAAAGACTTCCATCAAATATAGGCCTGAATCCAGAAGGTGCACCTAGATGATGGAAGAGACGATGCTAGGATGGAATAAATAAGCTCCCAGCTCCCTGCACAAATCTTCAAGAATTCTTTATTGAGATTCCCCAGAAACTCCAGAACGGAGGTTCCCTCTTCATGATTGTGTAACTGGGAAGCGTTACAAAGTGTGATTAAAACTGAACAGAGGAAAATTTTAATAAAAGCTGGATATCTTCTGATGTGAAATTTTAGAAAATTTTACCCTTCTGAATTGTAGAATGCAACATTTAGCTTGATTTTTCATATGCTTTCCTTTTTTAATTGCCTTTCAGGTTATTTTTGGCAGTTCAATTTATTACAAATGTATGCACAAAAAGTTAGTGCGGTGGAAAGATTTTGCACATAAACTTCATTATATGAAGCTCTCCATGAACCCTGTGTTATTTATGTACAACTGTGCATAAGCGCGCATAACAGTTTATGTTCAGCTGTTTTTGCACAGGAAATTGTATGCAACTCCTGGCACATAAAGGTTTGTCTATTATAGCTTCTGGCATTTAGAGCTTTCACTGCCCAAAGGTTTTATCCCTCCTCTTCCACATAGAAATATACTTGGTAATTGCCTGGAAAAAATTCTGGACCCATTTATCATTTCATGGATAATTCAGAAGTCCAGTGGGTTTAGTACCAGTGTTTTCTTCAGTGCATTTGTATTGTTATCCCTGAGGTATTCAAAATGGTAGGCTGAATATTTCATTCCCAAGCATGCATTTCTGATTACTCCTAACTTGTCTGCTTATGAATTTAGGAAAGAACCATGCTGAGGGCTGTTTTGGCAGACTGTATGTTAAAATTACAGGTAAAGCTCCTACACCAGCTGTTAAAATTTGTTTCTGTCAGGTCCTGCTCCCCACCACAGGTGTCTGTCTCTGAAGAACTCTGCTTCTCATGCCTCTCCTGGTGAAGTGGTCTGCCTCCAATGAGGCATAGGAGAGCCCCTGCCTCTCCACAGACTAAACTTCCACCCTTCCTGCCTCAGTTGCAGAAATTGCTGATGCTTTTTTCATCTTAATCACTTTTGAGGGATTTTCAAGGGTACCAAGACACTGCAGCTTCACATACTCCTACCTTAACACTGCTGGTCCCAGATGTGCCACTTTCCAAGTGTGACCACAGCAGCTCTCTCTGCTAAAGAACCAGGCTCTGAGCTTGAGCATCTTTTTATACCATACAAGTTTGTATACAACTGTCTTAAAAACCTGGAATCTTCTCTGACACCACTGTGTACATCAATGGAACAGCATTCTTACCTTGGTGTTGCAGCCAGACACATTCCCTTTTCACCCTAATACAATGAAGTTTTAATGCCTTCAACATGTTGCTGAAGACAATGTAATTGTTTAGCAGTTGTGCAAGCTGGTTAAAACACAAGCACAGTAGAATGACTAAAGTGTAATTATAAAATATGTCATGCTGTTAGTTTAGGAAAAAACCCGACTAAACCCTAACAATGTAAACTGACTTTCCTTGTACTAAATTTCACTATTTATTTTGTTCCTTTCAAGTACCGCATAAAGCTTTGATTAGACATAGAGCTGTAACATATCCATGCTGATTTTCAGAATCTTGTCCATAACCTAATTTCTTCTATGAATTGCTCACTTTTTTTAGAGGTTGTGATAAGCATAGATTAAAAAGTGGGTTACACATTTGTGGCTAGTGCTATAAACCTGCAGAGCCAAAATAAAGCTTGTGGAAAAGCTTACTGCTTACAGGCAGAAAATGCATGGCATGTGTGACAAGAAAATCCTGCAAAGCTGTTTTGATGAGCTGGAGAAGGCAAGTTACAGTGGTCTTGGTCTTAATTTGGTTCTATTATCAGTTTCAGATTTCTGGTGTAAAATGGGACCATGTTGTTAGTTTCTCTGTTTACATTCACATGTTCTGTTATGGGTACTTAGGGTCTCGTAATATTTAAAGAGCTGCTGTCTGTTTGGCAGGATGATTCAGAGCACCTTACTTCAGTGAGTGGAGACAGGCAGATCCACAGCCTCCACAGTGTCTGAGGAGGCTTTAATAAGGTGTTTGTCTCTATCTACTGACTTTGTAAGGCTCCTGTGTACTCAGGAGAGTGACTAAAAATCAATCGGAAATGGAATTAAGAGAAGAGCAGAAAGAAAAGGAGGAATGAGAAGGGGAAGACAACAGAGCCCTCTGAGTAAAGAGGGTCCTGGATTTTAGACTGACAGAGCTTGAACTCCTTCCCAGAAGTTTTCTAACTCCTGGGTTGCTACCCAGGATGAGACTCACCAGTTCTCCCACTGAGGACCTACTACTCCACAGACAATTACTGCTGCCAGATGTAGCCTGGATGACCCCAGTGGATTGGGCTTCACTCACTATAACTGGATCCAGGTGGAGTTTGGGCATGTTGTTGCTTATTATTGCTGAGCTTTGTAGCTTAGATACTAGTCCCTCCTTGCACAGGACCTAAGTTTTTGCAGTCCTGTATTAGAGTTGACGGCTAAATGCAGACTCTTGCAAGCTCTGTTTTCTCACTATGGTTAACTACCTGAGCCACTGCCTGAGCTCAGGTCTTTGAACCTACTTCTTGTTACTATAAGGCCTGCTCATGTTACTCCTAGACTCTGCACAATTCAGTACAAAGCTTCATTTGTGTCTCAGTTGTGAAGCAAGTGTAATAAATGTATGAGTGTATGTTGTTTTGAGGATTAGTCTGTAAATGACTAGCAAGTGTGACCATGTGAAAATTTTAGTTCTAAATTTTTTTTTAAATTTGAAAAATTCATTTTTCATTTGTAAAAGGGATTTGTAGTTTTAGTTAATACTAAAAAGGAAGAAATAAAACACCTGTGATTTAATATTTATCAAAGCCAGTACCATATATTCATTTTTTTCTGCAACCCTGGCAAAGTTTTAAAAATGGGGTGTTAAGTCCAGTGATAAGTGATTTTGCAGCTTTTACCTATTTTGAATCTTATCTACATGATAAATCCACTTAAACCAATTGCTGACATAAATGCTGCTCAGTAGAATTTATAAAATGTGTTAACATGTTATTTCGGTTCGCAAAAAAATGAGACATATGCTTTATTTAGATTTAAATACATAATGATTTAGATAAGTACCGTACATCACATGACCAATTTTCTCCCAAACTTTTTTATAAAGGTAATTAAACTTGCCAATCAATATGGATATAAAAATATCAATATTAGATGTCTCCTGTATCACAGGTATACTGGTGTATGGAACAACAGCTGAACAAGAGTTATTTCAGAGGACTGTGACAGTACTGAATTTTAAATTACTAAAGAAGGAACCTGGGAAGTTTTAGTTTACTTAACTGAAAGATAAGATTTGAAGTATATTTTCCTTGAACAAAAAGTAGAATATCATGAGATGTCGTCATAAAATATGTCAATATTCTGCATAAAATTTGGGAAGTTTCCTCAAACTTATACACATGGAGATCAATATACCTCCTTAATTTAAAATGTAGTTTGAACTGCCTAGTCTATTAGCTCCCATTACTAGTGTACCCATAAGACCAAAATGCAGTAACTTCCAAAGTAAATGATATATTCCCCAAATCTCTTACACTTTGTATCAAACATGAACTGAGTTTAGTTTATTACACATAGAAATGTTGTGTTGTTATTTATTATTTGAAGTGACTGCTTCTGTAGCTTTGCTTGAGCGGATAAATGTAAAAGTCTATAGAGAAAACATTTCTGCCATCAACAAAGTTAAAGTGAAGACATGAAAATGGTATAACTAGTGCTGATAAACAAAAAGAATGAAGAGTTTGTCCTGTATAAGTCATAGCCTTAATAGTAACAGGCAGCCACAACATTAATTCAGTGAATAATGCAATGACATTTCTATTTTTTCCAGATGTCCTCTTGCCATTGAATGCACAATGTAGATGTGGAGTTGCTATGCATACTAAGCTTTTTCATTCTCAAAATGTCACAGTTACATATGAACTTTCTACTTTCCTGTCTGGTAAGTAGTCTGCTCAATTTATGTGCTATGTGTCCTAAGGTTCTAAGAAACTAAATTTGAACAGAATAGGCAGATTCGATTTGTCTCTTTCAGACATGTATTCTGTTTATACATGCGTATCCGTGTTACAAAAGATTGTAGGGTTTTTAAAAAGATATGGAATGTCTCATTTTTCTGATAGTGGTGCTCTGATGTTACAAGAGCAACCAGGCAATCAGTGTGGACAAGGTGTCCACTACCTTGGGAGCATGGGATCCACCCCCATCAAAACTTTATAATCTTCAGGAAAATCCTTCTCAGCTTTATTTCCCTCTTATGCAAAGTGCAGTGCTAGTATCGAGCCTGACACTACTACACGCTAGAATAAGTGCTCACTGAAATATGTACATGAGCAGGAAGTACATCGCTCCTGTGCAGCAGTGTTCAATGACAATTCTCACAAGCTAAAGATCATTTGAACTGCCACTGGGCATACACATTTTCTGACCATGGTTGTAAAAATTTATTTAAGCAAAAGAAACAATAGTTGCACAGAAATTAATGGCTATAAAATTGTTCATGACTTATCTGAAGCTTAGAGAAGAACACAAATAATAATAATTTTCAATTTCAAAATTATAATTTTCTGTAAGTTTTGAAAGACGAGATACTGCCTAGTTTTGTGATGTAGATAGGCATATTTATAAAGGGTTTCGGAGATATTACTCATGACAGCAGAGGTTGGACTACAGAACAGTCCCTGTTACTCCTATAGAATCATAGATTCATAGAGTAGTTTAGGTTGGAAAAGAACATTAAGATCACCAAGTCCAACAATTAACCTAGCACTGCCAGGTCCACTAGTAACCCATGTCCCTAAGCACCACATCTACACGTCTTTTAAATACTTCCAGGGATGGGGACTCAACCAGTTCCCTGGGCAGCCTGTTCCAGTGCCTGACTACCCTCTCAGTGAAGAAGTTTTTCCTAATACCCAACCTGAACCTCCACTGGCACAACTTGAGGCCATTTCCTCTTCTCCTATTGCTTGTTCTTTGGGAGAAGAGACCAATCCCCACTGTGCTACAAACTCCATGCACAATGCCAACTGTATCTAGATATGTTTAACTTCTGCCTAGAGGAGTATCCTGTGATCGCTTTAATGAGCCACATTACTGTCTATACACAGAGATTATGTCTCTGCTGTAAAATAAAAGAGGATCAGGGAGAGCACTCGAACACTGGATCTCCTTTTGTCCACATTGTAGAACAATTATTTTGCTTTTTGGTTCTTTTTTTGGTAATGCTTGAGCTAGATCTCTGTAGGATGAAAAGCCTGGACTTTGTCTGGAAGATCATAGAATAGAATAGAATCATAGAATCGTTTAGGTTGTAAAAGAACTGTAGGATCATCAAGTCCAACCATTAACCTAACACTGCCAAGTCCACCACTAAACTATGTCCCTAAGCAACACATCTACACACCTTTTAAATACCTCCAGGGATGGAGACACAACCACTTCCCTGGGCAGCCTGTTCCAGTGCCTGACTACTCTTTCAGTGAAGAATTTTTTCCTAATATACAGTGTAAACCTCCACTGGAACAACTTGAACCCATTTATTCTTGTCCTATTGCTTGTTACTTGGGAGAAAAGACCGACCCCCACCTCGCTGCAACCTCCTCTCAGGTAGCTGTAGAGAGCAATAAGGTCTCCCTTCAGCCTCCTCTTCTCCACACTAAACAACCCCAGTTCCCTCAGCCGCTCCTCAGAAGACTTGTGCTCTAGACCCTTCACCAACCTCGTTGCCCTTCTTTGGACACACTCCAGCACCTCGATGTCCTTCTTGCAGTGAGGAGCCCAAAACTGAACACAGTACTCGAGGTGTGGCCTCACCAGCGCCAAGTACACGGGCACTATCACCTCCCTGGTCCTGCTGGCCAAGCTATTCCTGATACAAGCCAGGATGCCATTGACCCTCTTGGCCACCTGAGCACACTGCTGGCTCATGTTCAGCTGGCTGTCAACCAGCACCCCCAGGTCCTTTTCCACCAGAGAGCTCTCCAGCCACTCCTCCCCAAGCCTGTAGCGTTGCATGGGGTTGTTGTGACCCAAGTGCAGGACCCAGCACTGAGCCTTGTTGAATCCCATACAATTGAATTGGCCCCAATACTGAGCCCTGGGGAACACCACTTGTGACTGCTTGCCAACTGGATTTGTCACCATTCACCACCACTCCCTGGGCCTGGCCATCCAGCCAGTTTTTTACCCAGCGAACTGTACATCCATCCAAGCCATGAGCAGCCAATTTCTTCAGGAGAATGCTGTGGGAGATAGTGTCAAAGGCCTTACTAAAGTCCACGTAGACAACATCCACAGCCATTTCCTCATCCACTAAGCGGGTCACCTTGTCATAGAAGGAGATCAGGTTAGTCAAGCAGGACCTGCCTGTCATGAACCCATGCTGGCTGGGCCTGATCCCCTGGTTGTCCCACACGTGCCACGTGATGGCACTCAGGATGATCTGCTTCATAACCTTTCCCAGCACCGACGTCAGGCTGTCAGGCCTGTAGTTCCCTGGATCCTCCTTCCAGCCCTTTTTGTAGATGGGTGTCACATTTGCTAACTTCCAGTCATCTAGGACCTCCCCAGTTAGCCAGGACTGCTGGTCAATGATGGAAAGTGTCTCAGTGAGCACTTCCGCCAGCTCCCTCAGTCTTTTAAGGCAGTATCCAGACTAAGTTCCAGTTGAGCTTTGGCCCTTCTTATTTTCTCCCTGCATAACCTCACAACATCCTTGTAGTCCTCCTGAGTTGCCTGCACCTTCTTCCAAAGGTCATAAACTTTCCTTTTCCTCCTGAGTTCCAGCTGAAGCTCTCTGTTCAGCCAGGCCAGTCTTCTTCCCCGCCAGCTCATCTCTCAGCACATGGTGATGGCCTGCTCCTGTGCCTTTACGTTTTCCTTTTTGAAGAATGTCCAGGCTTCCTGCACTCCTGTGCCCTTCAGGACTGCCTCCCAAGGGACTCTGTCAAACAGACTCCTGAACAGGCCAAGTCTGCCCTCCAGAAGTCCAAGGTAGCAGTTCTGTTGACCCGCCTCCTTACTTCTCCAAGAATTGAAAACTCTATCATTTCATGGTTGCTGTGCCCAAGACAGCCTCCGACCACCATGTCACCCACCAGGCCTTCTCTGTTCGTAAACAGCAGGTCCAGCGGGGCACCTCTCCTGGTTGGCTCACTTACCAGCTGCGTCAGGAAGTTATCTTCCACACAGTCCAGGAACCTCCTAGACTGTTTCTTCTCTGCTGTGTTGTATTTCCAGCAGAGATCTGGTAAGTTGAAGTCTCCCATGAGAACAAGGGCTAGCGATTGTGAGACTTCAGCCAGCTGCTTGTAGAATGCTTCATCTGTTTCTTCATCTTGATTGGGTGGTCTATAACAGACTCTCCCCATGATATCTGCCTTGTTGGCCTTGCCCTGATTCTGACCCATAAACACTCAACCCTATCGTCACCATCATTAACCAGGGAATCTCTAATTAGCAGAGTGGACAGAGACGCAGCAGATGTTCAGTATAGTCCTCCAGTGCCATCTGAGAAGGCTTTGCAACCTCGAGAACCTCCATATGCTCAAGTGCCAGCCCAGAGTATATGTAACAGATACTCTCACGTCATAAAAAAACACTCTAATTGCTTATGACACATCTCTTTTTATTTTTAATACTTTGAACAGAAAACATATCTAAGATGATAATTACACATTATGCTATGTGTTGTGCTCTAGATTGAGCTAAATCTCAGTCATATGGATCTGAGACACTCTGCACTGGTTGGTTTGGGGGCCAGGAATCTCTTACTGGGATTGATGTATTTACTTGTATGGCCACTGTGGCTTCATGTAGATACAGTAAACATGGGTTGTGACCCTGATGGCAGCTGAAGAGCATCCTCTAGAGCTCACAGGATCTGGTATGTCTGAGGAGACCTCCTACTTTATGTAAATAAACTGGTATACCTAGCCACCTGGCCAATATTAGCAGTTTAGCATAATTTAGTGTGCACTTTGTGTGCTTTGTGCACCTGACCAAGGGCTTACGTGTGCTTCTGCAGAACAGGAGATCAAGACAAGGTGATGTTGTGATTTAAGCACAACCAGCAACTAAGCACCACACAGCTGCTCACTCACCCCCACCCCGGTGGGATGGGAGAGGGAAGCAGAAGAGTAAAAGTGAGAAAACTTGTGAGTTTAGATAAAGACAGTTTAATAGGTAAAGCAAAAGCCGCACATGCAAGCAAAGCAAAACAAGGAATTAATTCACTACTTCCCATTGGCAGGCAGGTGTTCAGCCATCTCCAGGGAAGCAGGACTCCATCATGCATAACAGTTACTTGGGAAGACAAACGCCATCACTCTGAACATCCCTCCCTTCCTTCTTCTTCCTCCAGATTTATATGCTGTGCATGACATCATATTGTATGGAATATCCCTTTGGTTGGTTGGGGTCAGCTGTCCCAGCTGTGTCCCCTCCCAAGTTCTTGTGCACCCCCAGCCTACTCACTGGTGGGGTGAGAAGCAGAAAAGGCCTTGGCTCTGTGTAAGCACTGCTCAGCAATAGCTAAAACATCCCTGTGTTACCAACATTGTTTTCAGTGCAATTCCAAAACGTAGCCCCGTACTAGCTACTATGAAGAAAATTAACTCTATCCCAGCCAAAACTATCACAGGTGGACAGTTTCAAGGTTCTGCTTTGAGACCAGAGCTCACATAGCTTTGTGGTGTGTTGTAAACCTCAGACATAGAGCCTAGTTTTTAAACACAGGCTAATTTTTTCAGTTTTGTTTTTTCATCATGCTAACCAGGACAGTAGTAATCTCTGTAGCCAGAAATAATGGACAGGTACACTGGCATTAATCCAGATTTCTCCACCAAAAATACATGAGTCAATGGCGCTCTCAAATTTCTATACCCTTACAAATCTCTTCCAGGTCATGTAAGCAGTCACGAGAAAGGTTTCTTCTCAGCCCAGTCTCATTAACTAACTTCTCTTACTTTTTTCAAATGTAATTGATACAATGCTTACTCCTTCTCCTTTGTCATCACTTAAATATTTAAGAAAATGAGCTCAAGTAACTCTTTTTTACTATCTCCTGAGTGGCTTAACATCAATTTTATAACATGACTATAATACTTGTCCAATAAAAATAAATTTTGATCCACAAAGATTTTAGAAATCTATATGGTAACAATAGTCCTTAAATACAGCAGTGAAAGTGAGCACAGTTACAATCAGGGTTTAGTTTTGACATAACTGCACAGACCTGTAAATGCAATAATTAGACTCTTAAGAGAGTGTGATTGGCATAAAGCATTTAGTATGTTCTATAGCAAATATAAAAACATTTCTCACTTTTTTTCTTTTTTTTTTTTTTTTTTTTTTTTTAGCCAGGGCTAGCAGCAAGATTGTTTTAATGTCTTAGGCAAAATAATTGACAATATCTCCCTTAGTGGGAGCTTATGCAACAGCCCTGGAACAGCTTTCAGTCTGTACTATGAGCCATTCAAATACAAAAAAACCATGCCTCCAGGTCTGACAGAAAAGGAAGCACTTACCTTCTAGCTTTAAAAAATGGTGGGAACATGCAACACAAGAAACACAAAGAATATTCATTATACCAAAGGCAGTTAGTGTTTTTGCTTCATTCTTCTCAGGCCTCAGTCATCAACAGTTACAACTTTTCTACATATGACATTCAAGGATGAATTAGTTAAAGATGTGAATCTAAGCTTCATTGGTTAAACCATATTGAATCCATGTATTTGATTTAATCAAATTTACTGAAAAGAATTAACTTAATTCCCTAAATTAAGGCCAGTTCACACACTATTTATTTTAAATTTATTATGTTACTGTATTTTCCTCAAAGACAGCATACAGAGTCACCCTTACCGTGTAAAAAAAATGCGTATAACACCCTGAGCTGATCTTTCAAATAATTGGTGTTTTAATTCAACAAGGAAAGGATCATCCTAATAATGTAATTCTGTAGTTTCTCTGCTTCTGTTGTGACTAACACTTCAACCTGTGCAGAGTAAAGAATATCTGGTTTTAAGACTTTGTAACATTTTTTCCAGTATATCTTTAATTTTCATTTCAGTTACAGTAAATATGTCAACTTACCATATGTCAACCAACTTACCATAAAGCCTCATGGCTTTTTGAATGCATCCTTCATGTTTCATTTTTAGCTGTCTCTTTCAGAGCATTCAGTCTAAGGCATCATGAAAATTATTTTACCGAGGACCTAATAGGCAGATCACCACTCTTCACTCTGGTCCCTCAGATCGTTGGGGACCCACTTGGAAATTTACTGGAAGCTCAGAAATCAGCTTCTGGTGTTCACCAGTCCAAGCAATCAAGGTTGTATTCTCTAAGGTACTCGTACTCCCCAGAGATCCAGCACAGAGGAAGTTACAACACACAAACAGCAGTAAATTTACACAGGATATTGGACTCATGAAAATGAAGAAGCTAAGACTTAAAAAAAGGCTATCATAATTGAATGCCATGATCCTAGCCAGGTCTTTTGTAAATAAATGCTTAGTTAGAATAGCACAGAAAGACCCTGAAGTTTTGACGCAGCTCAACAAAAGCTGAACACCACACGTAGCTGCTCATCCATTCCACAGCTCAGACCGTGAGTCAGGGGGAATTGCCTATATCCCCTATTTCTATTTTGCTATGATTGGATTCATGTGTATGGACATGCTGGCTTATTATTTCAAATGTTTATGTGTATGTAAACAAAACTTTCAACTTACTAAGTGTGGATAAAACCTTTTCTGTTTTATCACTGTGGAAAAACATTATATCTGTTACACCAGAGGCTAGGCTTTGCTTTTGAAATACCGTTGGAAAATGCAGTTTCTAAGAACTTTGGAAGGCCTGTGTTAATATGTGCTGTCTTACCAGTCACACTTATGTAGTGCATTGTAAATCTTAATTATTTGAATGGGTTTGAATATGCTGACTAGAGAAAAAGTTTGTGGTGTAAAAAGATAACCGAGTAACAGAAATGTGAGAGATAATGACTATACTGGAGGCTAGGGAAGAATTTGTATTCTAGGTTTATAATAATCAGATTAAAATTCTTAATGTCCGCTGTACTTCTGCTCTAACATTGCAGCCATGATACACAGCTGACCACATCAGATGTGGTGAAATCAGACATACTGAAACTACATGGGGTGAATTCCCTCAATTACTTCAATGCACTTGAATATATTTTAACTTTCACTAGTCATTGGCTGAATTAACAGGTGCACTACAGTAACAAACAATTCCTTGCACACTGAGTCTGCTACACATGCATTGCTCCAAGTATCTACATATGGCCTCTTGTCCAGGCGTTTCACAGAGAAAGGGAGAGTTACACAGGCTTTCCCCTCCTTGTTTTTAAAATGTCTTCAGAGCATTTAACCTTATTCTTAAATTTCAGTAACATCATTTGCTATTGGTGTTGGGTTTTTTTAATGTAATTGCTTCATTTTAAAGATGAGTCTTGTCTTCATGCATTTGGGAATGATTTTTTAACACATACACAGCTTAATTAAAATAAATGAACATGAAAAGCCATTGTCAAAAAATCGTGAAATGTCATTAAAAATACATTCTTTGTTAGAGAAATTGCTGTATTGCTCAATCACTCTTTGAAAGTGGTGCTTCTGTGACACTTTCTGGGAAGAATTGATAGGATGTTGGAAGGTATGCAGTTCTCTTGTAAATCAGCAATGATATATTTCTTACAATATCTATGTAAGCCTGAGGGGAGAAAAGGTATTCCATGTTTCCTCCATTAATGTTTCCAGCAGTGTTATTGTGCTTGTAGCATTGGTTACAACACTGTATCACTACTCACTGGAAGAGCATTGTGTTTGAGATTTTGGCAAGGGTGTTTTAAATAAAGCCCTATATAAATATGAAAACAAAGAACTAACTGTAGCTTACAATGGAGATAGTTGGGAAAAAACTGAATGAAGCAAGAAAGCCTCTCAAATTATCTAGTAAAATAAATGCAGTGACTACACTATAAAGCCTTAAACTTGTTTGGCTTGATTCTACTCTCTCTAACCATGATGTTAAGGTTTTTTGCAATGCTACCAAGCTCAGTCTCTTACTCTGGATTTACTGCAAATGCCACAGAATATAAAGACAAAGAGATCATAGATCCTTAAATTTAAAACAAGCTGTTTTTTTCTGCCTCATTATAATCTAGAGATATTCTACCAATTAGATTATTTCAGAGAGTATTTTAAGAAACAAAGATTTGTTTTGATTCCCTCTAACTGATGTATGCTGCATTTTGTGTTCTGGAATTTTAATTTTTTTCCTCACAGTGCATTTCTTTCAGGAAACAGAAAATACCCAATAATAAAAACTTTCTGGAGAAGGAATGGAGAGTGGTTTTATTAGGCATATGCCATAGGATCATGATATAGGATGACATTGTATGAAAATAAGTATAAGCTGTTAGACTAGCCCATGGCATGAGAATGGTTTTCCAGGTTTTCATGTAGCACAGCACTAAGTCTCTTATGTTGTCTTCATTGCTTAAAATAACTTGTCAGAAAACAGGAAACTCAGCCATTGGTTACAGTAGATAAGACCTTTAGTTGATTCTAGCTTTGAGCATGTGAGGTGAATATGATCAGTCCCAGTGCCTTCAAGCTCTACCCAGTTGGCTGAGATGTAAACAGAAACCCCAAGGGGTGCAATTTTTGAAATGGATCCGAAGCAGCTTGGCTCATGCTGTGTTCCATGTAAGTTTTATTTTTGATCACGATAACACAGGTTAAAAATAGCTGGGATGTTTGTACTGTTCATGAAATAGCAAATACTCTGGGTTTCTTACTGTGAAAGCTATACAAACCAAATATATTTAGTCTGACAGCTGTGTTCCTACTGTCATTCTTGTGTGAACTGGTACTGCTGTGGAAGAAACTGGTAGAGATACAGGAGAAAACCTTGCATCTTGCTAGACTATGAAACAAAAAAGGGATGTGTTGACAAATTGATACACAGTAGTCTTCAGAAGGTGGTTACTTCCAGGATTAGGGTAAATTTAAAATGTATAAAATTGGGAGTAGCTTTGGAAACAACTGTGGAAAGATTTTTGGGACTGTGATTGTCTTTTCTCTCTCTCCCCCTCTCTCCTCTTCTTTCTTTCTCTTCCTTTCTTTAACTTTCTCTCTATCTCGTTCTTTCTTTCTCTTTTGTTTTTTGTTCATACTGGAACGAATTCCAGCTTAGTATACAGTACATTCTATAATAAATACATCACAAGGGAAAAGCAAGTCTGTGGAAAATTCAGAAAAAATGTAATTGGCAAGAAAAGAAACTTGAATTTAAAAAAAAAAAGTCTTCCAGCTGGCAAAACTGAGAAAAGTTTAATTAAAGTTATTTGATTTTCATGCTCTGCTTTTTCCCAATCCTTTTGATTCCAAACTAGTTTTGATTTATGCCTAAAAAACTAATCATCAGAAATGAGAACATACAGAGGATAATTTAAATTTCTTTTACCTTTCACTATTCTGTAGTGCTTCTTCTGTACTTTAGCAATCAACTTTTGGTTAACTTCCCTAGTATATCCACACAGCAAAGTGAGGTGAAGACCACTACATGTCTCCCAGCCTGCTGAGTGATGGGTCTGAGAACGTGTATCCAGGCCTGGGATTCACTGCCATGGGGGAACGTGCTACAAACAGGCTGAAAAGACAAAATCAAAACTTGAATTTTTGGAGAAACCAGCTCCATTTCTCCACTTAAATTCTGACTGCCATTTAACCACTATGATATATTCAGTAGTTCCAGATTTTCTTATTCACAGAAACACCCTTAAGTTTATAACCAGTTTAGGTACCTTAAGTGCTCTCTCTAACTCATTGCTTGATTTCAGGCAGCTCACTAAACTTTATGGGATTTTAGTTTCTGCATCTTTTAAACAGAGGTAGGCAGTAGTTATTTCAAGACTAAAGCAGTTTTTAAAATGCTTTGACTTCTTCAGAATAACAAAGTTGTTGAAAAGAACCAGTGCCATAATGTTATTTTGCCTCTGCTGGCCTCCTGCAATATTAGTAAAAGTAAATATATGCTTTTGCTTGTATTCAAAGATGCTAAATATGCAGTTTAGGAAGACTGGGAGAAATATCCCTGGAGTTTACTTGGTGTGGTTGAAAAATGCTAAAAACTTCCTTCACTATAATTTGGTGAGAGAAACTAAGGAAATAATCTGAGAGACACTAAGCAACCACATGTGTGTATGAGCAGATAATAAAAGCCTGGCAGAAATTTTGTAGAATCTAACACTATATGAGTTTAGCTGGAATTATTCCCTTTCCTTGGCTTTGTTCTTCAGCTGTAGCAAAACTGAGGGAGCTCTAAGTTTTGCTCACAAAATAATAACAGCAATGTAAGAGAATATTAAGTTTTTGGTATAGCTCTATGATATTTCTTTGTACTTCTCAAATTAAGGGGAACAATGTGGCTCAGTCCTATTCATTTTACACTGTAGATCCATTAAAAAAGCAACAAGCTTGGTGCCAATGTATTCTTTTTGTGAAGTATTTTTATTTTACTCATTAATAGCTCTGATGTATTTATAGGAAGCTGACAGTAAAAGGTAAGAGCTACAATAAGATTTGAAAGATTTTGAATGTCAAAATAATACCAGTTCATAGGACACACAATTAAAAATAAAGCAGAGCATGTTTTTAATTGAGACGTTTAAATTTTAGCAAAGTTTATTGATTTCTCAGTCAGCTGTATTACTTTCTTTGTTTCTTTTTCTCCTCTTTCTGCAGAAATACAGGGCCAAACATGAAAGGAGGAAGAGTCATGTTTTACCTAACAGTTCTGCATCTACCTGAAACCTGTCCTTCCCTTCATATGATATGAGGTGTTGCTGTCCTTACAACAAGATAGGGCAAACCCTGGTCTTCTATAGGTTATGTAAAAAGCATCTCTAAAGGCGACAGGCCCTTCCACAAAAATCGACTGAAATCCTACAGGCCCTGGAATACCCTCATCCAGCTGCTTGTTAGAATATGCTGGAAGAGTGACTGAATCAGAAACATGGATCCGATTCCTCAAAATTCTTCCTTCTAGGGTTTGTTAACCCACTTGTTCTTTTACTAAGAGGTCATTGTAGGTACAAAATAGATTTCTCATTAACTGCCACCTCTGAATATGACAATTTCTGACTTCTACAGTGTGTATTTATTGTGTGCACTAATTAAGGATACATATATATATATTTAAATTTAAAAGTGCTTGTTAAATTCCCTGAGGCTTCACCAGGCAGGAAATACTCAGGTCTGTCTTTGACACTTTGACCAAAGGACTCTCTGAGGAAAAGATATTGGCAAAAACATCAGCAGGCTTAGGTTTAGACCAGACAAAAGAGACAACAAATGCCATTACAAAGCTGGCTCAATTCCCACGACAACATTTGGAAGCTGTCAAGAAGACTTAATTATTATTGGAGAAGAAAAACGAAATATTGAAGATAATGAAGAGAAATCCAGGCTGAAGTAGGAATCAGCTGGGAGGGTTTTAGAATAAAGAGATGAATTATAGTAGCAAAAAAGGGTGCTCTTTAATTAGTGAGAAGAAAGGAGGGTTGAGGAAGAAGTCACAAACATGAAGAAGAGAGGAACAATAAGATACTCAATGAGTATTTTTTAAAATGTTGCAGAGAAATGGTCACATCTGGAGGTTCTTTCTTTTCAGCGAGACTCTTAAAGAAAAATATGTTTTTCCTGCTGAAACATTCAACATTCCAGCCAACAACCTATCCCTTGCCCTAGAAAAAAACACACCCTTGACACAAGTTTGGTGAAAATAATGAAGATATTTTTGAAATTTTGGCATATGGTAAATGATTCGATTCAAATATCCAAACATTTAAACTTTGTACATGAATCAAACAAAATTTCAAGCAGGAAGGAAAGAACAAAAATAATTGCAACACGGTACCCTAGATGGATGCCATTCCATGAAATCTAGGTACTACCTTTCATCTTCATAGAAAATGTAATTTACAAGTCGATACTGAGGTAATGCGTATTTATATTTCCAAGTGCAGTAATGTGTCCAATAAGAATAAAATTTTATGATCTTAAATTTTCTAGCATTTAGTGGGAATTTATAGAATAACCAGCATCACCTTATTAGCTGACTGGATAGTTTTCTGCTTCAGTATGTTTTGGTCATAGAGCAATTTAACAGGGTAAATTCTGAGCTTGCTGATATATTTTATTTCAGATGATAATATAAATGAAACCACATGAAAAGTTATCCTGAGGAATAAACTTTTGGGAATACCAATGTGATTTTCAAAATGTTTATACATACATACATGTGTGTAAATATACATGGATTTGTATATCGCCCCATATAGACATTTTCACCAATCAGTGGCAAAGTTTCCTGGTAACAAAAACTACATCAGTTAACATTACTGTTTATCAAAACTGCATTTGCAATGAAGCCAAGATTAAGATTAAAACAAAGCCAGCATTAAAATTACATACTTTATCAATTTAAACATGCCTTATGTGGAAAAGCAATGGGGCAATCTTATAACAGATGTGCAGACTCCTGCAGTTTATTGCAATACTGATAAGAAATACAAATATAAAAAAATTCTCAAAGCTGATATAAGTTAATGTATTTGCAATCATTTAGATTGTTAAAATATGATCCTTACTAGAACAAATCAAATTTTTAAGCTCAAGGTGTAGTATAAATCATAATGGAAAGCTGTTTATTGGTAAAATATAGTACCTTAAGAAAGCATTATCATAACCCTTTTGTATCTAGCCATGCTGGATCAACCGTTGGTAGCCCCTGACAGGTAGAAGTGGCAAATAAAATGCAGCTTCCACATTAAATTTGGAGCTTTAATTTGTTATTTTTTTAAATTTCCATGTAGTGTTGTCTTGTGCTACCTCTGAGTGAGCTAGTAGCTCTGAATGACACAGCAGAGCAACATCCTGAAGTAATAAGCCTGGATTTCAGAAACAAAAATAATAAATGAAAGCTTGGCATAGTGCTGCTATAAATGTACTGTTTCGAAGTTCAGGTCCAGCTGTCTGAGAGCTCACTAAAATATATCTGTACAACAGTGGTCTAAGAGGCTATCCCAACTTGAGAAAGTTAAGGATTAGGAGTTTAACCGTGATTGTTCAAGCATAATGGTGCTGAAAAGGCACGATAAGTTTATTCCATGCTAATGCAGTCATAAATTTATTGTCTGTAATCAGTAAAAGTGCATAGCTGTTAGGTGTTGTCAGCAGTTCTTATGGACCCAGAGAGTATCTGAATGAGGTACAGCACATCTCCATGTGATAGATTAGCTAGTCATCTTTAAAATGCCAGTGTTTTTTCTCGCTGACTTCCTGTACAGGCCCACTGTTCACAGTACCTCTTTTCCAGCCCTAAACTGGTTGTTGTTCTTATCATAGGAACTGTAAGTAGACTTCAAGAGTATAGGCTATTTTTCTTTTTTTTTTCTGAAGATTTAAATGTTCCTTGCTGTACTTCCTCCGTACCTGTTTGCCATTAAAATGACCAAGGTTTAGAACTGAATGAAACTCATAACCGAGGCTAGCAAATCTTGTGCTGAATGACTTCCCACTGCTGTCCAAAAGTTCTTCACTGGAAGTGCAGTATTCAAAGGGTCAGATCTGCTGACTGTATGACTGGTTTATGCCACCTGGGCAGAGCCTCTGCCATTTAAACCATGAATCCTGAATATTTTAAGTAGATGTCTGACTACAGTTCTGTAAATTAAACATTAGTCATTGCTATGACTTTTTAAGGTGAATGTAAGCCATCAGATTCAGCTCTGCCACAGCTTTGATCTTGTGCTCTGTTTCTGTGAAGTGCTTGCATTCAGAGTGCAGGATATAGATATCTATCTGCAGTCCTACATCTACCGTACCTTCAGGCCCCTCATGCATGCTGAAAGGTCTAACTTACCTAGTTTTCAAGCCTGCACTTCTCAGGACTGCAATCCCTGGACTCCACATTGAGAATCTGCCTTGTTCACCACAGCACATCACTGAAGTTCAGCATCTGAATTTCTGCTCTCTCAGGGGCAATGACAAGGTTATTTTGTGGCAAGACTCCTCTCATTCAATTTATTCAAATCAATAGTATTTCAGAGAAGGCATAAAAGGAGAAAATTCCTGGAAGTTTCTGTATCACAGGCCCTGGGTCTTATGGGAGATTTTGACATCCCTTTTCCTTGCTGGAATGACAATGCAGTGGGATGCAAGCAGTCAAACAGATTTCTGAAGGTGACAGAAGTACAGGGTGGACCAACCCTGTGTGACACTCAGCTGGTTCTGCTGTTCACAGGCAAGGAATAACTGGTTGGGGAGATGGTAATCAATAGCAGTCTTGGCTGTAGTGACCTTGAAGCACTGGAGCTCAGAATGCTAAGGGGAGTGACAAAAGAGAGGAGCAAGGATACTGACCCTGGACTTCAGGCAAGTATCCTTAAGTGTACTCAGAAAACTTCTTGGTGGGATCCTGTGGGAGGACACTGTCCCAGTGCGAAACCAAGGAGGTGGAAGCAGGACAGGCTACAAAGGAACAATTTAGAAACATTACCTAGGTATGTAGGGATTGTGTTAGGAAAGCTAAAACTCACTGAGATGTGATGCTTGCAAGGAACATAAAAAGCAACAAGAAAATTTTCTATGGCTACATTAGTAGCAAAACACTGAAAAGGAAAACGTGGGAACATTGCCGAATGGGGCAGATGACTTGGAGACAGTGGATGCAAACTAGACTGAGTTACTCAGTGCCACTTTTGCCTTGCTTTTCATCAACGGGGTCTCCCAGGCCTCTGTGATTAATGAAAAGTTTGAAGGAGGGGAAGAACTATTAGCAGTGGATGAGGATCAAGACTGGTATTACCTGAAAAAAAACACTGTTACATGTCCATAGGTTAGGCTACATCCAAGGATGCTGAGAGAACTGACCAATGTCCTTGCAAGGCTACTTTCTATCATCTTTCAAAGGTTATGGAGATTGGGGGAGATTCCTGATGACTGAAGAAAAGCACTCATCTTCAAAAAGGATCAAAAAGAAAAGCTGGTGAACTACAGGCCATTCAACCTCACTTTGTCCCAGGAAAAATCATAATGCAAGTCCTACTGGAGCACATGTCTAGGCACATGAAGGAGAAGAAGGTGACTGGGTTACTGAGGGTAAATCATGCCTGACCAACCTGTTTGCCTCTGTGATACAATGACTGGATTTACAGATGAGGGGAGAATGAGGGATGTCATTCATATAAATTTCAGCAAGGCTTTCAACATTGTCTTCTACCATGTTCTTGCACGCATGTTAGGACACTAAAGGCTGGGTGAGTGAACAACTAACAGGTAAAAATCTAATAGAATGATCGGGCTTAAAAGGTAGAGGTTAATGGGTGATACTCAGATTGGAGGCTGGGAACAAATAGAGTGCTGGAGAGGTCTAACGTGGAAACTGTTGTGTTTGTCTTTATCAATAGTCTGGAAAAGGCAGTGGAGTGTAGTCTCATCAGCTTTGGAGATGATACCAAATTGAGGAGACCAGTCAATAGGCTTGACAGCAGGGCTTCCATACAGAAGGACAGGCTGAAGGAATGGGCTGACAGGAACCTTATACAAATACAAAGACCTGCACACGGAAAGGAAAACACACCCCCCCCCTACGGTGATACAGGCTGGGGACAGACTAGCTGGAGAGCAGCTCTGTGAAAAAAGGCCCTGGGGTCTTGTCAGACAGGTACCTGAAAATGAATCAACAGCATGTCCTGGCAGAAAAAAAATCTAACAGCCTCCTGGGCTATATTAACAGGAGCAGAGCTGGTAGATCAAGGGGATGGATTATTCTACTCCATTCACCACTCATTAGACTGCATCTGGAATACAGTGTCCAGTTTTGGCCCCTCAATACAAGATAGACATTGACAAACTGTAGCAAGTTCATCAACGGGCCATCAGGATAGATGGGGGTTGGAGCACCTGCCCTGTGAGGAGAAACAAAAGCAGCCTGGCTTGTTTAGCCTGGAGAAGAGAAAGCTTCAAGGACACTGAACAGCTGCCCACCCAGTACCTATGGGGAGGTTATAGAGAAGACAGAGCTGGGGCTGGCACAGTGGTGCGTGGGAGGAAGATAAGAGGCAATGGGTGTAAGCTGAAATAAGGTTCATACGGAATATAAGGAGAAACTTTTTCTGCAGAAGCAAGGAGTGGAAGCTTGGTTGCAAGCAGGTTAACCAAAGAAGTTGTGCAGTCTCTATTGATCCCTAGAGGTCTGCAAGACCCAACAGGATAAAATCCAGAACAATCTGGTCTGACCACAGGGATTACCTTGTTTTGAGCTGAAAGTTGGATTAGAAATCTCCACAGGCACCTTCCACTCTAAATTATCACAAGAACCTGTCCTATGATCCCATGATCCCAACACAAGAAACTGATTATATGGCTGGGTGTGCATGAGCCTCCTACATAGTCGCTCTTCCTCCCCTTGAATACCCTAGTGGATTTGAACTTCTTGTACACTCTTTTTCAGGGCCTTTCTGTCCTGTGTCTTTAACTAGAGTGTGTTCCTCTTCCACATCTAGCTTGTCTTTACATGTAGAATTATCCTCTTTGACTTTTTTCTCCTGCTGGCATGTGAAGCTTGATGCATATAAGCCCCAAGAACAAAACATTGCTTCAGCAGTGGGGATTGATTACTGTCCGTAGTGTCTTTAGTTCTCGCAGGAGGTCTACTTTATTTTACCCTTTCAGTTGGGGTTGCAATATGAAGTCCATAAAGATATATAAAATGCTTGAAACATTAAAATATTACACTGGCTGAATATAACACAATGCAATAGCTTCTATCTCTAATCATTGACATTATCATTATGCACACCATCTCCTGCGAAGATAACCTGATAAAACGGGTGACCTGATTAAGCACTTCCTGACTGAACAGAGCACTCCATATTAGCAAGCTGTCCATTGTGCTTCTGCATGCTGGGGGAATGATCTAAAAAAAGCATACAAAGAGAAAAGAGCTGGAAAAACTTACTGTAGAGCTACAGCATATAAACTGTGTGCTTTCACCTAAATCAAGAGGAGTAGAAATACAATTCTTCATGTAAGGAACAAGTTAGGTTCACTTGAATATTGCAAAATCTTTTTCACTAATGGCTCCTAAGAGACCTTAATTATGCAGCAGTTAATACTAAATGCAAAATTTACTTAGGAAACAGGAAGCAACTACTAATATCATTGAAAGCAGGTAGACAGATAGTATCAGTTTACATTGTGAGTGAATCAGGGCATTGGAGCTGAATCCCAGGAGCAATGCCATTCCATAAACATCGAGGCAGCTCATATCAATACTGTACAAAAAGAAATATTCACCTGACTTTAGCGCAAAGATAAGAGGACATGATTTGTAAGGACTGTGTCAGAAGTTACAGGTTAATAGGATGTCAGAGAACCTAGACACCAGGCTATTAGGACTTCCCAGTGAGGTTCATATGTTTTGAATCACTTGACAGACAAATCCTACATGATTGTCCATCTGGGAAGATGAGGTCCATAGGAGGCTGGGCTCTCAGCTATATAGACAGAATCAGCATCTGAAGGTTAGAAATAACCCAAATAGGGTTATTCATGTTGCACATGTTATAAGAGACTTAAATTGTTACTGTTACTGGCTCAGTTTGGGTGAAGGATTAGAAAAAATTGGCCCAGAAATACAAATCGACAAAATTAAATGCAGCATATGCACACTCTACACTTGGTAAGTATATATGTTATATCCAACATTTGGAACAATTGTGTGGTATACACAACTCTAACAGGTTTAAAGAAATTTCATCATCCAGCTTTTGTATAGTTATAGTTTTATATATATTTATTTTTATATATATATATACTATATATATATATATACAGTTTGTTCAAGTTGCTTGAGCATCTAGTATTGCCGAGTTATTGACAATACATTGTCTACATGGCAGGAGGGCATGGAAAGCAAAAACAGCACTGAAGAATAAGAGAATCAGTAAAGTAGCTACCTAGGTGTCAAAGTATTTAAGCAGAATCAAAAAAATCTGTAATACATGTTTCAGTTGAACTGTCCCTGGAAATGTAAAAATAATCATAAAACAAGCCCTTGAATTCCATGCTCTACAGGCATCACAGATTAATGCATAAACACTTAGGACCTCACTCTGTTTTTAACCTCATGCCATGGTGTGTTGCATAGTGGCAGAGTACTCACATTCCTTGTTTTAGACATCTAGTTTTGATGTTCTAACTTGCTTTGATGCATGGACTTACATTCCTTCCTTCATTCATTAGGGAACTTTGGTACTTAACGTCGGTTCTCCAAATTGCATCTCTTAGAGGCCTAGAGTAGATGATGTGTACACTGCAGTGACTATGTTTGCATGAACTGACAGATGTTTGATTGCCCCAGTCTCACTACACTCCAAAAATATGAAAATATAAACTTGAATGCAAAGTAAACACACATTCCTCCCAAAAATATACAATCATCCCTTCGTTTCTTGGAAAGGGATCACAGGTTCATAGGCAAAGAGGTATTTGTAGAGGTTTCCAGCTGGTGTTCCCGGACAGCTAACAAGGGGACCACAAATATGTGGTCCACTGCAAGGAGTGTCTACCTCTACCTATAGAAAGAGCCATTATTGGTCCTTTTTCCTACTATATTTAAGTCATGGATGGAGATTATTTGCTCTAAAATATCCTGTGGAAAGTTGAATTTTGGTTGGAGGATACAGTTGCTGGAGACTGAGCTGGATTTACCATCAGGGTAGCATGGCTGAGTGGTCTACGGTGCTGGATTAAAGCTCCAGTCTCTTTGGGGACGGGGGTTTGAATCCCACTGCTGCCAGGAATGTTTTCTAGGGTGGTGTAACACTGGGTACAAATATAAATTGGGAGAGGAGTGGCTGGGGAGCAGCCCTGCAGAAAGGGATCTGGGGGTGCTGGTTGACAGCAAGCTCAATGTGAGTCAGCAGTGTGCCCTGGCAGCCAAGAGGGCAAACCACATCCTGGGGTGCATCAAACACAGCATCACTAGCTGGTCAAAAGAGGGTTATTATCCCACTGTATTCAGCATTGGTGCGGCCTCACCTGCCATACTGTGTGCAGTTCTGGGCCCCACAATTTAAGAAGGATGTTCCTTGAATACCTCCAGAGGAGGGCAACAAAGCAGTTGAAAGGGCTGGAAGGAATGCCCTATGAGGAGCATCTAAGGACTCTGGGTTTGTCTAGTTTGGAGGAAAAGAGGCTGAGGGGCGACCTCATTGCTCCCTACAGCTTTCTAAGGAGGAGAAGTGGAGAGGGAGGTGCTGATCTCCCTGATAAGAAGTGACAGGACGTGGGAATCGTTCAAAGCTGCGCCAGGGGAGGTTTAGACTGGACATTAGGAAGCATTTATTTACCAAGAGGGTGAGCAAGCACCAGAATAGGCTTCCAAAGTGGTGTTTGGTGCCCCAAGCCTGTCAGTGTTTAAGAGGCATTTGGACAATGCCCTTAATAACATGCTTTAACTTTTGGTCAGCCCTGAATTGGTCAGGCAGTTGGGCTAGATGATTGTTGTAGGTCCCTTCCAAATGAAATGTTCTAGTCTAGTCTAGTCTAATTTTGTTGTCTCCTGTCTTCACAGTCAGCTGGATTGAGCTTTCTGAACAGATTGCATTTTTCGTGATGCACTATAATTCCATGACCCCAGTGAATCATCGGACAGGCAGCTTGTTTTGGGAACTGAGACCACAGGGGAAAATGGAGATACAAAGCAACTCAGATATGCCTCCCATAAATCATTACAGTAGAAAGAGATTATTTTTTTCAGCTAAGACTTGAGATATTTAGGTCTTTCACTGAAACAAAAATTGGTGCCCTGCAACCCTCACCTCCTGCCCCTGCAAAGTGAGTTTTGTCTTTATTTGCTTTAATATATTGATTAGTGACCTCTGAGCTGTGCATGCAGTTAACACAGTAAACAGAACTATGGTTTTGAGCAACATACAGGTAAAGATAATTTTGGTTCACCCTACTTTCCTTTTTCCAGAGAATTGCATTTTCTAGCCTTTTCTGATTCATTTGTACTGTGTTTTGCTTCCTTGTTAAAGAGGCAGTGTGAGTAAAGTAACACTTAGTGCTCACACACCATTTAAAAAAGTTACCATGACCTGGTTTATTTTGGGTGTTGTTCTACTTGATCTTGCACAGTAATAGGTGCTTCACAGTACTTCACACAGATTTTCAGGAAATACTGTCCTTTAAAGCAGCAGTACCCAATACTGCAGTACGCCGAGGCTTGGTATGTCTTTTGGTTATGTTCATTCTGTGTCGTGAAAATGCAGGAACAGGTTGTCCCATTCCTTTGGCATGGGGAGCCTATACTGCATTTTGAGCAATGACACAATATTCATATCTTGAATCTCAAGCCCACACAGATCACTAATCTTAACTCTTAGGGACTTATGACTTTACCACATGTTAAACGTAGGACAAGTGGGGGAAATTCTCTGCTGATATAAAATTAACTGCTAAAATCAAAACCTCTTCAAGGTTCACAACTGAAAGCAACAACAATAGGCCAGCAACAGTTTTATGTATTTCAAACCATAAAGGGTGGAAGCTGTTGTTTTATGAATATTAGCATTTAACATTACGAATAGTTCACAGCATGCCCATCTGGGCCTAACATTCTCAATGTTTAAATATCATTCAACAATTATGAAACTGTCTGAAAATGTTTTTCTCCCGCTGATTCTAAAAATGTATTTGTTTCTTGATTCTTTTATTTATAAATTTAAATATCAGTAGTACATCTCTACATTATGGCTTATTAAACCTGGAAATATTTGCTTGGAAAGTACTTTCTTTTTGAATACTTCATCAACTTCTACAATACTACATCAATTTCTTTGAGATTCATAAAACTAACAATTTGTTGTTTAAGTCTGAAATTTTCAAAAATGGTATGCATCTAGATAGCAGATTTTTACCAGTTCAGGATATGTGGTATCCATCTCTTAACTAGACTGAAATGAAGTTATGTTTCTAACTCAAATTTCTGAACATCACAGACCCATAAAATCAGAAAAGGAAATTGGGATCACATAACCTGACTTTCTATGCTACTTTCCTGTACTCATTTCAGTTTAAGTGAGAATGTATCTCATAGGAAAAAATTTAGTCTTGATTTTCATATTTTTAGTGATGAACTGCCAAGCGATCTTTTGTAAACTTTTCAAGTAGTTAATTTCTCAACTTTAAAATATGCAGAATTTTTGTGGTTTCAATTTCCAGATGTTGGGTTCTGTTACAATTTGTTTTACTAGATTGAAAATCCTTCTCTTATCACATAGCTATTTCCTAAGGCAACACCAGGAGAGAAATCCATAGAAGCTAACTTAGGCTACAGAGGCATATCCTCTCTAGATTTCTTCTGTTTTCAACAGTCTTTCTCAGAGGTAGTTTCAGAACAGGCATTGGTCCAATAATCTTTTTCCATTTACGACTGCATGATCCTAAAGCGATTAGCTTCGTGAATACTCCCACTCTCTTTTTCTCCAATACCATGACTAGTCTTGAGGCTTTTCTTTGAAATGTCTCCAACTTAACAACCTACTTCTTGAGTTATGAATACCAGAACTGGACATATTATATTAATAGAAGCTGAAATAGTGCCAAATGCAAAAGCAGAATAAGTCAGGTATTTTTATCAATATTTTCATTTATAAATTGACAGATTTTGGCAACAGTGGACATATTCTCTGCTGATATTTACCTAATTGTCTAGTATGATCTCTGTGTCCTGCTCAGAGAGAGTGCTTCCCAGGGCTTCTTCTCTACAGCCCAGTGTTCTTTGCTCCAAGGTGTATGTATTTTTATTTTTCTGTGTTAAAATGTGTACTGCTTCTTAATGCATTGTTTAAAAAGTAACATTGTGTCCTTTCTGCTTCATTATTTAGCATTCTTTGTTCATCTGCATCTTTACTGGTCATTTAATTTATTCCAAGTATTTCAAGATGTTAAATAAAGTGTGGCCAATTAAAAGCTAATCCTGTTGGACCTCAGTGAAAGCAAAATCAGTTCTGATTACCTGCTTAAAATTATTGTTTGAATCCTGTGAGTTTTCAATCCAGGTACCGTGCTGCATGTGGTTAGATATCACTTCAACTTCTTAATCAACTTTATCATGTCATACCAAGTAAATTAACTCCTAAAACTCAAGTAAATGACATCACTAGTGTTGTGGACTAACCCCAGTAGGCAGCTTTTTTTTTCCGCTTAGTCTATGGGTCACCCCTGTAGAATGCCCATAAAATGCCCATAAAGTGTGCATTGAGTTCATTTAATCCATGACTTTGGGTTCCATCTCTTATGGTGGTCACTCAGGATAGGAGAGGTGGCATGTTGCATGGAATTATTGGGCACCAAAGCCACCTCAGGTCAGATCACTGCTGCACTTGCACTGTTTCTTGTGAGGCTCATCTTCCATTGGTTCAGGTAGTGGTTGCTATAGTATTTCCTTTAACATGCAGCTCAAATCGTGGGTTACAACAATTTAAAGGTACATCCATTACAGTCTCCATGCCTGGTCTCTTTGGATCAGGCCATAGGGTTTAACACAACAATGAACTCTTCCCCTTGACCCTGCTCCAATGTGGACTTATTCATGGGAGACAGTCTCTTCCGGAGTGTACCTGTTCCAGTGTGGCCTTAGCCACAGCCACCGTCTCTTAGACATATACCTTCTGTGTCGTGGCCTTAGCCATGGGCCACAGTCTCTTCAGGGGTA
Organism: Nipponia nippon; assembly: GCF_047370975.1. Lineage (NCBI taxonomy): Eukaryota > Metazoa > Chordata > Aves > Pelecaniformes > Threskiornithidae > Nipponia > Nipponia nippon. The sequence continues at coordinate 18,830,191 of NW_028262347.1, read as the reverse complement.
AAACTGCCGTGGCGTGGACTTATCCACATCCACAGACACTTTGAGGTGTCCATGGCCACAGATGCTTCAAGGTGTACCTGCTCCAGTGTGCACTTAACCTTGGGCCACAGTCCCTCCAGGAGTGTGCCTACTGCAGTGTGGACATATCCACGGCCACAGACACTTTGAGGTGTACCTGCTTCCATGTGTACTTATCCACAGGTCGCAGTCCCTTCAACTCAAGTTCACACTGGAGTTCCAGCCTGTCCAGTACAGCAGCACAGGAACAGCAGCGATGCCCTGGCAATCTGCCAGCCCAGGTGCATCGCCATTGCTGTTATCAAAATGTCCCCAGGCACAGCACAGTAAGATGACAGGCAGTACAACAAAAATCAAATGCAAAAAGCAGCCACTAAAAAGCACTAGACTCTAACACACAGTAAGGCAAGCAAGACCCATGGCGAGTACAGGAGCCTGCCAATTAGAAGCTAAACAGCTTTAACAGCTACAGTTTCAGCCTAGCACACTCCAATGAAATCTGTCATTATCTCAAAATCTTTGAGCCCCAAGTTGGGAGCCAGAAAGGACTGTTGTGGTTTAAGCACAGTAGGCAGCTAAGCCTCACACAGCCGCTCACTCACTCTCCCCCACTGGGATGGGAGAGAGAATTGGAAGGGTAAAAGTGAAAAAAACTCATGGGTTGGGCTAAATACAGTTTAATAGGTAAAGAAAAAGCTGCATGCACAAGCAAAGAAAATGAGGAATTAATTTATTACTTCCCATCAGCAGGCAGATGTTTAGGCATCTCCAGGAAAGCAGGGCTTCATCACACATGATAGTTACTTGGGAAGACAAACACCTTATTGCTGAGCTGTATTGGATTTGTGTGGCAAGGTTTTGGTAGTGGGGGGAGGGCGCAGGGGCTACAGGGGTGGCTTCTGTGAGAAGCTGCTAGAAGCTTCCGCTATGTCTGATAGAGCCAATGCCAGCCAACAAGACGGACCCGCCGCTGGCCAAGGCTGAGCCCATCAGCAACGGTGGTAGCGCCTCTGTGATAACATATTTAAGAAGGGGAAAAAAGCCTGCTGCGTGGAATAATAGCAGCCAGACAGAGGAGGGAGAATATGTGAGAGGCACAACTCCGCAGACACCAAAGTTGATGAAGAAGGAGGGGGAGGAGGTGATCCAGGCACCAGAGCACAGATTCCCCTGCAGCCCATGGTGAAGACCATGGTGAGGCAGGATGTCCCCCTGCAGCCCATGGAGGTTAACAGTGGAGCAAATATCCACCTGCAGCCCATAGAGAAGCCCACGCTGTAGCAGGCGGATGTGCCCGAAGGAGATTGTGACCACGTGGGAAGCCTGCACTGGAGCAGGCTGCCGGCAGGACCTGTGGACCAGTGGGGTACCCAGGCTGGAGCAGTTAATGAAAAAGTGCAACCTGTGGGAAGGACTCACGTTGGAGAAGTTTGTGGAGGACTGTCTCCTGTGGGAAGGAGCCCATGCTGGAGCAGGGGAAGAGTGTGAGGAGTCCTCCCCCTGAGGAGGAAGGAATGGCAGAGACAACATGTGACGAACAGATTGCAACCCACATTCCCTGTCTCCCTGTGCCGCTCAGGGGGAGGAAGTAGAGGAAAACAGGAGTGCAGTTGAGCCTGGGAAGAAGGGAGGGGTGGGGGGAAGGTGTTTTAAGATTTAGGGTTGGTTGTTTTTTTTTTTTTTTCTCATTACTCTACTCTGATTTGATTGGTAATAAATCAAGTTAATTTTCTCCAAGTCGAGTCTGTTTCGCCCATGATGGTAATTGGTGAGTGATCTCTCCCTGTCCTTATCTCGACTCACGAGCCTTACGTTATATTTTCTCTCCCCTGTCCAGCTGAAGAGGGGGAGTGATAGAGCAGCTTTGGTGGGTAGCTGGCATCCAGCCAGGGTTAACCAGCCACATGAGAATGTCATATGTTCTGGGATATCCTTTTGGTCAGTTGGGGTCACCTGTCCCAGCTGTATCCCCTCCCAACTTCTTGTGCACCCCCAGGCTACTCACTGGCAGGGTAGTGTGAGAAACAGAAAAGGCCTTGGCATTGTGTAAGCACTGCTCAGCAATAGCTAAAACATCCCTATGTTATCAACACTGTTTTGGTCACAAATAAAAAACATAGCACCATACAAGCTGCTATGAAGAAAATTAACACTATCCCAGCCCAAACCAGTACATCTAGGAACTACCAATGTTAATCAGACAATATTCTAAAAGGTTTATGCATTGAGAGTATATACCTTCCATAAACCATGCTGAATGATAAGGAATAAAAGGGTAGGAAGTGTGGCAACGGGGTACAGCATCAAATGAAGTACAACTAACAAAAGACATAAAGGGTTATAAGCTGAAAGATCTTTATATGTAAACTAAGAGTGATAGGAAAACTGAAGAGAGGATTTTCCAATACTCATCAAGTAAGAAGGGCCAATAACAGATGATGTGAAGAAGACTGGGGAGTTTAATGCCCCTTCAGCTTCATTTTCATTAAAAAGTTCAACCATGATCTGATGGATAACAGAATTACCATCAGTGGTGACAGATCAAGAATTGGGAGGTAATAAGAAAAGAACAGGTTAGATATTACTTAGATAAATTAGATGATGTCAACTCATTTGGGTGTGACAATAGTCACTCCAAAGAAAAGGATCCCACGTTTATATTGCTTGAGTACATGTGGCAATAGTTGTAGGTACCAACCAGATTGGGGCCCATTGCTGTTTACAGTAGCAATGTTAAGAACATGTCTTGATTAGCATTAGCCATAAATTAGCAGCAACTGCAAATAAATGCTGCCACATTTATTTGACCTTTAGAATAAACACCCTCAAATGAGTAACTACCTTGGTCAGAATAGTAACAACCTTTGAACAGGTGTTTAGATCTCAATTATTTTATTTTCACTTAAATTGCTCCTGGGGAACCTAGTAGAAGATGGTAATTATTCCTATAAAAAGCTAAAGAATATTTTGGGTTTTGTGGATAAAAATTTGAAACAGCAAGTTTTCAAATTCCAAAATCCAAAATAGATCAGGAACAGTTTCTGTGCTGAGTGTCGTATTGTCCATTCAAACTCATATACGTGACATTACTGTATGTAAGTATCAGCTATATAAAGCAACTCTCTGATCCACAGCTGTCAAGGGAGCAACCACAGGGGATTTTATTTTTAGAGGCTATATTATTGATCCAATTGATTTTAGAACAGCTTTCATAGCTTGGTAGAAGGCAGACAGTATTTAACAGAATATTGTCACTAGCATTCATAGAAATGATACAATACTTTTTTTGATAAATTCCTTTTTAAAACTTTTAGTCAAAGGTTCCTGAACTAATGTAGCATGGTTTCTTTCCAGTAACATTTCCCTCTGTCTGCAGTATTGTCTTCTTCCCTTTGTTTCCTCAATGACTACCTCACTGCAATATCACCACATTCTTCTCATTGCCCTTCTCTTCACCCAGTGCCTCCAGTGTTCCAGAATACGTGCTTCTTGTGTGTCCACACAGTTTGGCAGATTTATAGTGACAACCATTTCTAAAGGTTAACTATCTTTCAGCATGTGTAGTGTTATGCTCAAAATCTCGTCTATGGGCAAAGAGGCAGCAAACCTTAAATATAAATAAAGCCATGAATTTATTGTTTGTATAATGGAAATCTTAAGAATCTAATCATTATTAGAACTAATTGTTAAAGAAAGAATAATAATGAACTTAAAATTGTTTAACACACGCTTCTTAGTTTCTACCCCTATTCCTGGTGTTATGCTCATCATTCCCTGGCTCCTCTGGGTCCTAATATTGGTGGGTTTAATCTACCAGGAGTGGGGGTTGGAGGGTGAAAGTCAGTAGTATCTGGGCTCCTTTGCCAGGAGTAATGTGATGTTGATGTTGATGGTTTCTTCTTCCTCCTTCAGTACCCACTCTGAGTCATTTTTGTATGTTTGCTTAAATGTTTTCACATCTTTATTCATTGGTTTGCAGCTCCACACTACATCCAAATTTACTATGTATGGTGCCTTTTCTGTATATTTGATATTATTTCTTTGTTCTCTTTGTTACCCCTAAAACCGACTTTGTCCAGTTCCAGGTTTGCATCTCTGTAACTGACTGTTGGTCAGTTGCTTACAGCTGTGGGATCCCCAGTGCCAAAGCTGTGCTCCATCTCTTACCATTCCAGTCCTGCACTCCTCCATGCCACGTCCTGTTATCTCCAGTTCTCAGACTGCTGCTCTTGTACCAGGTCTCTATATTACCCAGAATAATTGCTTATTACTGTTAGTGATACAAAACTATGGTTGTACCACTCAAAGATAAACAAAAATGTTAGAGGAAAATATATCATGACAGATCTAACAGCCTGAGAGAGACAAGGCTACTGCAGCTCCATGCCACTAGGTCTAACAAGTAACGAGGCTGAAAATGTATTCCCACTAGGCACACGCACACTGAGCACAGGTATACATCACAGACATATGTGTCTGGCCACAGAAATAACAGACAGTCACACAGAGCACTCACACAAATGCAGACAGCAGCATTGACCTCATCCTGCTCCCCTCTGGCTGAGCAGGATGGAGACCTGTTAGTGGGAATATATATCATATCTGTATATATACATACTGTGTGAGTCCCTGCAGCAGCTGGCCTCATACACCCAGCCTGCCCAGTCACTGTCCCTGGATCCTAGTCTCCCCAATTGTTGGCACGTGGACATATAAACCCCCAAGGCCACAGCCCCATTCCAATTGCTGGTGCAGACCAACACGTACACACACACACACACACACACACTCATACACAGTTGTCCATGACTCCCCGGCCTCATAGCCAACCCCCTGTGCTCTCACCCTTAGAGACATGCAGGCGCTCTCACACCAAGTTGTCCCCCAGGCACCGCCCCCCCCCCCCCCCGCCCCTTGATCTCAGACCACTTCACCTTCCTGCTGGCTCATTCAGCTTGATCTTTACTAGTGATCACACACTCACTAGCACACCCGCACTCAATCCAGTCACTGGCACCACAGACCCCATACACGCACGTGCACATGGAGTGAAGAGCTCCTTACTGGAAAATAGTTGAAGGTGGAGTTTAAGACGGAGACAGGACAGACTGCAGTGACCAGGTGCAGGGCATGGCCAGACAAGCGTACTGACCAGCCCCTGCTTATGTTCAAATGGACTCTTCTATTCCCTCATGCCTCTATTTCCCACACTTGTTTCTCCCCAAATTGCCTAAACTCCTCCCTTTTCCCACCTTTGGTTCGTCCGTTAAATATGCCTTAATAAATCCTGTGCAATCCCAATGTGCTCCTTCCTTGCCTCCCATACTGTGTCCCACACCTCTTGGTGACAACTCCCCTTTAGTTCAAAAGGTGACAGGGAGATCTGGTCCCAATGACTCATTGTGATGGGTTTCACACCTGGACAAGGGGGCTGAGGCTCTGCTGGGAGGGTCCCAGACAGGGTGTCCCTCTCTCTGAGTCCTTATTTTGTGTTTCCTGTCTGCCATTTTGCCCCGATCTCTAGGTTTGTAGAGATGGAGCAGCCAGCAGTGCTCCCCCACCAGCCAGTGTGCCTCTGTGTTCCTTTGTGGGTGTGCAGATGAGCTTCTATCACATAACCTAACAAAAAGTACAACCATAGACCCCTGATCAATTAGAGAAATTACCATCATAGCTAAACCAAGTGAAACAAAGCTGCAGGTAGGTCAAGAAAATTTCAGACACAGCAAGCGTGCCAGGCCTCAGTCCTGAGGTCTTGCAAACTCCATTGAGTGTACAAAGCTTACAGCCTGCTACTATCAATGGCTCTACTGTATTACAGGGCTATGCAGTTACTGTTGGCAGTTAGCTGGTATAATAGGTGACACTTCAGAGTCAGTAGCTTTAGTCACATGAGTCACAGTGGCACATTTGGAAGTTGTGCTGTCATATTTTCAAGAGTACTTAAACTAGCTTGGGTTAAAGCTGGCTCAAGCATGTGTGAAAAAGCTCAGGTAAAATTATACATCTTAATTTCTGGTTGGATGCCAATTTATGAAAAAGAAATGATTGATATACCCTGTTAGACTGATTCTATGAAATCTCAGTATGTTACCTTGAAAATATAAGGAACAGGTAATCTGCCAGCATAAACCGGCAGAACTGCACAGCAGTCACCTTTCCATTAACAGAATCAATAAAATCAATGAAGCTGTGCCAAGTTAGACCAGTAGGCAACCTGGTTTGAGATGCTGAAATATACAACATATCAATAAACAACTAACCACCTTATTTAATAATGATGAATGGAAAAGTTGTTTCTGGCCATCGGACAGTTCCTTGAATAAATTAAAACCAGGTAATTTGTTATTATTGCAATAACATATACATTAATTCTTAAATTTGGCAATTTAGAATTTATTTTCTATTTGAATTCTTCCATTTAAAAGCATTTCTAGAAAGAATCACTTAAAGAAAAGGGAATAAGAGGGAGATAAATGACAGAATTCTTTCTGATTCTTCTCCTACCTAAGGAGGTTATAGGTCCCTTTGTGATGCAGTTTTTTATCTGTTACTTATATATGTGTAAAACAAATAAATGCCTTTTCCAGTTAAGTCTTTTTCTTAGTTTCTTACATGTTTTTTCTTGCAAATTTCTGAAGCTATCAAGCAATAAAACCCAAGTGGAAAGCGGGTCCTATCTCTCAAAAATAGTGAATTCTTACAAAGTTTGTGAACTTTGGTATTGGGAGACATCTGACAAGTGCTACAAATGTTTTGAAGACTGAAGCATTAGTGCATTATTGGACATTGTGAAAGCCACATAGAATTCACACTTATAAATATCCCTGGTGAGCAAGAAAAAAATCAGTTAGAACTTGTATTCTTTCCTTTAGATGCTGAGGTCAATCAGCCATATGGCACAAATGGGTAAAAAACTGGTGTTATTCTATTGAGGCGGTCATGGAACTTTACTCCATGCAGAGCCAAGTCTGTGTACTTGTCTATTTTGGACTTCATAAAATAAAACTTCCTTGAGTAGAGATGGAATTCCCTACAACTTGTTCTTCTCATATGAGCTTACTAGCCTTCCAGATAAAGATCAGTCTACATTCTGCCTTGCCTCAGCAATTTATTTATTTCATACAACAGTTTCTGCAAAAGTAATGAATCCTGGGTCTCCCACAGCCTTGCTGAAATTGGTTAGTTATCCACTTAGTTATCTTGTAGGAGGACCTCAACAACATCACCTTCATTATGCAAGACCTATGACATTGTGAATCATGACTTGAAGGATGCTCTCGCCTTAGTCCTAAGAAAAAAATGTGGCTTCTGTGGGATATCAAGATCTGAAATGTACCCATATCTTGTATCCCACCCTGTCTTTTGTGGGTCCATAGCTTAATGCATAGCTTAATGCTGTACAGTCATAACCACTTCTCAGTCACAGGCAGGGGCAGTTTCTTTTACTCATATTAGGCTCCCCATCTCCAGGCAGGGAGAAGTATCTGGCCACAGTGGGAGTTTTGCCACTGATTTCAAAAGGGGCAACATTTCTACATGGTATGGTGAGCAGAAATTGCTTAACCCAGGCTTCTGACTTAGTAAGGGGATTGAGAGGCAATAAATTGATTACAAAGAAGGAAAATCTGCTCTATTTTTCTGTTCCATATGTGGAAAAATATACTTCATTCTACCTTGCAGTAAGAAGGTGGGGAGAAGTTAGAGGGAAGATTTTTTCTTTTTTCTTCATAGCTTCTGGGAAAGTTGAATTATTCATTGCCCCTTGGAATATAAAATTGTAACTCAGCATAAGGAATTTGAGCAGGAAAATCTAAGAATCATTTACACTTTTTTTTGAACTGAAAAGTCCCAGTGTTCATTTATGACAATATTATGAGCTGCAGTGAGGTTCTCAAACATCATTAATCACTACAGATGGCTACAAACCCATTAAATCTTTTAAGCACCTGTTTGCTTATCAAATGCTCACATGGTAAGCTACTCTCTGGTTCATGTAAGTACATTAGTTTTAGAACATATAATTAGCTTACAATAACTGTACTTGTGCTAATTACCAGTCCCCTGAAAGAAAGAAGTGGATCCTGTTGAGTAATGGGGGTGGCTGGAACATAAAAACAGAGCTTCTAGACTGAGCAACATGCCTGGATGACTCAGTGTAAAATGTATGTCTTATTTCTGGTAAGCCTGGTTCAATTCCACAGTGAACATCTAAGTGAAATAGCTTGATTTTTTTCTGCCATCAATCACAAGAGAACACCACCACACATAATACATCACAATTTGTTTCTTTTGAAGAGAGTTTCAGGATGGAAATAGCATAAAGACCAAATTATTTCTCACTCACACCAGTTGCACTGCATTTGAGAATGTGATGTTGGACAGGAATTGCAATCTCTTGTTGTACATTAAGTCTTATCAATATGAAGCTCTCTGCTAGAGCACAAGCTAGAGTGCTCACTTTGCCAGAACTATTTAGTGGCAATACCATTTATTCACAAAGTAATAACCCCCCTGTTTGGGATAGTAGAGCTTCATGCCATCCTGCAGAATGGTTAAATTAATTAAACAAGAAAGAAAGATATGATCAAGTAAGTTTACACAATACATGATGAGAGGTTTATTTCACTAAGAGATTTCTGTGCCATGTATGCTAGCTTCATAATAAAGACACAGGAAAATTCTTAACCTGTGTAAATCTATACAATTTTGCTAGAGCTATGCATATTTCTATCATGTCTGGGTGTAGCCTGCAATTTTCTCATAAGCTACCCTAAATTCAGATCTAGTCTGAAGGACTGTATTCTGACAGCATACTATGGAAAGAATGCCATATGAGCAATCAGATGTCATCTTGACAATACTGAATACTGATCAGCTTTTTTTCATAAATAATTTCCCAAATGTCTGTCTCTGTATACTGTCATTTTACGTACTTGTATATAATCCTACCAGAGAAAATATGTTAAAACTAGAACTAGAATATCACAATACCATGCTGTAAACTAGAAATGCAGTTACTTCAAAACTTATCTAGCATAGCCATACTGTAAGAGCAACCCATGCCAAACTACATTTATAAGCCTTGAATTAAGTTTGATTAACTTAAAAATATGAAAAATTCTGCAATAAGTTTTTGCTTTATTTTCTGAAATAGCTTTTCATGCCACAAGATTCATAAATCTGAAGACTGAGATATGGTCACAAAGCTGTACAGTCATTTTGCTGAAGATAATCAGCAGAAATTTTAATAATGGCTGCAAAACCCTGAATTATTTCAAGGGGAGTATGTATCTACCCATCCTTGTCCTTATTTATCTGGACACTGACTGCTCCCATTTTGTTTGGAATACAATCTGGACTGATTATCCATGTGCCAGTTTATTCTAATCATCATGCTAGTCAGCATCATCAAAGAAGGTTAATTGTAAAAAGCTGGATTGTCTATTACAGGTTTATTGGTTGAAATGCATTTCTTCTCAATCTGGTACTGCCTGAAAGATTTTACCGAAAGATGTTAGAAGTTTCCCAAAGTCCTACAAGTAGTTGACTAAAATATATGCTGCTGAGGAGGATGTATAAAGGGATAGACTGAGATAAGAGATAGCTGGTGAATTAAAACTACTTTTAAACATGCCTCAAAAAGGACTAAACTGTGCAAAAAATATAAAAAATATTGACACCTTGAATATAATATACTCCTGTTTTAAACCTGCAAAGTTTAGGTCCTAGAGAATCTTTGTGAAGAGAGTTTTTAAGCTCAGAGGGTAGAAAAAATATGATTTATAAAGTCAAAGGGAGGGTAGGTGGAAGCTCATTCCTTTATATACCCTCCAGTGTCCTCTAGGCATTCAACATAAAAAAGTACATTACTTTATATCCTTCACTGCCTTACTCTCAGACAGAATCAAGTTTAAGGATTTGATTTGCAACTTACGCACTGACCCTACTAAATCAAAGTCTATGCCTTAGAAGTAAAGCTTGTTCCCAAAAATCCATGGCAAAAATTGTTGTTTAATTGTATATGTACCGTAGTCTGACTTTGAAAAGTACTTGCAAGTGAAAGGAAAGCTGTCTTCTCAAGCCCTTAAATTGGTGCCAATTCAACTAATGGGCCAGTTAATTAACTAATGGGTGTGATTTACAGACCTTCTCCCGAGGTAAAACAGATTAAATATACCACTTAATTGCCTAGTATGGATTGACAGAGTTTATTGGTGAGCCTGGCCCAAAGTTTCCGCAAAATGTCTTGAAGTGCGTTTCCATTGGAGGAATAACAGCAGGTACAGAAAAGGAACAAATGGGACATATGGTAATTCTTCTAAAATGTTAATGTGCTTCTCCTTAATAAAACTTGATGTAAGAATGACAATTACTGCCAAGTGTGATGACGATTCATGTAATTTTAGTAAGTTTTTGTTAAGAAGGGAGTACTGACCTTTCAAAGCCTTATAGCCTGGTTGGAGAATTTTATACAGTAAAAAGTATATTAACTAGCACAAATGAGACATCAGAATTATCAGCCATATCCTATGAAATTGATAATAATTCTACTTCACCTTAAACTGCTTCAAACTGCAGTATTTTTGCTTTAGTATGGAAGATTTTAAGTGCTGCTTCCTCATCCTGTCTCCAAAATGCATTATTACATCTGAAAAATTAGTTTATTCCAGGATTGATAATAGTCTACCAAAATTTAGTGAATGCCCCCAAATTTGTCATGAACTGTGTGCTTTTTATTTATTTATACCTCAGTAAACATTATATTTGACTTTTAGATGAGACTTTCTTGAGTTAGACTGGAATGGCTTCTGGCAGAGCATGATTTTGATATCCCAAAGATTCACCCACTGTGGGCAAGTGAATCCTGCTGTGTCAGTCTGTTAAAAAGACATTATCTACCCAAAAAATTGGCTTTCAATGCCATGAGATATAAGAAGGAATTTGAGAAAGCTAGGTCAAAGTATTTGCCTTTCTGGTAAGATAAACTCACGAGCTCTCCTCAGCAGCACACACAGACCTATTTACATTCTCCAGGCTGATTTTGCAACCACCTGGGCTAGACAGTCTGATATTTTTATTGGCTTCTTAAATTCCAAAGGATATGATAAAATCTGTGTGAAGATCCTATTGCTTTAATAATAAACTCAATACAGTAACCACAAAGCCATTGTCTTGCAATGTACATCTTTTTAAGTGATAGAATTAAACTTTTCGGTTTGAACTAGATGTATTCTTCAGAATGGAAGTTTTTGTTAAAAACAAAACCATACTTCAAGCTTCCAGCTCTTCTGTGTTTTGGTAGTGTATAATTAGGTGATTTGATTTTAGGGGAGTGCATATGCTAAGGAATGAATGAATGAATTCTGCATTAATTGTCACTTTCATGAAAGTGTGAAGAAATATTTCAAGGTCATATGAGCACTGGCAGAGGCGTGGCTATTGAGGCCACAACCTCAGGATGAATAGAGAATGTCCTAGAAATCAGGCTTGGTATAAATTCACTGGCCCCACTTATTGTGTATTGGATGCAGAAAGTCCAGATTAACACCTTTGATATTCACACTGGATTCAATGAAGATGTATTGTTAAACCCTTTGTGAAGAGCTTACCAAATATAATTCAGAATTTAAGACGTTGTTTGAAAAAGTTTCTAGTCTTCTTGTTTCAGGAAAACCTTCACAATGTAAATCAATCTGAAGGGCCTTTGCTGAATTTATAACAAGGCAGCCTAAAATAATGTCACCAAGAAAGGTTAAATAATAACTCTTCTAACTGGCTTTAAAAAATCACAGGTCTTTCTTATCAGAAAGATACAGTTTCCCTGAAGATTGTTAAAGACTTAAGTTTTACATGGCCTTTAGAGATTACTCTACAAAATTATCTAACTTGCTCCAGCAAGAGTTTTCCTGTGAACTGACACTTGATAGTCTCTGACCATGAAAAAGAACCCTTCAAATTTCGGCTTACATTTTAAGATCACATTTGGCAGAATTTAGAGTTCAAAATGATCACACATTTTAATTACGGATGACAGCACTAACAGTTCTGCACGAAATCAGCTTAAAGATTTTAAGGAAGATTTAAAGATATAGTATAACATTACAAATGGTTGGAACATTTTCACCTGTGTGACATTTTGGTGAAATATACTGGTTCACCAGAGCCCTAATGTTCCGTAGAGACGTAACTGTTTCCGTACAAATTTCCCCTAGAAAGTTTTTGGTTCAAGCAAGACCACTTTGTTGAGAAGAGTAGGATACAGCTCAGTGTCTGGAGTATTGTCTTGAATGTTATGGGTGTAGATTTATGTCTCTGCATTGGGATTGAAAAACTCTGCTGTGTTGTAAATACAGCAGTGACCTGCAGCTGGGATCAATGCACTACTACCTGAGCAATCAGGTTACAGAATCTGATGCATGTAAACAATAGTAAAAGGATACATATAAAAAATAATTATGTCTCTAATTTAGATAGCGTTACTTTTATTTCTAAAATACTGTATATTGTAATCTTTCGGTTTGTTTTTTGGTATTTTTTTTAATCAAGAGCTGTCAACAAAAACATTGGGTGTAAATGATTGATGACATCTCAGATCCTCAAATATTGTAATGTTTCTACTCCAAGAATTATTACAAGTAACTAGTATAACAACACACATAAAATTTAGCTTGCTTTGTCACCCTTTTCCAATTCAGCTGCACCAAATCTAATAAACCAAAATTACAACTATTCCACAGCCGATTGAATAAAATGTTCATGTAATGAAAAAGTGTCCAGTCTCATTCTGATTAAAGTCAGTGGAAGGTTTTAAGTCAAGACTTTAAACTTAACGGAGAATGTGTTTTTCAAACTCCAGAGTTATTGACAAGCATAAAAGAAAATGCTGTGTCTGAAGTATGTAATTCATATAACTCTGAATTAATTTTTTTTTAAATATTGTCTTTTTAAAAACATTTTTCCAGGCTACTGGATATGAAAAGACAGAAGATACAGTCCTTTCTGCAGAGAGTTTATGATTAAGTAGAGCAAATAGTTAAAGTATTGTAACAGGGAAAGAAAAGGCTCAGGGGTCCTGATTCATCCCACCTATCTTCAGGCATCACACTTGAAAACATAGCTAATAGATGCTCCCTGTATACTTAGCAAGGAGAGAGAGGAATCTCCAGGGAGAGATTCAGATCAAAGACAAGGTATTTTCCTCTGGGGGTGCTTCTCTTTCTCACCAGTATCATAAATAAAGAACCTGTGGCAACCAGGGTCCTAATTTAGGAATGTCTGCAAGGTGCCTAAAGTCAGAGAAGATGAAGCTGATCTAGGATAGGAGATAATGGCTCTTCAGCCAGACAGTAGAGCTGGCTGTACAGGTGAAAATAACATCTTCATTATCCGCTCTTGGATGATGCTACAAGGTAGCATGTCACAAGTTTTATAAACACTATGAATTGGCAGACCTTACAAACCTGTCCAGTTTTAAAGAGAGCATGACCAGTAGGAAAACATATGCAAATACATGTCCTGTTTGACAACAACTTGTAATCTTACTGCATGATGTACAGTATATTCAAGTCTTGTGGGAAGGAAGGATCTTGACTTGATGTTAAGTTACTCCATATTATTTGGGGACACAATAAATTATAAGCTATGCATTAAGGCAGCTTCTATAACATTGTTTCATTAAAAATCTTTGTCCAGGTGTATGATAATATCCCCAGAACCCATGTGAAAGAAGGGGAAGGACTGTGATTGTTGCACTTTTCTTTGCTCGGGTCTCTACATTTCAATGATTTATTGGATGTACGTGGTTGCTATGCTTTTTTCCAAATTATTTGCCTTTTCTCTTACTTCTACCTCTCTGTTCCATATGACTTATTTTGTCAGTGGCTTTTCTGTATTGCTAACGCCCCCAGAACTATCCCAATTAAAGGACTGAGTCACGAACAGAAAAGCGAAGTGGAAAATAAAGGGGGGTTTCTAGCCCCACATCCATAAACATTGTGGAAAGGCAATTTCTCTACAAGCATTTATACCATCACTCCCTGCACTTTCAAGAAATAATTATTTCTCCTACTTTTGAATAATTGTCCTTTCTTAGGAACCAGATTATCCTCGGGTGTTAATTAATGAGGTAACACCAAAGATGGATTTTTTTTCCTCTAGGTTTTTAAAACATATTTTGAATACAAAGAGACTTGGGATGTTTGTTCTTTTAAAACATGCATTAGGAAAGCCCTAATGCTCTACTGATTAATAATTTTCATCAGCCTTTAAATAAAACGAAAAGGCTACATCCTTTTCTCTTTTAACCTGTATGTATACTTCGTGTACACACACGTATATACATACACAAACACATACATACATCTATATTACACTAATAGCTAAATAGATAACAGGTATAATATTCTTATAATAAAATAATTCATGAAAATATTTATTACTTTAAAAACAACAGTTTGTGGAAAACACTTTTCTTACATTTTTAATGGCTTAATTTTCTGAACATGTCTTACCCCCACCCATGCATGACAGTGTGTTCTTACTATGAAATGCATTCAGGACAAGATACCACTTAAATATGAAGAATTTTTGGAGACTTGATTTTATATGGCCATGGTCAGATGGACTCAAATGGAGGCTTATGCCTTGTACCTGCAGAAACACATTTATGTAACACTTATTTATTTATTTATTTATTTAACACAACTGACCCCAAAATACATTCAGCTAAAACTTGAGATTTTTAATTGCAGCTGCCTCTTATTGCTTAAATTGCATGGAAAGATTATGGTAGACTATCTGGTTTTCTCTTCTGCTTTCAAGTAACATAACCATTAATGCTTAATGCGAATAACTAGTCAAACAGATGAAGAAAATAAGAAAATAACTAATCTTCAGTGGATTAGGAAATACATTTTAATTTTCTATATTACTGGTCTCCTTTTTATTGGCAGCCAATGGCACATGTTCATATTTTGCTTATGGAGGATACTCTTGCAGGAAAAATTATACTCTACGCGTACATGAAGTATTTGGTGACTGCTAAGTGAAAGAGGCACTGTTACCTTCTGGAATTTCACTTCCCAGACAAAAGGGAAGAGAACTGACACCTTTACAGAGCAAGACATGGAGGAAAGTAGGAAAGGACAGGAAAAAGAAAAATAAAGAGGAGGACTATTGTGAAACACAAGACTACAGAATGTTCTGAAAAACACAGGTGAAACCTGACAAATATAAATCACTCTTGAAAAGAAGACACAGTGGTAGATCTTGTCCCTGTATGGGAAGATTTATCCAGACTGAATGAAGAGAAAAACTCTTTCTAAAACTATGCCCCCATGTTAAAATTCTTCTGATGGAAGCTTCTGTCTACAATACTCTACTGCCATAAAATGAGAGCACTGAGGCCATTGCCTTTTTTCATCTTTAAGAAAGAGGATTCTCAGCATCCTGTAACAACTTTTGCTGGTTTTGCACTATTTTGGTTCTATACATCTACCAATTGCCAGAAGAAAGTATAACGATATGTTGAGATGATCTCAAAACCTCCCCTTATCCTGCTGCCTTATGAAAAGCTAGAATAATCACATTTAAGGAAATGCTTGATAGAAATTTAGTAGAATAAGCTTAAGTCTATTTGTCTGACCTGGCTTAAGACTTGATACAGGAAATCTAACAGTTATCCCCTAAAATGCTGTTTTACTTGTCATCTCTTGAATATAATCCACAGCTGAAGATTTGCTGTCTGCCTGTCTTCATTTTACAGACTATGCCCTCTGCTTATGGCTTTATTCAGAATGTAAAATGTTGTTGAGTGAATTTATATGTGAGATAAATTCTGAAAATTTGATCCAGAATACTTAGCTGATTTGTTTTTAGTTGCTAAAAACATTACAATAATGTAATACTTTGGCATTGTAATTATGTTTAGCTCTAAAAATAGTTTCCTTGTAGAGTAATAGGATTTCCATGACATCTGTGCTGCTTAAGCTCTAGGTTCTTCCTCCTGGAGTAAGCTTGCAGCACATTATGGAGATGTGAATGGGAATGGAACTGGGAAGGTATTCAAAAGGAGAAGAAAATCCCTTTGATTGTACTTATCTTTTGTCTTATTTCCTCATATTATCTTTTGCTGTTTT
This sequence comes from Nipponia nippon, assembly GCF_047370975.1. Taxonomy (NCBI): domain Eukaryota; kingdom Metazoa; phylum Chordata; class Aves; order Pelecaniformes; family Threskiornithidae; genus Nipponia; species Nipponia nippon. The sequence continues at coordinate 18,814,034 of NW_028262347.1, read as the reverse complement.
CCTCTTGCTTCTTTCTTCTGCCTTCTTTGTCCACATTCTGCTTCATGCCCTGTGTGTTTGGTCTGGTATTTGCACTATGGGACTTCCTACCACCAGCTCACTGGTTTTGCTACTGTGTTTGTTTCTCCCATCAGCATGCCCAGTTCCTTGCTCCAAGTCTATGGACACTGCTAATTCTCACAAGTTTATTGTGCTCTATGGCTTCTTACAATGGACTTAAAGCATGTACTCAAACTTTCTCTGAATTCACACTGAAAGTCAATGCTGTAGCTGAGAATAGAGACCGGATCATTTAGGTTTGGAGTCATAAGTGACCAGACTACTCTCTGTGAGACATAGGGATTAAGGCCATTAACCAAGGTAGCCTATGGCTTTTTTAGACTAATAACCTTTTTTTTTAACTATTTGTTGATATTTGATTTTTTCCCTAGAAGATCCAGAAGCTGCTTCCTAAATAAAACTTATTCTTCTCATGTTTTGTGAAGTATTTTAAGCCAGTCTTACTGCCTTTTCCTTGCCCTGTGATTTTGAAACACAAAAAATTAGCAATACTGTCTTGAGGTGTAGAAATGACCATAAACATGGATATACACACTCCTTTGACTACTTCATTTTGGGAAGGGAGAAGGTGAGCTATTCACTGGTTCTCTACTTGCATCAGTGTCCAGAGTTTGGCTGCAAACAACTCTGCCTGTGAGACAAGAAAGTAAGTAGGTAGGTAGATAAATAGATATACAGATAGATACATACATAGACAAAGCCAGGTTGACAGAGTCCCTTGGGAGGCAGTCCTGAAGTGCAAAGGGGTCCAGGAAGGCTGGACATTCTTTAAGAAGGAAACCTTACAGGTGCAGGAACAGGCCGTCCCCATGTGCAAAAGACAAGCTGGTGGGAAAGAAGACCAGCCTGGCTGAACGGAGGCTTTGGCTAGAACTCAGGAAAAAAGGAGAGTTTATAAACTGAGCAAGACGGGGCAGGCAACTCAGGAGGACTACAAGGATGTTGTGAGGTTATGCAGGGAGAAAATTAGAAGGGCCAAAGCTCAACTGGAACTTAAACTGGCTACTGCCATAAAAGACAACAAAAAATGTTTCTATAAATACATTAGCAACAAAAGAAGAGCTAAGGAGAATCTCCATCCTTTATTGGATGCAGGGGGAAACATAGTGACAAAGGACAAGGAAAAGGCTGAGGTACTTAATGCCTTCTTTGCCTCAGTCTTTAATAGTCAGACCAGTTGTTCTCGGGGTACCCAGTCCCCTGAGCTGGAACACAGGGACAGGGAGCAGAATGAAACCCCCACAATCCAAGGGAAAATGGATAGCAACTTCCTATGCCACGTAGACACTCACAAGTCTATGCGGCTGGATGGGATCCACCCAAGGGTACTAAGGGAGCTGGTGGAAGAGCTCACTAAGCTACTTTCCACCATTTATCCAACGGGGAGGTCCCAGTTGACTGGAAGTTAGCAAACGTGACACCCATCTACAAAAGGGCCGGAAGGAGGATCCAGGAAACTACAGGCCTCTCAGTCTGACCTTGGTGGCAGGAAAGGTTATGGAGCAGATCATCCTGAGTGCCGTCACACCACATGTGCAGGAGAACCAGGGGATCAGGCCCAGTCAGCATGGGTTTATGAAAGGGAGGTCCTGCTTGACTTACCTGATCTCCTTCTATGACAAGGTGACCCACTTAGCGGATGAGAGAAAGGCTGTGGATGTTGTCTACGTGGACTTTAATAAGGCCTTTGACACAGCTTCCCACAGCATTCTCCTGGAGAAACCGGATGCTCATGGCGCGGACAAGTATACTCTTTGCGGGGTAAAAAACTGGCTAGGTGGCTGGGCCCAAAGGGTTGTGGTGAACGGAGTTAAATCCAGTTGGCAGCCGGTCACGAGTGGTGTTCCCCAGGGCTCAATATTGGGGCCAGTTCTGTTTAATATCTTCATTGATGATCTGGATGAGAGGACCGAGTGCATCCTCAGTAAGTTTGCAGATGATACCAAGTTGGGTGGAAGTGTTGATCTGCCTGAAGGTAGGAAGGCTCTACAGAGGGATCTGGACAGGCTGGATCAATGGGCCGGGGCCAACTGTATGAGATTCAACAAGGCTCAGTGCCGGGTCCTGCACTTGGGTCACAACAACCCCATGCAATGCTACAGGCTTGGGGAGGAGTGGCTGGAGAGCTGCTTGGCAGAAAAGGACCTGGGGGTGTTGGTTGACAGCCGCCTGAACATGAGCCAGCAGTGTGCTCAGGTGGCCAAGAGGGTCAATGGCATCCTGGCTTGTATCAGCAATAGTGTGGCCAGCAGGACCAGGGAGGTGATAGTGCCCCTGTACTTGCACTGGTGAGGCCGCACCTCGAGTACTGTGTTCAGTTTTGGGCCACTCACTACAAGAAGGACATCGAGGTGCTGGAGCATGTCCAAAGAAGGGCAGCGAAGTTGGTGAAGGGTCTAGAGAACAAGTCTTATGAGGAGCAGCTGAGGGAACTGGGGTTGTTTAGTGTGGAGAAGAGGAGGCTGAAGGGAGACCTTATTGCTCTCTACAACTACCTGAAAGGAGGTTGCAGCGAGGTGGGGATCAGTCTCTTCTCCCAAGTAACAAGCGATAGGATGAGAGGAAATGGGCTCAAGTTGTGTCAGGGGAGATTTAGATTGGATACTAGGAAAAATTTCTTCACCGAAAGGGTTGTCAAGCATTGGAACAGGCTGCCCAGGGAAGTGGTTAAGTCCCCATCCCTGGAGCTATTTAAAAGAAGGATAGACATGGTGCTCGAGGACATGGTTTAGTGGTGGACTTGGTAGTGCTAGGTTAACGGTTGAACTCGATGATTTTAAAGGTCTTTTCCAACCTAAATGATTCTAATGATTCTATAGATAGATAGATAGATAAAGGCACACTGATTTTTCATCAAAAGCTTCTTTAAAAGCACTTAATGGTATCTATGGCTGAAAAAAGTAGCATGGCTGAAAAAGTGGCATGACTGAAATTATATACTTTTCTAACCCTTTCTTCTGTCCCTGTGGAGACAGACATTGACTGAAATGTGCATAGCCACTTGTTCTAAAAGCATGGAAGAACCATCTGCTCCCAGTGACACTGTGGCATAGACTGCTGTTTCTAACACTAACAGAGTAGGAAATTAATATGAAATCATGTGAGTACTCCACATACATGAATACGTCTTCCTGTTGATGCCTCAGGTTCTGCTGTCACAGTTGTTCAATCAGCTGTTCACCTGCAAAGCACTGTGCGCAGAGTCACAGCTTTTCCAGACACTAATATTTTTGAGAGTGAACAAATAACATTGGGATTGGGACCCAGATTAGACACAATAAAATCACATGATTAAAACAACTCATAACTGCAATCCATAACAATGTACCTAATGATTATCCAGCAAAAAGAATAGCTGTTATATGGATAGAACTCATACTGACCCTGCTATGTGTACATAATAAATCTTCTCCTGACGTGACATTCCAGCGATGTGTTAGCATTTTAACAGCATTCTGAAATGCCACCATGGTATGCAAACTGTGAAGTTATTCCACAGTGAAATCATTCAACAGAACAGCAATAAAAATAAAAATAAGGGATAGTCACAATGCCTGGCAAACCTGTAATCTCCAGAGGCCTGCCTCCAGCAATTCTGCAGCACTTTAAATAATACCATAAATAAAGGTAATTATCTAAATGGTGTTATAAAGCTAAGCCAAACATGGCCTTGTGGAGAAGTCTTATGCAATTAAATGGGGGAAAAACCTGTAGAATGGTGTAGGAAGGAAATTTTTTACTCCATTTTGTAGGATATTATTCTTTATTAAAATCTCTACTACAGTGCAAGAATTATATAGAAAACTGAGCATGTTCTTTCAATAACCAGATGATTTTTTTTAAGAGTATGGGGTGTTTTTCTATAGCTGGAGTCTATGCTGTTGTCTAATCATAAAACACACAACAGTATGTTTGAATGACAGCCAGTTGATTCAAGCTAAAACCACAGCAATGACAAAGCCGTTCACAAAAGCTTACAGTTTAACTAAAGTTTCTGACTTCCATGAAAATACCAGACTGCCCTACTTGACTAGTATTTTATGCTAAATAAGAGGAGTTGAGTCAAATCGTATGTTTTATCATGGTGAGAGCATGCTCTGTAAGGTTTCTAACATGGCTTTGTCCTTTACATTTAAAAAAAAAAATTGGCAGTAGTTCTCAGTGTCAGAGCTTTATTTGCAGGGCAGAGAGGGACGGCACAAGGTGGAAGGAGGGACACGGTCCCCAAGTCCCTGGCAGAGGGTCACCAAGCTATAACCAGCCACAGAGTGACCGCAGCAGCGTCTCCAGCTGCTCGTCCAAGGACAGCTCGTCCCCGTCATTGGTGATCCTGCAGAGGGATCTAGAGGTTCTGGTCAACAGCAAGTTGAACATGAGCCAACAGTGTGCCCTGGCAGCCAAGTGGGCCAACCGTGTCCTGGGGTACATCAAGCACTGTATTGCCAGCTGGTCAAGGGAGGTGATTGTCCCACTCTGCTCTGCACTGGCGCGGCCTCATCTTGAGTGCTGTGTGCAGTTTGGGGCGTCACAATACAAAAAGGATACAAAGCTACTAGAGAGTGTCCAGAGGAGAGCCACAAAGATGGTGAAGGGTTTAGAGGGGAAGCCGTATGAGGAGTGGCTGAAGTCACGTGGTCTGTTCAGCCTGGAGAAGAGGAGACTGAGGGGAGACCTCATCGCCGTCTACAGATTCCTCACAAGGGGAAGAGGAGGGGCAGGCGTTGATCTCTTCTCCCTGGTGACCAATGATAGAACCTGAGGGAACGTCAGGAAGATATGCCAGGGGAGATTTAGGTTGGGTATTAGGAAAAGGTTCTTCACCCAGAGGGTGGTGGAGCACTGGAACAGGCTCCCCCAGGACGTAGTCACGGCACCAAGCCTGACAATATTCAAGAAGCATTTGGCCAATGCCCTCAGATATATGGTATGAATTTTGGGGTTGTCCTATGCAGGGACAGAAGTTGGACTCAGTGATCCTTGTGGGTCCCTTCCAACTCAGGACATTCTATGATTCTATGAAATATTGCTTGAGAGGTGTCAGGAGGGTGAAAACTAGACAGCAAAGAATTTCTTTTGCTGGGGGGACTTCTTGCTGGTGCAACATGTCGGTGAACATTACAATCTCTTTCCCCTTCCAGTTTCATCCTAGAGACAGCAGTGCAGGTGGGATGGAAAAGGGACTTCCCTGGTGTCTGCAATTGCTACTGTGCAGTTTCTCTAAAGACTCCAAGTTAATGCTCAAGGCAGAGGTGTATACCCTGAGTGTAATAAAGTTCCCTGGGCTCCAGGTGATCACTCCCTTTTTGGTAAGGGATATTCTTTGGTTATATACTTCCAAGCATAAAATTAAAGTTAGTGAAAATCCACCTGTAAATACTTCTGTATGTTTCTATTGTCTTGCAATTGTCTTCAAATAACACACTTGGAGACTGAAATACCAATAATTCTTCCTCCTTTACTGTCCCCATTCTTAGCACATCTTTTAAGGATTACATGAATTTCTTTTCTGTAATAGTTTCCATCATTTATCCTTAAAAACAAATTGTATTCAGCTTGGTTTGAGCTGGTAGTCTTTGTCCTTTTTTCCTTTTTAAATTCAGACATCAGTATACATAATTTCCCCCCTGTCTTTGTAGTTCTTTAGACCTTGAATCAAACTGAATGGAATAGACAAATTACTTGCAGGCATGATTCCCTTGGATATAATGGAGTTACAAAAATTATGAGCTTGTCTTGATGAGAAATAATTGTGCACATCTGAGCATTGTTTTTCTAAGCACCTTCAATGCCAGTGTAGTTAGAGAGCAGCATAACCTCTCTAACGAGCCAAGCTTAAGACCTCAGGTTTATGTGGTCACAGATTAAAAGTGGATGCCAACAGCTCCATGTCTGCCTCAAACTGCATCAACAACAGACTGCTGTCCCTACAACAGATTACAGGATGAATATTTGCGTGGCTCATGAAACAGCTCCTCATCACTACACATTTCAGTCAGCCTGAAATGAACCATCTCAAATCTTTTTACCCTACTATGATATATTGGATATTGTGAAGTTTCAGAAGCTCTGTCCTAAAATGTTCAGCAAACCTTGATAAACGAAGAACTGACTCCATTAGAGGCAGGATGAATGGCTGTCCAGTTTTAATCTGCTATCACATAAGTATACAAACTTTAAGGATTCACTGTGATCGTCCATGCTCCTTTACACTTTACTTTCCCGCTAGATGCAGACCTATGGCGTCTGTTAAGAAGCCACATTCTGTGTGGCACAGGACACTAGATTTTTATAATGATTTGGATAATTGTACGCCATGTTACCTTTGATGGTTTTACTTTCTTGTTCATTTTGAAACCAATGAAACAGAGAGAAGTGGTTGGTCCTAGAATGAAAATACTGAGTCACTTAGTATTTATCACAGCTGTTCAGTCTGTAATAGAGTAAGAGCAGGTTGCTTTTGCTCAGCATCATTTAGAAGTTGATTGTCAAATACTGAGATCCTTTGATAATGACAGTCATGAAGTCACCTGTCTTCAGTAACACAGTCAAGATGCTCCTCTAAACATTATCACATAACAATAACTCCCTTCTCTGAGTATAATTTAAAGATAAATTAATGTTCCTGAAAAGTGACAAGTAAAGCCTTAAAAAGTGAGAACTTGTGTTTATACAGAAACCAAACAGCAGCAGGGAAAACTTCCAATATTTTCCAGTTTGAGTTGACTTTATTCTTGAAGAATGTGGGATTAGTTTGGATTCCATGGCTACTTTGCTTTTGGCTTCTTTTCCCTGCCGACAGGGATATCAATTGTGATAACAGGCTAAGTAATAATTATTGGGATTTTTGAGAGCTATTAAACAGTTAGGGTCTGCCAAAAGTTACCACGCACTGGTATCTTAGATACCAGAGCTATTTGACTGTACTTAGCATAGTATACCTCTCTGGGATTTTATGATGTGGTAACAGTTGGCAATTTGTGACTCACTAATAGTGACAACTGGATGTATGAAACCATCAGTTCATTTAGCATCAGCATGCCTATTATACATTATTCCAGCAACATGAAATGAAGACAGCTGTGCAGTGGTAAACAATTTTTAAAAACAATTAAAAAGGTAGAAGGTGACTTCTAAGAAAAAAATGTTAACTGGCACTAAAAAATAAAGACAGTAATAATTCATGAGGCTTGAAAACTGTTGTCTTCAAGAGTTTTTGAGAATATATGTCAGTTAAGTTCTTCATTATTAGCATAGTTGGATAAATATTTTTTGATTAATAGTTCTCTTTCCAAGAAATTAAATTTTGGTCACTCTGAAACTCATCAGAAATCTCAGTGAAATTCTGAAAATAATTTTGTCTGAAAAAAATTTATGTAATTTTAGAAATATTCAAGTAGTCAGGACATTTTGAAAATAACAATTAGAAAAGGCTTTATTATAAAGGTGAACTAGATTTACACTGGAATTTTGGTACTGTTAATAAAACAGACCTGTTGTGGTAGTTACAGTGTGTATCTGAGTACAGAAGGAATTCAGCTTCAGGAATAGAATAGAATAGAATAGAATAGAATAGAATAGAATAGAATAGAATAGAATAGAATAGAATAGAATAGAATAGTTCTCGTTGGAAGGGGCCTATAATGATCATCCAGTCCAACTGCCTCACCACTTCAGCACTGACCAAAAGTTAAAGCATACTATAAAGGACATTGTCCAAATGCCTCTTAAACACTGACTACACTTGAATAATCTAGTTTTCCAACATAAAGGGTTTTTTTTCTGTACCCTCACTGCTACATTATATAATCAGATTTAGTTTGACCAAATGGGAATTGGAATATTTTCTTTAAAACAGGACATCTTTGGCAGCAAGGACCAGAAAAAGCCCTGCTTGAGGATGCTCTATAGTCTAGTGGCTAGCGCGCTCACTGGGTTGAGAAAGAGCAAAAATAGTGTTGTTGTAAATCTTTGTTTTTAATAAAACAAGTGGGTTATTTTAATCCATGTCCCTTACCTTCCATGGGGACATCTGAATCATATAGCTAGACATGGCATAGCCTCAGCTGTGCTCTTCTTCCTGGTTTAGGCAGCTGGTTCTCATACACTCATGTCTTTCCCTGCCCATGCTGCAATGAAACCATTTGATTGCTTTTAAACAAAAGTAATTAGCTGTTGGCCAAACAAAATGTTTATTTTGAATAAGAAACATGATTTACATGTATGAGAAATGTGATTTATATGTTTTACCATAAAAGTTCCATATTGCTAATCCAAGTAATTCTGTCAGTATATATATATATATGTATATAAGTATAAATCTAGTTACTAAACCAAAGAAAGAAACTCCACAATTATTTGCACAGTGCTAATGCCAGTTATCCAGACACCTGAAGATGTGTGCCTTCTGTCCATAAATGTCAGTGAAATGGCGAACACTGTTTACTTTGGTATCTTTTTCTTAAAAACCAAGATATACTATGCAACAAACATGTAACCCCCACTGCATTTTAATAAATATTTTGATTTCTTTTTTCAAAACTATTTTTATGACAATGTATAGTTGTTGATACATCAGTTAAAGCTGGCGTTTCTGGCAGGGAAAATAGCTTGTGTCTGCAGTATGTTGAATATTTTCCAATGACAGATCCCCAGTCACCACAGATGTGGTTGACATCGTGGAGAATTTCCAGATGAATGTACTGGAGGAACAATGCAATAAGTTGCTGTAAAGTGCTGCAGAGGTTAGTTCCATTCTGTCAACAGCTACAGTCATATCTCATTTCATATAGAGATGGAGTTACTTAAAAGATTTATGACAGATTCCACGAAATATTTGTTTGTTTTTAAAAACTTGCAAAGTACATATGTGACTGTAGATAATGTGTTATCATTTAAAGTCAGCAAAAATTCTTTACTGCAATCAAATTTGCAAACAAACAAAAATGCATAACAGAAAAGCATTATTTTTGTAGTGTTGAGGTAACTACATGGTCAGGCAATGCTAACAAGTATAGATTTGAATTTGTCTAGAGATGTGATAGGTTAGCCTTGGTTAATAGCCAAACTGCCACCCAGCTGCTCCCTCCCTCCCTCCTACCCTCATCAGGATGAGGGGTGAAAACAGAAAAAAACCCACAGGAATGATAAAGCTTGTGGACTGAAATGATGACAGGGAATTGTTTGCCAGTTACTGTCACAGGTAACATAGACTAAACTCAATTGTTTCAATTGACTTAATTTATTGCCAATTAAAATGGATGTTTAATTGTAGAATTAGGTAGTGAGAAACAAAAAGACAAATATTTAAAAAAACACCTTTCCTTCCCCTTTTCCCAGGCTCAACTTCACTCCTTCACTCCAGACTCCTTTACCCCCCACAAGCTGTTCAGGGGGACTGGGGTGTAGGGTTACAGTCAGTACACAGCTGTTTCTCTCTGCTTCTCTTTGCTCCTCACACTTTCCTGTGCTCCAGCATGGGCTTTTCCATGGCCGGCAGTCCTGTCAGGGAAAATCAGCTGTAGTGTGATTTTTCCAAGGGCCACAGTTCATTTGGGAACATCCATCTGCTCCATTGTGGAGTCCTCTGTGTGCTGCAGGAAATACCTGTTCCAGCACCTGGAGCACCTCCTCTGACCTTGATGTTCCATCTGCTGTTCCTCACTCTTTTTTTTTGTTTCCTCTTCTCCTCTGCTTGTGCCTCATTTTTTCCCTTTCTTAAATACATTTTCACAGAGGCATTGCAAACTTTGCTGATGGGCTCAGCTGGGCCTGTGATTGATCGGGCTGTGTCCGGCACAGGACAGACCCTGACCTCTTCTCACAGAGACAACCCCTGCATTCCCTCTGCTACTAAAACCTTGCCATGGATAGCCAAGATGAGAAAATATGAAAGACTCTATGCAGTCCTGCTAGGAATCAAAAAAGTTAATACTTCGTTGTCACTATTTCATAATATCTTCCATTTAGGTACTCAAAGAAGTACTTAGGAGTCCAAGCCCTAGAAAACAACTAAATTTCTCTCTCTTCTCCCTTTCTGCTTAAGCAAATGAAATTCTTACCTTTCACCTTAGTTATCTGCAGACTCAGAACATGGTGCTTAGTTTCTACAGTCTACCATGTTCACAGTTGCTTCTCAACATAAATTCCATGTATAAGCATTTTCTTACTGAAGAAAAGTGTCAGTTCTTTGGTTCCACCATGTGATGGGTCCATAGTGTCCTACATGTGTATATTCCATCTGCTGGAACTGGCTCAGAAACCTTTGTTAGCAGTTCTCCTGCACCAGGATGAAAATATTAGACACAATTATCTTCCGGCTCACATAATTGTATAACACATGTCACCATTGCTTTCAGTGCTGTTTCTTTTGGTTTACAAAGCTCTATGAGTGAAAATGTCCAGACATATTGAAATAGAATCTTAAAATCCAGTAGCCATTGTCATCTTTCTACACTTATCTACTGTTACACAGAGTTCTGCACAGAATGTTTAATTCTTCCTTATTTTTTCTTGTCTTGTTTTTCCAGTCCATTTATTAAAATTCTCTGGGGCTTGCTTTATGTAGTACTTCCCTATGGATGTTCCCAAAGTACTTTGAATCAGCAGTCACCAGTTTTGTGGAATGTCCTTTCTAATAATTGTTTCAATTTCTAGCCTTTTATAGGATTTCCAATGTGATATCTGTCTTCATTCTAGGAAGGTTCTAATATGTGTTTCAAGACATAAAATATACTTCTTACTCTGTTGTATTCCAACAACGTCGTCTCTCTCTTTATGTACTGGCAGGCTTCAACAGTTAGAGTTCTTATGGAGTCATAGAGAAAGCATGGATTTAATCTGAATATCTGAATTTGAAAGACCAGTAATTTTGTCATTCTTCCTACTGTTACATTTAACAAGTTCAGTGCACGTAGCAATATTGCATTAATTTGCTCAGATCATCTATCACATCTGACCTATGCACGTTGGTGCAAACTTATTCCAAGGTCTAGCCTTAAATTACCTTCAGGGCATTGTACCCTGACTCCCCATTTTCTGAGATGATTAATAATTCATTTCTTTCAATTTCCAGCCTGAGTTTTTCCTCATTTTCTCACCAATGCTCATTGATTAAATTGTGTAAAGAGATGCCTTTTTTTCAGGGTCCTCAGAGTAGAGTAAAGCTTCCTGCTTCACCACACAGCAGTACTGTCATGATTCCTGCAAAACTTCAAAAAAAGTGCCACCAGGCTTCCCTACTGCCACACTACCACCACCAAAAGGGAGTGTGACAGGCACAGCTAAGAACTGAGTTGCAAATGTAATCCTGAATTATTTATTGACTCTTGTAACAGGAGTTATATCCTGAATATTGATGTCACAACTTTTTGTGATCTCAGTCTTCTTTGATATCATTACACAAAAGACAGGAGAGTAGAAAGATTATAGAACATTAATGCTGGATGCCCGTGTGTTAGAATTCTGATATTTCTCTATGAGCATGGGAAGTGACCAATTCAGTGAAAAACTCGTTTCACATGCCAGAGACATCTTCAGATCAATTATTTGTATTGTATTTTGGACTCCATCTCTACTCTCGCAGAATAAGCTCAAGAATAACAGGCTGTCACAAGAGGCTTTCACACAGACATTTCTATTCTGCCTGCTCCTGCTTAATCCCCTCTGGCCAGTACCTTGCAGTGCTCCTTGGGAGATTTCTTAATGTGAAAAGTACAAGAGGGGACACAGTAAGAGACTGGTGCTGGTGAGAACCAGGGAGGTAACATTAAGCCACTAAGAATGGAATCATCTCGTCCAAGTTTATTCTTTTATGACAGAAGCAGGATTATGTTGGATATGTGTAGAAAGACTTCTGCAAAATCAGAAGTAGGGAGAAACAGCCAACTGCATAGCTGAACATGTGGGCTTTCCTAGCATTTGTCATAAGCCCAAATCACTAGAAGTCAAAGTGAGATGCAGGGTGTATACAATTCTTTTAGACCTGATTAGGATTGAGAGTATACGGAATAATATTAATTGCCTAATTGTTTTTGTCAGTCTGAGCTGATAGGATATTTTTCTTGGTGTATAAAACAGGCAGTTCTTCATCTAATTTCTTACATTATTAAAACACATTGAGTAAGACTATGTTCTCAAAATGCAGACAGTATGCAGCTACAGGGAAGACAAGACAAAGGTAGACTTAACTCATCCTTGTATTCTCCTGGTTTTTTTGGTCTTGAAAAGGATAAGGTGGATTGTAGCATAACTTAGACTTTCTGGCTTGCCTGAATCCTTTGCCCTGCAGGATCCTAAATTCATCAGTAATGCTCAGAACTTTCACCAGGCTTTATGTTGCAAATATCATCATGTGCCAAACCTTCTGGGGAGTCTGAGAAAAACAACCTACTGCTTTTCCCTTCATTTTCTCATGGGAGAATTCTTCCAGGGCTAAGACAGGATTTCAAGGAATCCATTTCTACCAATTAAGGAATTAAATAGGAACTCATCTTGTCAGTCTACTTTCCAAATCACATGTGAAAATAATGTCAGTTCAGTATGAAAATCTCTGAAAGCCCGATATGGGGACATACTGCATTTTATTTTCATCTAGTCATTTTTCTGCTTTGGATTCCTTATATAAAATCTGTTCAATATATTTGGTCATCTCAGTGAACAGTTCATTAAATTCACCCATTACAGAGTCCAACAATAAATCGGGATTCTTTGGCACTGCTGGGTAGCTTTGTTAGGAAAATGACCTGAACTATTTTAGGTCAAGGTTGCAAACTATGGTGGATAGACTTATTAGGTATTCTGGTCACTGGTACCCTTCCATTTTTGATGACCTCAAAAAGCTTACCACATATACCCAGACACATTCTGTGAAGGAAAAAATACATGCTGCTTTACTGAACATAGTGTTCCCCTTGGGCCAAGCAGGCCATATATATATTATGTTTCTGCTGAAGCTCATTTTTTACAACTGTGTTATAAACCACGCAAAGTCATATTTTATTTTTTATGAAAATACTGATATGTTTCTAACAATGTGGAACTATAACATGTTCCTGCAGTCAAAACTTATACTAAAAATGGACATTTGAAAGAAAATACACAGAAAGAAAGAAAAAAGAATAATAAGGGAGGAGTGCTTAAAGTTAGGTACCCAAGTTGCTTCTAAATAGGGATTTAAGTGCCATAATACCAGGGATTCAAATGCTTACTGTTTCCATATGTATTTCTGTCTGAAATGCAGAGCCCTGTGTTGGAATCACAGGATCGATACACAATACACAGAAAAGGTTATAGGTGACAGAACAGTCCCCAGAGAAACCAGGCTGCTGAAAGGGGATCTACTTATAGCCATCCAGCAGGGACATACTGAGGACAAGGAGTCTTAGCTGTTGTCCATCTTCATGGCTTACTTGTCTAATGGTTGTATCTCCTTCTGATCCCTCTTTCAAAGGAATGCAGCTGAGCCTTTTCTATTTTCTGAAAGCTCAGACGGACCTACTCTTCTAAAACGCAGCAGGCAGTGAGTGGCAATGACAGCTTTGCAGAGCTTGTACATTATACTTTACCAGTTGAAACATTACCCCGAAATAGGTGAGATCCAAGTTCATTTCCACCTTCTGTTTGGAAGAATTGAAACCAACACTCCCCAGTGCCCTCTCCAGCAGGCTGCCCACGCCCCCAGCATGGCGAGGCAGTAGCTGTCTTCAGAGCTATTGAGCTCTGCAGAAAAGAATGCACAACTTGCCCAGTAAAAGAGGAAAAGTAGAAATAGTGATGACTTTGTTCACAGATTATAGAAGGCACCCAGGAAAAGATAGTCCTGGATCCAGATGCTGCGGTTAGGGCTGTTTGTTTCACATTTTATCCAGTGATTGTTTCAAATTACTTCCATGAAGCTACCGAGTCAATATTAGCTTGAGTGATAATTCCATTGCTAGATGCTCAGGGAAGATAATTTTTATTTTAAATAGAGCTGTTATGAATGTCAACAAATAAATTATTAAGTACTTGTACAAGAAATGAAACAAATAAGTGTTTTTTCTGGAGGGGTCAGCACAGCCTTACCTTGGCTCTGTGTGTCTCTGTCTCTGGCAAGATGCGCTACTGCCTCTTTGATGATACTTTGAAAAGTTCATGAAATTCTGATATTACAGAACTTGCTTTGAGAGGCAAGTACAGTATCTCAGTGATATTGTAACACATAGCATAGGCAAAGTAAAGGAAAAATCAATAATATATTCTTAAGCTTCTTTTAAAAAGACTTTTTTCTTTCCCTTTCTATTCAAGAAATGCAGTAGCACTGCAGATATTTATGTAGTGTAGGAGGAACAGAAATCCCAAAGCACATTCCAATTATGAATATATGATTTATATTTTATAGGCAAAAAGAGTTATTTCCCCAAGCACATTGTTTTCTTTTATCTGTGTGATTCCTTTAATCCTGTCAATAACCCAGCATGCAGCTGCTTTCTGCTCATAGATTTTTGGGATGATAATAGAAATAAGCATGCATGGTAGATAGAACTATTCATGGGTAACATAAAAATACCTGCTGTTCATCAAGATTTCTGCTTGCTAATTAACTGGAAAAATTGGGCACGATAATTTTTCTGGTTTTTAACTGAAGTAGTGGAACATATCAGTGTGAAAAATAAAAATAACTTCTTAGTTAAAGGTATAATGAAATGCTAGATTTACATTTACGTTCTAAGGTGCACAAAATATTTACTTATTATTCTCATGGCTTGAAGGAGTATTTTAATATCTATATAATTTTAAGTATTAAATTGTTCAGCAAGTTGCAACATATATCATGATGCTATCTAAATTAAAATAATTTGGGGCAGGAAAAAAATCATACCTAAACTTATATAGGTAATAAATGAGGAAGGAGCTGAACTGAATTGATACACTTCAATTTTTATACACGTTATATGGTAGTTTGTAAATAATGTTCCTTTCCTTCCTATAAAGTGAAGAATCGCGTTATGGGGTGAGCAACATGGTAAGGTTTGAAAGTAAGATGATAAGTTTGTTTCTTTACCAATAAAAAAACTCCTCAGCTGTAATAAAAAATTACTGTGGATACTTTTGCACTCTACTGGTCAAGACAGAATAGTATGCCAATGTCATTTCCCTACTTTCCTGTGGGATTTTTGGACAATTGCATCTCTCTCCCTGTGGATATAGATCCCTTTCCCTGAAGAATACCAGAAGAAGTATCCCATCACAAATGAGCAGGAGACAAATCCGCTTAAATATGTGTCTGACTGCATTCGATCCATACAGCTTCTCAAATGTCTGAAGTAGTAAGTACCAGGCTGGGATGCATACAAAGTTATCTAATGATCCAGTTTTATAGCAGCTATATCTACTGAAATCCCATTCAAATAAGTGTGTGTGACAAGTGACTGCACTGAGGGCCTCTTCGGGATTCAAATTCACCTCTCTTTCGCTTCTGTTTTTTTTAGCCTTGTACACTAGAAAATCTGGACATTTTGCTTGAGGAAGGTTTTCCCATACAAATTAGAATACTTCACAGTCACAATGCCCTCTAATTCCTGGTTCCTGTCAAATATTCTCCTATCACAGACATTGCAAAGCTATACAGTGAGTGATTCTCTTTTATTAAAATTTCTAAGCATCAGAGTAATAGGTTTCGGAGCAACATACTGACAGTGTCTCAAGAGCAAACACCCTGACATCTTATAACATGAAATCTAGTATGCTTATAGAGAAACATACGAATAGTAGAAAACTGGCCTGAGAAATCAAAAGCCCCTACCAACCCCGTGCTCCATCACGTAAGCTCTGAATAGAGAACTACCCTTTGTCATGGTGAATATGAAGCAGATGATCAGAAGCTGACCTTGAAAGTGGACAGTGTAATGATTTCTTGTTCTCTGAATGCTTAACCTCTAGAATTCTGTTTGCTTACTGTGATATAAATGAGCTATTACCAGTAAACGAAGTGGGTTTTTTTTTAAGTTATAGGGTAGTAAATATGTCAATTTAATGTAATTCAATAAAATTTAATTGTGCCATGTGTGTCTATTATTTTGAAAACCATAATAAACTTTTAGGTATAGTGAAGCTTAGAGCAGAAAGCAAAGGTAGATACTAGCTGCATTGGTTCTCTGCTATGTGGAGAAAAAGGAACTGCAAGATCGTGACATGAAACACAGAGGAAGCTGACAGTTTTAAGTATTGTTAAAGTCCAAAGCTAAGTTTTAATAGCACAGAACGGAACTGATGAAGCAAAACCCAAATTTGAAATTGAAGTTTGCCATCATATTTAGACAGAATGACCAGGCCAAAAAAAAAAAAAAAAAAAAAGGTATAAAAAAAAGGCATTAAAAAGGTATTAAAAAAAAAGGTATAAAAAAAGGTATATAAAAAAAAAAAGGCATCTGTTCCTACATGTGAAGATTCTTTGGATTACTTAGGTTTGAAAAGCACAGCAACGGACTTACTAAACTTAAAAAAGTCTAAGTACACATTGTAGTGACTATACTGAATGATTTGTTAGTATATAAATGTCAACCTGAATTGCTGCACCCTTTTACTTAGAAATACATTCTGATTTGTAATATAGCAGTGTCGTGGTTTAACCACAGTAGGTAGCTAAGCCCCACACAGCCACTTGCTCACTCCCCCCCCGGTGGGACGGGGGAGAGAATCAGAAGGGTGAAAGTGAGAAAACTCATGCGTTCAGATAAAGACAGTTTAATAGGCGAAGTAAAAGCCACATGTGAAAGCAAAGCAAAACAAGGAATTCATTCACTACTTCTCATCAGCAGGCAGGTGTTCAGCCATCTCCAAGAAAGAATGACTCCATCATGCATAGCAGTTACTTAGGAAGACAAATGCCATCACTCTGAATGTCCCCCCCTTCCTTCTTCTTCTTCCCCCAGCTTTATATACTGACCATGACCTCATATGGTGTGGAATAGCCCTTTGGCCAGTCTGGGTCAGCTGTCCTGGCTGTGCTCCCTCCCAGCTTCTTGTGCACCTGGCAGAGCATGGGAAGTTGAAAAGTCCTTGACTGGTGTAAGCACTACTTAGCAACAACTAAAACATCAGTGTGTTATCAATGTTATTCTCATCCTAAATCCAAAACACACCACTATACCAGCTGCTAAGAAGAAAATTTACTCTATCCCAGCTGAAACCAAGAAAAGCAGTAACATTCTCTGCATGGAATTGATCATTTGCCAGATAACTTTGCTTTTGAGTCCCAACGGGGTTTCCATGTATGTGATACAGGGGATGAAACATTTGCTTATGAGCAGTATTGGTTCAAAGCTGCCAACTATCACAGTAGTCAGACTTGTATGTCTAGATCTTTACTCCTACTTAAGTGTCAAAAATATAGACTAATTTGTAAATCCTATGTAATTGAAAACTGTTTATATCTGATCGCTTCTTTTTGTTTATTGTCCAATAAAATCAATGGCTTTGCTTAAGGACAGTAAGATTTTTTATATATTTTCAAAAAACTTTCAAACCTATAATTCAACTAATTATTTTTTCATGCAATAATAATTAAGTCTGGAAATATAACTGGTTGTGAAGTTATTCAACCTCACATTTTGACACACATATTTTTCCTTAAATTATTTCTGTAGAAAAAAATTATATTTTCAGTAAAACTTTTATTATTTGCATTTTATTACTAATTATTTAACCAAATTTGAACAATAGTAATTTAAATCACAGAAAACTATTTGTGTGAATGGATAAGGGAATGTTCTGTATTTTCTATGACTATGGAAACTCTTTCCTTTACATTTCACTGTAGGCATATAGGAGTTTATTTTAATATGAAGTTCTTAACAGCAAGGTAGAATGATGAAAGTTTTTCTTTTCTTTCCTTTCCTAAATTCAGTTTTTAACTACATATTTCAAGATAACTAGAAGCAGACTTTTTATGATTGGTTTATAAACATCTGAAATTATGGAGTTATTATAAAAGAAAGAGCAATACAGCTCATATTTCAGTATCATGAGCAGAGCTATTAAAATAAAACTTTGAAAATTTGCAACTATCATTGCTACAGCTTGGAACAGCATTTTCATTTTTTTGTAACTTATTGTATCGTTTTTGCACATTAATTGTTATAAAAAGGACTACAATGTGTGTTCTAATAACAGAACACTTCCACTGAATGAAATTGCAGTTTAATAAAAAACAATTCCCTATATGCTATTGGAAATATATCCAATTTAACCCTTTTACAGATTTATAAAATGAGCTTGCAATAAGAAAATAACAACACAGAGCATTGCAAAATTTTCCTAAGCTAAAAAATGTTTCAGTTTCTTCAAGTATCATTCTGAAAAACTGGAGTTTCTAATGTTCATGGGAAGTACATTCCAAATACAGTTCTGTCTTGGTTTCAGCTGGGATAGAGTTAATTTTCTTCTTGGTAGCCGGTATGGTACTGTGTTTTGGGTCTAAGATGAGAACAATGTCAATGATACACTGATGTTTTGGTTCTTGCTAAGTAGTGCTAAGCTGTTGCTAAATAGTTGGTAAGTAGTGCTTACACTGGTCAAGGATTTTTCAGCTTCCCATGCTCTGCCGGGTGAACGGGAAGCTGGGATGGGGCACAGCCAGGACAGCTGACGCAGACTGGCCAAAGGGCTATTCCATACCACATGATGTCATGCTCAGCATGTAAGCTGGGGGAGTTGGCCGGGAGGCAGTGATCGCTGCTTGGGGGTCGTGCTGGGCAGTAGTCGGTGGGTGGTGAGCAATTAAATCGTGTATCACTTGCTTTGTATTACAATTGTATTATTATTATTTGTTTTTATTATTATTGTTATTATTACTATTACTACTGTTCTCCGAACACCTGCCTGCCTATGGGAAGTAGCGAATTAATTCCTTGTTTTGCTTTGTTTGCGTGCGCAGTTTTTTGCTTTACTTATTTAACTGCTCTAGCTGGGGTTAAACCACAACAGTCCTTTTTGGTGCCCAACGTGGGGCTGGAAGGGTTCGAGATAACGACAGATTTAATTGGAATGTGCTAGATCGAATCTATAGCTGTTATTGCTGTTTAGCTGTTAATCGGCAGGCTTCTGTACTTGCCATGGGGCTTGCTTGCCCTACTGTATAGTAGAGTCTAGTGCTCGTGGCTGCTTTGTCATCTTACTGTGCTGTGCCTGGGAACATTTTGATAACAGCATTGGCCATGCCCCTGGGCTGGCAGATGGCCAGGACATCTCTGCTGGTTTTCTGTGCTGCTCTACTGGACAGGCTGGAACTCCAGTGTAAACTCGAGTCGAAGGGACTGTGACCTGTGGATGAGTCCATGCAGGAGCAGGACACCCCAAAGCGTCTGTGGACGTGGATAATCCCATGCCAGAGCAGCCCATGGAAGTTAAGGGTGGAGCAGAGATCCACCTGCAGCCCATGGAGGACCCCACACTGGAGCAGGTGGATGCCCAAAGGAGGCTGTGACCCCATGGGAAGCCCGTGCTGGAGAAGGCTCCTGGCAGGACCTGTGGACCTGTGGAGAGATGAGCCCACGCTGGAGCAGGTTTGCTGGCAGGACTTGTGATGCCGTGGAAGGGACCCAGGCTGGAGCAGTTCATGAAGAATTGAAGCCCGTGGGAAGGACTCACGTTACAGAAGTTCATGGAGGACTGTCTGACGTGGGAAGGACCCCACGCCAGAGCAGGGGCAAGGGGAGGAGTCCACTGCAGTGTTAAACCCTATAACCTGGCCCAAAGGGGCCAGGGGTGGAGATTGTAATGGATATACCTTTAAATTGTTATGACCCAGCATTTGAGTTGCATGTTGTGGGAATTACTATAGCAGGAACCCCTTGTTGCTAGCCAGGCTGGGAGTAAGGGCAGGAGTTCATTGCAGTGTTAAACCCTATAACCTGGCCCAAAGGGGCCAGGGGTGGAGACTGTAATGGAAATACCTTTAAATTGCACAGCCAGGAGGGCTGACCCAGACTGGCCAAAGGAATATTCCATACCATATGACGTCATGCTCAGTATATAAGCTGGGGGAAGAAGAAGGAAAGGGGGGGACATTCGGCGTGATGGCGTTTGCCTTCCCAAGTAACCGTTACGCGTGATGGAGCCCTGTTTTCCTGGGGATGGCCGAACACCTGCCTGCCCAGGGGAAACAGTGAACGAATTCCTTGTTTTGCTTTGTTTGCGCGTGCAGTTTTGTGCTTTACCTATTTAACTGTTTTATTTTATTTTACTTCAATTATTAAACTGTTCTTATCTCAGCCCAGGAGTTTTCTCTCTTTTAGCCTTCCGATTCTCTCCCCCATGCCACCAAGGGGGAGTGAGCGAGCGGCTGTGTGGTGCTGAGTTGCTAGCTGGGGTTAAACCACGACAAGTTCCTAGAATACAATAGAAATGTTTTTATGTATTTTAAAGAATGTTCATCACATGCATTACTTGTACATTTTAACAAAGCTTCCCAGACCTGGGAGTAGCTTTAATCCAGAATGATCCTTAAATTTGATGTCTGGCATCTATCAGAATCTGGTAAATTCTGATAAGACTGCCTATTACTGAAAAAAAATGTGGAGCCCCTTTTTATAAGTTGTTTAGTAAATTTGTACTAAATTGCATTGTACGGTGCAATTTAAAGTTGTCTAATGCAAACAAAACAGAAGCCTAATAGTTCATACCATCAAAGCACCTTTTATTCTATTTATTTTAATATTATAAACCCAGCAATCAGATAACCTTCTAACATCTAAAACCAGTTGAATCTAACAATGCCCATAATCCGTCTGCAGTAAAGAGAGAGATCATTATTTTCAGATTATTTTTATATTTCTAAATTTTCAGTTTGGAATAAAATCCCAACTTTCACAAAGAATTTTTTTTAAAAAACAGTGGAATCTCCAGGGTATCTACTTGACAGGATACTCCAGAGTAGTGAACGTGAGAAACTGTTCTGGTGTCAGAGTGTGCCCCTAGGGAGCACAAGCGCTACTTTTTAGCAGTGATGTGGCCTCCCTTGTCCTCTCACATTATAGAAAGAAAGTACAGTTTGACCAGGGACAAGAAAAGTCACCCTTCCCTCCACAGTCCCATGACTTCCTAATGCTATCATTTACTTCTCACACCTAATTTGTGCAGTTGTAAGTACCATACAATGTGCAAAGCAGAGAACAACCAGCTATAACAGTTATGTTTTACAATATTTTCAACACAGATGATGTCAGAACAGTCTGATAGGGTGTTGGTTTATGTACTAACTGCAAATATATCCTAATGCTATACCCATAGGGTACTTAGATGAAACAGTAATAAATATGTTTTCTTCCTCTCCTCCATAATTGGTAATAGTAACTGTGTGAGAAAAAATATCAAGGGTTCAGATCATGATATTCAATATTGTGTAGATGTTAATATATTTACTTTTAAAGAAGCCTCTACTTCAGTAAAGGTAGAAAGGTTCACTGCACTGAAAATAACTCTATTATTGTGGTCATAAATCTAATTTCTCATCTAAGATATTTTTCTTAAGTTCATTGTACTGATATTATCAACAAGTACAGTACAAACAGAAGCAAAAAATATGAATTCACACACCAGAAGCAGTTAACTTGCTTTCCATTTTCACCTTCACTTGTTTTGATGTTTAACTTTTAACAATTTGAACCAATTTGGTTTACAGCCAAATAATAAACTACTTAGCTGTAAACTAAAATTTCATTTAACATCATTTTATGTCCAGTCAACCAATTTGAACTCAATTAAAGGCATCTTATAATACCTTCTCATTCATGTTAACACAAAGTGAAGTAAATTAAAGTGTCATCAGTTTAAACACGTGCATAGGATATTTAACAATAATCAGTAGACCATTTATGGAAATAAAAAAAAATAGCAGATGCTCTAAAATACTCTAATATCTATTTTCTGTACAGTGATTTAACTCTTCACATTGATCAATGCATTTCAATTAAGTTGACAAATAGAACGTTGAAGCATTAAAGCCCTGACATCTATTGTAAATACTCCTGAATTTTTCAGGCCCATTGAATGAAAAGAATGAAATCCTTGATGATTCACAGACCAAGATTTTGTTCTATATTTTGAATTGTCAAGTTTCTTCATGGATACTAATTTGTTGCGTCTTTGATTGCCAAGATAGGAACATCACTTTAGTTCTATCATTTATTATATCATCCCCAAGGAGAATAAAAGAATTTGCAGGAACAATTAAGTAACAGAATGTTCTCTCATCTGCGGCCTATTTGGTCACAATATAAGAGATTAAATGAATGTGAAGATGTGAGAAATTGAAGCTGAATGTCCTATAAGTTCAGGGAAGGCCAGAGTTACATAGAAAAGCGAGATTTTATTCACAGGATGTGCACAAATTTTAGCACCTTTGAAATGGTTGTCTTGATAAGACAATAGTTTAATTTTTAAAGTTGAGTTCCTTTTTAATTCTTATTTAAGGTGGGCTATATAATGCAGTTACTAACTGGAAGGGCTGAGTACCATCGGCAAAGAGGGAGCGACAGGATAAGAGAACAATACAGAAATGGCTGCTTTTTGATACTGAACTGTATTATACCAAGCATGTGAGCAAGACCAGTGGACCAGAGGTTCCATCCCCTAGACATTTTTCTTGTAGAAAAGAGAGAAGTAGTGAATATACAGTGACATGAGAAGTAAGGCTGCAGTAATGACAATTCAGCTGCTTGGTACAGAGAGGATTGCTCATGTTCTGATACCCTGTTTGTGTTATTTAAGCTATTTATTAGAGATCTTAGCAGTTACTGGGGGGAGAGAAGACAGCATTCTAGAAAAAGGCATTAACCATACCTTTCCTGGTTTATGGAGTCTAGTTTTTCATCTCTCTTTTATGTGAGAGAATTGTAAGCTGAAAATCTGGATCCATCCCTCCTGAATACTCACAGATTTATCCTCTGTGTTTGTGAGCTAATTCAAGGTGCAGCAACTCTGTGCTGCACCCAAATGAAAACAGTGAGTTTAGGTATTTCTTCCATTATTTATCATTTAAAATCTCTTCCTTGTGTTACTTTATAACCCACAGATAGTGTTTCAGAGCCCAGTATAGGAAATGAGGAGAAAACAAGGAGTAAAATCAATTTTTGCTGCTACCATACCTATTCTACAGTTGAAGAGGCAGACATCTATATGCTCTAGACAATTTAATGAGTGCAGTATCTGCATGCCATATAAGGAGGACATTTTTTTCATATAGAAGATGCATGTAAACTCAGGGCGCCATTTTTTTGAAAACTTTTAAACAGTTTTGGTGTCTGTATGAAATTTGTGCTCATGTTCACCTGTGTGTATATCCTGAAGTCCAAAATTTCGACGCTGCCAAGATCTCCAAAATCATGACTTGCATACTGCCAAACCCTGTGAATAACTCAATGTCTTCTGAGAAGACACACTGACATGGGATGCTATTAGTTTGGTATTCAACCTCACATTCTCTCACTCCTACTGCAGTTGGGTTTGTAAAGACTCCTGGAGAAAGCTCTCTCACAAAAGACGTGTGAAGGAAATCAAGGTTTGGGTGATGGGAAAGCAGAAGCATCATGATTACTTTTGAGGACTTTTGTCAGTGACATGAGATTAAGGGACACCTGTCCCTACTCTGAGTGTTCTTCAGTGCTGGTTTTAGAGAAAATGGAGAAGTTATGTTAGAAACAGGGATCAGAATCCAAGTCTCATCTTCCTAGTTAGGGCCTCTTTTATCTACAGTCATGCCTATCTTTTCTTGCTTTCTCTCTCTGTTCTCAGAAATATTACATCTATTACTGCAGTGACATGCTTTAAGGTGTGGGTGTGATTTCTTCACTTTTGTGGTGAGTTTATTGCTATAAAAATTAGTTATGGAGATAGGTAATATAAGAAATAGGTTTATGAGAGAAATAAACAGGAAACTGCAAGGCCTAACCATGATATAAGTGCCTATATGTGTACAGGAGTACATATTTGGTTTCCAAAGGTAGTGAAAATATGGGCATCTATAACTTTCCAAGCACCTGAGAGGAGGAGTTGTAGCTGGACTGTGTTGCTTGAATTCTGTGAAAGTGCTGCTTTGGGTGCCTAGGAGCTTTTGTGAATCTAAGCATAAACAAAATTTGAAAATAGAATCTATATCACACCGGAAAAATGTTGCTGTAAGCAATTCACAGAAGTCATTGGCAAAGTTAGGCTAAGAATGACAGCACTGTAGTCCTTTAAGCAGTTGATGTAGACTGCACTATTTGGAGTGCAACACACTATTGGCACAGGATACTACTCTGACAGCAAACACTACTGAGCTTGCCAAGTCAAACACTGTCACCAATGCTGTATCCACAAGAGCGGAAGCTAGATGTTAGCCTGCCTGGAATATTTGTAAGATTACTTTTGACTAATGTGCTGAAGAAGGAGGCGGCAGTTAATCACCTTTAGTGCTTTTAAGAACCTTGCTATGCTTACCACATACTGTGAGCTGCAATCACACTTGAAGTTGGTGGCTTAAAAAAACACAGCCTTCCAACAGTATTGCTTGTTAGCACAGTACATCATGTAATAGAACAGCTGGGAGGTTTAGTAGCACTGAACAGTAAGTGAAAAAAAAAAAAAGACAAAAATAGGCACTAAGAGCAAAAGGCACACTTCTGACATTGCAACGATCTTCCCTACAATCTCTTGCCACCTGTGGTATTTAGTAAGCGTCCTCTTCTCCCAGTATGTAATTTGGTAGCGAAGGTGTCTCTGTGTTAGACTATTGTCCAGTCTTTTGTGCTCATTCAAAACCATCCTGCTTTGAAGACTGACTGTGTAATGGAGGATTATTATCAACTGGGTTTTTTTTGCTGGAGCAGGATTACATGACTCCAGAGATCTCCAACTCACATATCAGAAGACAGACTGAAGATAGACTTTGGAGAAAGAAGGAAAGGTAACATGTATGTCTGTCTTAGTTTTTGATCATGTTGCCAATACAGTCATAGACTGGAATGAAAATGACAAAACTGTATTTTTTTTTCTGGAAGACTTGATGAATCATAATTTCATCCAATTACAGCAGTTTTGCCTTTATGTAGCATTAAAGATGAACACTTTGTCAACCACCATCATTACATCACGGTTAGAATATTTTTGGTATGGTGCTGACAGCATAAGATGTGATACACATACATAGGAAAACTATCTACACTTTCTACCCAAGGTATCTCATCTAGTTAAACACACAACATAAATCTATTTTAAGTATTTCTATTGGTTAAGAAAAGACACCATCTTGAAACTGAACAAACTTTTAGGTGAGACCATTGATGAAACTCTTCAAAAAACAATTTGTGTTCAAAGAAGATAAAGAAAAAAAAGAAAAGTAAATCAAAGTACCAGGGCAGCATGAAAAGGCAATGTCAGAAATTTTGCAACGGATGCAGGTAGAAGGAAGGGTCTGTAGAGAACCAGTACCAAATGTGGTTTTGTCTCGACATTGCCGCTGTAGCGCCACCCAGCGTGACGCTTCAAGAAAACCATCTTCTCCCCAGTTTTGAGAAAAACAACCTCGTGCGACTGCGCAGGGACTAAAGGCGCGAAAAGAGCAGAGGCAGGGACAGCACGTCCGTGACAAACCGCACGTACACATTTGTGATCTGCGCGTGCGCGAGAACCCCTGTATAAGGAGCACGCGCTCCTCAATGAAGAAGAAGGAAAAAAAAAGATGACGGCGACGACTTCCTGTGTGGCTTCCCGGACCCCAGCCTCAACGAAGCGTGCGATGATTGAAGACCTGGGACAGAGCCAGTAGGGATCATTGGACTCGAAGTGGTGGTGATAGACTCTCTCTCTCTCTCTCGACTCTCCCTCTCCCTCTCTCCTGTCCCCCTCCCCTTCCCTCCTGGCCTTCCCTCCACTTTCCAACAAATAAAATTACAAGGTTGTACGACATCTGACCGGTTTCAGCGTCTTAATCTCGTTCTTGGGATCATAACGAAACCTTCCCGATATTGGATCGGGACAGGGTCGCATGTTGATGTGTCCAAAAAATATATAGCATTGATCTCTGGATCTTTGTGATTTGATTTTTCATCTCCTTTGAGAAAACTTGCTCTTCTACTCTGATTTTGAGGACAGCATTGAATAATATCTCAATCTCTCTGATTTGTTCAGAATTTCAAATTCACATTCAGGACAGCCATAGCAGATCCTCCAGCACTGGTTATTCATTTGGTAGGACAAAGGGGAAGTTTGGGGAGGAAAGCTTGAAAGAGGCAATGATATCACGGTATGACATAAAGAGTGATTCTCGTCATCCTGAAAAGATGCTTAAAACAAGTCTGATGATTCTCATTCAAGAAGTGCTTTCTCTCCATTGACTGTATTTAAAGACCTCTCTTGGATGTTGAAATTTGAACTGTAAACATCTAAGTCAGAAGAAATTAATCTTATTTCAGGACACAAATTAAAAACTGAGCAGTTTTACATCAGTGGTTGAGTTTAATTAACATCACCACTAAAACTGCCCCACTTTAAAATACATTATGACTAGATGTTTCAAAACAATCAAAGGAATAGTGGTGGTTAATGGAGTCAAATCCAATTGGTGGCCAGTCACAAGTGGTGTTCCCCAGGGCTCACTGTTGGGGCCGGTCCTGTTCAATATCTTCATTGATGATCTGGATGAAGGGATTGAGTGCACCCTCAGTATGTCTGAAGATGACACCAAGTTGGGTGGAAGTGTTGATCTGCCTGAAGGTAGGAAGGCTCTACAGAGGGATCTGGACAGGCTGGATCAATGGGCCGGGGCCAACTGTATGAGATTCAACAAGGCTCAGTGCCGGGTCCTGCACTTGGGTCACAACAACCCCATGCAATGCTACAGGCTTGGGGAAGAGTGGCTGGAGAGCTGCCTGGCAGAAAAGGACCTGGGGGTGCTGGTTGACAGCCGCCTGAACATGAGCCAGCAGTGTGTTCAGGTGGCCAAGAGGGTCAATGGCATCCTGGCTTGTATCAGCAATAGTGTGGCCAGCAGGACCAGGGAGGTGATAGTGCCCCTGTACTCGACACTGGTGAGGCTGCACCTCGAGTACTGTGTTCAGTTTTGGGCCCCTCACTACAAGAAGGACATCAAGGTGCTGGAGCATGTCCAGAGAAGGGCAGCGAAGTTGGTGAAGGGTCTAGAGCACAAGTCTTCTGAGGAGCGGCTGAGGAAGCTGGGGTTGTTTAGTGTGGAGAAGAGGAGGCTGAAGGGAGACCTTATTGCTCTCTACAACTACCTGAAAGGAAGTTGTAGTGAGGTGGGGATCAGCCTCTTCTCCCAAGTAACAAGTGATAGGATGAGAGGAAATGGCCTCAAGCTGCATCAGGGGAAGTTTAGGTTGGATATTAGGAAAAACTTCTTCACCGAGAGGGTGGTCAAGCATTGGAACAGACTGGCCAGGGAAATGGTTGAGTCTCCATCCCTGGAGGTATTTAAAAGATGGGTAGACGTGGTGCTTGAGGACATGGTTTATTGGTGGACTTGGCAGTGCTAGGTTAACGGTTGAACTCGATGATCTTAAGGATCTTTTCCAACCTTAATGATTCTATGATTCTATGAAAAGGCATAAAGATTATCCATTTGCCTAACTTTTGAATTGTTTGAATTTTTGTCCTATGTTTTTTCAATGTCATAGTAGTCATTCTGGCCTTCAGCCTTCAAGAAGCAAATACATCTCCCAGAAGACTTCAATCGTATCCACCAGTCTCACGTAGACGTTTCAGTACCTCACAACATCTCAAATCACACTGAATATCTAATGTTTAGTGAGCTGAATTAATTCTTCTGTGACTGCATGACATACAGGGTAATGGAGAAAAGGGATCGATACTGTTATCAAAACTGAAAGCATAGGATTTTCCTTTCTTTAAAAAAGGTTAAAAGTATCTTCATAACTTAATACAGTAACTATTGTAATCCACCTTTTTTATAGGTTTTCTTAAAACGTCTGAAAAATAATATATTTGAAGACAAATGTATTCTTTATTATACGTGACAGGTGCACTTTTATATGTCTGAAATTTTGCCAGTAATATTTTATAACAAAAAGGCAAGATTCCATGCCCTCATCTGTGTATGAAGCTTTAAAGAAAGAGAGAACACTGAAAGAAATGAGCAGTTGGCTAAATGCCTAGGGTATTACAGTTCACCATCAGCAGAAAGCCAGAGCAAAGAGATGTAATTTGGAACTCTGTCTAGGTGTAGACATGGTCATAGGTGAATATGATTCTGTTTCAAGTCAATTCCAGAGAGTGCCTGGCTTTTACCTCACTGATGACTTTTTCCCATGAGATAACTGCCTCCAACATGGTAGGAAGTCAAGCCTGGAATTTGTTTTTAGAATAACTTTGGCTTTTAGCGTGTGGTTGGCAGTTTCAACTTCACATGCATGCCTCAGTATGCTGCAAACATTGCAGAGCCCAGGTGGAACATTGTCTCTCTCCCCAGCCTCATGCAGGAGGTACCAGCTAAATCAGACTGAAAGAAGGGGTCTCTGGACAGAGCCTGATCCAATCCCCACTGGAGGCAACCAAAAGACTCCCAGGAGTTGAATCAGACCACCAGTAGAAGGAAGTCAAGCATTAAAAATAATGGGTGAATGGATCACAGAGTCAAAGAAGTAATGTTGAAGGTGTGGTGATTCTGTAACGCCTCCCCCATGGCACTGGGGTACTTTGACACTGATTGGACACAAACCCTGATCTGAGAAGCTTAGTGCATTGCCAGTGAAACAAAGTGTTTCCCTCCACTAGTTGCTGTAACAGATGCCTTATCTGGGTTGAACTTCAGCCAGCTGGGTAGCATCCAGGCATCAACCTCTGCCAGACTGAAAAGATCCTGAAGAAATAAAATACTGTCTGTGTCAAACAAAAAGATGCACAACCTCAGAATTTCCCCAGATCCACAGATCTACATCTATTGACAGAAAGAGGCTGGAACAGAATAAGTTACAGGATTGAACCCTGTGGGACTCCCCAGTTCAATTTACTTGAGATAGAAGGAGAGGTTGACTAGCAGTGTCCTACCGTGCTGACTTGAGAGAAAAGAACAATGCCAATATGTGAG
Source organism: Nipponia nippon (assembly GCF_047370975.1). Taxonomy (NCBI): domain Eukaryota; kingdom Metazoa; phylum Chordata; class Aves; order Pelecaniformes; family Threskiornithidae; genus Nipponia; species Nipponia nippon. The sequence goes on along the minus strand of NW_028262347.1, from coordinate 18,784,894 downwards.
TGACATTCTGCCAGGTCTCACAGTCCTGTCAACAGTACTTTGCAGCTAAATGTTATCAAAGATCAAGTTGTATCACCAAGTTGCACAAGTTTCAATGTAACTGTCCTGGCAAAAGATCAATGGTCATCTGGGTGATTTCCTTTACTTTTGCCAGGATTTGCTCTTAAACATGTGAGGGTCATCCAAGAAGCCTGAAGGTTTCCCATATTGTATTCTCATTATCTTTTCATTGATATTTCCCAGAAAAAGCAGACTGAACACCAGATACTGACTGGGAAGGATGAAGGCTATAAAGAATTTCAATCATTGCAAAAAAACTTCTAAGAAGATGCGTAAATAGATTGCACACTTTAATAAAAGACATGGCAGAAGTATTTTCCAAAGGAGGTACACAGAAGTGATAGACAGTGAGTAGGGTGTATTTTACTACACAGCGGGCATTAAGATCCTGGTTATCAACTGCTGAGGACCTTGCATGGAGATTCAGGACCAGTGAGCTTTACTGCTGTGATAATTAGTTCTTGTGGGGTGTTTTTGTAGAACCCCATTCAGCAGAGCATTTAAGCAGGTGGCATTTTTACAAACATGAATCATCACAGTTTGGAAAGCCGCTCACTGTTCAATACAAGATACAGACTTAAGTCCTTTGCCGAATTAAGGCAATAATGTTTCTATACATATCTATAACACAGGATTCTGTATAGTATGAAACCAACCTGACAGTTCACATAATACCAGTTCATACTATGTGCTGGGATAGTGTAGTATTTTTGTTATGTATTCAGTGGTTTCAATGTTCGCCTTTTAAAAAATTTGTATTTACTAAATGTGAAAATACTGAAGTGATGTGTGAAGAAGAAAATGTGAAAAAGACTGACACCCTACCTCCTGACACCCTGCTCCTTGACCAGTACCAGCAGCATAGACAGACTGCCAACACCCTGCCCTCTGCCTGACATCGGCAGCATAGGCAGGATGCCACCCACATTATTCATGTAGGGTATGCTTCTCTCTGATCACACCACCACTGGTGGAGCCAAAGGGGCAGTGTAACTTTTACTCACATTCAAAAGGCATTTGCATGATTGGCTGTTGCTGCCAGATGACCTGGACACCACGTGTTGCTGGCAGTACACTGGAGCCATGGCATCATTTATGATCCTCTGCTTGTTAATGGTGATTAGGTGAGTCACCATATGGGCGTTGCATTGTTGCTCATCTTTCCTATTGCCTCAAAAAAGCTTTGTTTTATAACATGTGGTCAGACTCCATTACTGTTCAGACCACAGAGACATTTCTCTTCTGTCTAAAAATATGGTTCTACCATCAGTTTGGCATTGTAATGTCAATTCATTAACACAGTTGCTCGGGTATCTGTCATAGTTGCATCTGGGTACCAAAGTATATACGTAAATGTTCTATACATGTTTTTCAATTTATAAAGATTTCAGATGCAGTTTACTTATGAATTCAAATTTACAAATGCTTCTACTCTATGATTTCAGTGGCTGTTGTAAGCTTCATTGATGATGGGATGAGAAATGCAGACGAAAGTAGAATGTATGCCAAGACCCCTCTGCCAGATATGACAGGCGGGCTTGCTTTGCAATGTAACGCTACATATTTTAGCTTGTCACTTGGTTAGTGTGATTTTATCCCAGGGTTTTTTTGCATTTTAATGAAAATATTGAAATTCAGAATGACATGCCTACCTGCTTAGTCTTAATATAGTTGGATTTTCAAAACAAACAGAATAAAGATATGCTTTTTTTTTTAATCTAGCAAGAGATTTTCCTGTGAGACTCTCTCTTTCATGTTACGAATTAAAGACAAAAGTGGCCGGCTTGAATTGAATGGTTATGAATATACACATTGCAAAATGCAGTAAACACACATTGCAAAGCATTGTTTGCACCTGGAAATGACACTTTTCTGGCTTCAAGGTGGTGGACAAATTTAGAGATGTTTTACTGCAGACTGAAATCGTTGCCCACAGGTCAATTCATGCTATACAGATTTTATTAATGGCTGGCTAATGATAAATCAGCTTGCATGTCCGTAATGTGATTGAGCACACCATCAGATAACCAATTCCAATTCAATAACAACAACAGCTACCAAAAAAATTCAAACACCAAAACCCAAAAAAACCCCTCAAAATTCAGTGTGTAACACATTTAACAGCATTGTTGTTTTAGCCCCCAGAAGATTAAAGGACGAAAGACAGTGATATAAGAATTTATGCCCTAAACAGAAGAGCAAAAGAAAAGTCCTTTTCCTGTTTCATCTAATTTTTTTAATATAAATTATTTCATCCCTTTGCCTCATTCCTCTCCCAAGTTAACCTAGAATAAAAAGTATTAAGGGAAAACAGAAGAGTGCTACAGGGATTTAATTTCTGTAGCTATATAGAATTAAACAAAGAAATTATGTTTTTATGAGAGAAGAAAAGAAAAAAAAATCTTATGCTAAATAGTTTTTGTGAGTTTCTGGTGTTTGGTAGAAGTATTAGAAGTTTCTAGAACTCATTTTACACATAGATAAGGCATGCATATAGACCCTCAAAAGAGTATGATTATTAAATTACATAATGTATAACATAATAGAGCATTGTGTTGAAAAGCAGTTTCTCAAAAATGTATCTTAGTTAACTTCCCAACTGAATGACTCTTCACTCAAACAAAAATAAATAAATAACTGTTTATTTCCGGCAGGCAGGGGGAAGACTAAATGAAAAAAACAAAACAGACATTTATTACACTGACACAAAAATTGAGAGGCAAAGGTTTTGGGACAGTTTATATAAAGCACAATGAACGTCAAGGTATGCATGCAGTCCTATAGATTGAATTAAATAGTAAAGATCCCCTAAACTTCAATGCTATTTATGCCTTCCATGTGCACCCTATTGGAAAAAACAAACAAACAAACAAACAAGCAACTTGTTCTATGAAAATGCATGGGAGACATTTATTACTCTCTTCATGGCCTGGAATCAGACGATGGCTTTACATAGTGTTGGTTTAATTTCCTCTTTCTCCTTTCATTCTTCCCTCCCTCCTTCCCCTGATGATTAAAGGCATCTTGACTATACAAATTTAGGGCGGTCTAATACATATGACCTGCAACAGGAAAAGAGAGAATTAGCAAGACGTCTGTGCTTTTCAGTGGAACAAATGTGTTTTAACATGGCCAAGGCACCCCCAAGCCTCATCTCTTCCAAGCTGCTGGCAGGATTCATTAAAGTGGTGCCTTTACATATGCCTAGCACTTAAGGTGTATGTAGCTGACCTCATGTTTTATACACAAGGCCAACAAGCATGCTTCCATTTCAGTTACAAGTGATTCCACCTGCAACTGCTGGTCTTTGTGTGATAATCCCCTTGTCTCTTAAAATTAGTTCTTTAGTCTAATCTAAGCTCAGACTTTCCTTCCCCTTTACCCTTTGGTTCCTGCAATTTTGAGAGTCATCTGGGCTCATCCAGAGTTGCCTGTATGTCCCATTGGCAGCATTTTCTCTTCAAAGTGTTGTTCCATTACCTCGGCACCTGAGGGTGTGGAGGAAGTGAAGGCAATTTAAATTTATGCTGGTACACTGCACAGGCTTCTGTGCAGAATAGCTACAATTCAGAACACAGACAGACAAACAAACAAAGTAGAATGAGAAAGAAGAAAGAAAGCTTTTTTTATTGGCTGGCAAAGACCCTACCATTTGGTTCTTCTTGCCCTCTTCTTGGTCAGTATGGATGTACTTTGTGACAATCTCGGTTGATTCTGTACAGAACTGAGATGAGGCTGAACCCCTGCGAAGTTGTATTTCTCTACATGGGCATTGAGTATACAGCAAGACAAGTGAAATATTTATCCCTGTGTTTGCTACAGCTGTAGGAGGTTCCTCTTTTAAACATGGATCTTTGTTTGTGTGTGTGTTTTCATTGGAATCCTGAGGATGGGATTCAGATAAAACACAGACTTTCATTTTTTTTACAGCAAAGCTCCTTACCAAGTGGAGCTCCCGCCTTTTTTAGCTCCTGAGTAATCCACCTAACTGTTTTGGTGCTCCCACCTCCCTATGATGACAGCTCAAATGGCTTTTGCTCTCATTTATGTTTTATCAGTCATTTATCCCAGGTGATTTCTTACTCTTACCATGGACTGCAACATTTTTAGTAAAGTCTGGTGAAGAGGCTGGAACAGCCAAGAACTGTGTTTTTCTTTTTGAACCAAAACATGATATGAAGCAGTATCATGATGTCCCTGATGTTTCCTTTCTGGTGAGGATCCTACCAGGAAGGCTCAGTGCACTTCTTGCTTCCAGTGTGTGTTTCCAGTTCCTGTGTTTCATGGCACTAGTCTTGGGTCTGGCATGTGCCCCATCCACTCTCAGTGCAACCAGGAAGAACTCAGAATCAGAAACTTCTGATGGATTAAGTAGGTAAACATATTAATTGAATGTTTGATTGCTGCATACCCCACTTGTTGAACTCTTAGGCATGAGGCCATACATCTTTTTCAGTCCTCTATCTAGTGCTTTCTTCCTGGTGTTTGGTACGTACTCACACAGGAAGAATTTTAGTTGGAGATGTAACTTGCAACAGATGCACAATTCCTTATTCCAGACTCCTTTGCTGCCTTGTTCTCCCTCTCTTGTCCAAAGGCAGAGACAAGCCCAGGAAGACAGTTACTCTGGAGAATGATTCCCAGAAAAGGTGCATATGGGAACCCTCAACACAGTTATGCTCTAGAAATAAGAAGCACAACTCAGATGTCTTTTCATGCATTACAAAACCTGGAAGGCTGCTCTCAAGCTACTGAAGTACCTAGATCGATTTTCTAGTGCAAAGTATCTGAATCACTTGCTTGGGCCTCACAGGTAGGACACAGGACCTGGAAACATGTCCTCTTGTAGAGGAAGCCAGAGGACAGGTGTGAGGCCCTCGGCATCTAAAATAGTGATGGATGTAAGGTAACTTAATTATACTCCCAAACATGTCTTCAAACATATGCACAAGTTTTAGGGGGAAAGTATGAGATAGATGAAGAATAACTATTTCTTTCCTGGTTATGTGAAACACAATTGTTTGGTTTTGAAGTCATAAAAAAACATTACTTGAGCTGCATTTACAAATCCTTTTTCCTTCAAAACAATCTGAATTAGATGGTAAAAAAAATTTGTAAAACTGATGAAACTTGGAGCATTTTTATTTAAAAAGTTTTTGAAAGCTATCTTTGATTTACAGTGGCTGAGACCTCCATTTTATGTTTTTTTTCCAAATCAGTTAAACCTCTGAATTAGCACTGAGTGGAAGGCCAGGCCTGTCATTGAGTTATAGGGCAACTGAAAAACTAAGGTAACTAGATATTTTGGAGACAAAACTTCTAACAGTGGCTTCTAATTTTGAGGATGTGGACCTTCAGTGTGGGCAAAAGACAGTGAAATTGTACTTCTTGAATATAACAAACTGAAAGCCAAATTCCTGAGTTTAAAATATAGCTCTGGTTGATACACAGCTTTATAAAGTGGAATGCTACAGTCAGATTTAACTTATGATGTATTATGCACATCAAACACTGAATCTGAAGAGTTTAAAAAAGTTGAATAATTTTTATGAGAAGTAAGACTATACATGGTTTTCACAGCCATGACAAAGTTAATCAGAATTCATAATTTAAAACATAAACTCAAGAGTGGAAAAGTTGTGAGGGTTTTTTCTTCCATGAATATTGTTCTTATCTATGTTTACATCCCTTATCTTCTCCTCTAAAGCAACAGCCATGACAAGGGATTTATAGATGTTTTTTCCAATTTGTTAATAAATCCAATGGGCTAAATTCTGATTCAGTTAAATCTTTGGGATTATTCTGGTTTTACCTAATTTTGCAGAGATCAAAACCTGCTCTTGTGGACATAAAGCATTTTTTGCAAGTCTAGTGTTACAATTTAAGAATTGACTTAAATGTAATGTTAAATCACATAAGAACCTAAGGGGGTGGTTATGGATTTACTTTTAAATGTACATATAAGACAAACATGTTTGAAATTCTAATGTGTTTTTACTCTATTATCATACGGCACATACTTATCTGCCTGCCCAACAGTGCTTCTTATCAATTTCACCAGGTGCAGAACAGATAGCTAGCAGTGAAAGATTAGAAGCATCTCTAGAGTGAAAATAAAAACAAAATAGCTTCCTAAATTATCTAGCATCCTTTTCACAGTTACTGGAAGATAATGATACTTGTGTAATTACTGCTTTTATCACCAAAAAAAGAAAAAAAAAGAATTATGTTTCAGAATCATTTGCAACTTGCTCAGACTTCTACTATTAGAAAACAGTCAGGAAATCTACATGCAAAAACACTTATTTCTCAATAATGTAGTTAAATTCTTCCTGGTTGATTCTGAAATAGACAATGATGTCACTTAAAGTGTGTAATGACTACCTATATTTGAGATGTTTACTCATATGAACAATATTGTTGTCTCTACTTTTTCAAGTACTCCAGGAAAGTGAGTCTGCCAGTGCTGTTCAGTTTAGGTTCTCTTTGCACCAAATGTATAGAGGCTTAGTTTGTATGCTTTGCTGTACAAAGTACATGCATATGTTTTAGCACAAACAGAGTTTGTTGTTTGTGATTTGTTTTTATTTTTCTTATTGTTGTTGTTTTTTAACATTTCTTCACAACCTACACATACTAAAGCTTTGGGGGACTGTTTTTCACCAGTCTTTATCAAAAGTGTCACACTGTTGGTTTTTTTGCTTCTTTTTTTTTTTTTTTCTTTAAAGACATACATAATTTTGTATAACATATCTTGTTTACTTTTACTTGGACAGAATAATGGTCTGCTTTTAGTTGAAATGTTGAATTATGAATGTTCTCCTCCAGTTCTTAAAAAAATCAAAATTCTGCTGAAAAAAAAAACCCAAACAAAACAGTTGATGCAAGAAACCAGATGTTTCATCATTTCTAATTGACAGCAAAATAATTTTGGAATCTTTCATGTAGTTCCTATTGGCAAAAAAACTAATTTTACACAATCAAGCAGAACGCCTGCTGTGCAAGAGGTCTGGCTTTCAAACCTAGCTGGCAATATCATTGTGATATTATTAGCAGTAAAATGCTGTTTTAAGCAGCACCAAAAATATAGGATTCTTTCAAATGGTTCAGGTAAATAGTTAACTGCAATTTTAAAATAAGAAAATTTTTAGTATTATTTTAAGGAAACTGTGTTGTAGATAAATGTGCCAATTTGAAAACATTTCTTTGGGAATAATGGCCATGAAGATCATGTGCATTTGAAACATTTCAAGCATTCCTGATATGCAGAAAAACAGTTATGCAGCAATAGTGCAGCAATAATGCAGCAATAGTGCAATTATTGCTGCCCCAGAAGCAGTGGCAGATTTGACATGTCTTTTCCATTTTTTAAAATTTTTCTCAGAAGGCTTCTAAGTCAGTCATTTTATTTAACTTGTGGATTAAACCTGGTGTACACGTCTGCAGCCTGGGAGGAATTTCATTTTAAAATAACAGGCCTGCTGTTTTGGAGCTAAAATCCATGGCATACAGCACTTGTTTGGCCAGTCAATTGTGTAGATCTATGAATGCATATGAAACTGTAGATTCATAAGTATCTTAATAGACACACAGAAGAAACACTTGTTTCATAGATTACAAGGACACATTAATCTGACAGCGAACATATTCTCCAAAATATTTTTCAGATATATAACACACAAGATATGTTTTTTAATAAGTTTTTATTATACATTTAGATAATAGGCCATGGTTATGATGAAGGAGCTATTAGAATTTACAGTGTTAACCCTCCTGTATCTTCCATTATGACTATTTCTGCTTTTTTACATTCTCTAAAACTCTGCTTCCAAATGGTACTTAGTACTTCTTTCATGGAAATCAGTGGAAATTGTAGCCACTGTCTGTATACTAGGATTTATTTTTAAATAGCCTCATAAAAAACTCTCCATATGAGGCTGATTTACACAGACTGTACCTAAATAACATGTGAATGGCAAAGACATTGGCTCTGGAGGAGCTGAGTACTCTCATAACATGTTCTTGAAGTTCCACTTGGGAGTTAAGAGTGCTCATGACTTTGTATCACCAATCCTGAAAGCAAGAAAACCTTCTCTTCTATAATTAAAGCTAATTACATATAATCAGCTACTGTTGATGTAAAATGAAGAATTGTAATTCTGGAATTGTATCTGCTAAACATATCCTACAAAACAGTTCAGTCACAAAGATTTCTCATGTAACCTCTGTGGAAAATGCTTTACTGCTGAAACATCAAGTGCTGTCTTCTTTCTAACACACAGAAACTTCCAAATTTGTGTGTTTTGGTGAGTTTCACATTAAATAATCTGGGTATTTTTTCCACACCTCTAAGGTATGTTTTAGTATGATATCATACATGCTGCTTTGATTTGATGCCTATCTCCCATATATATATATATATATATGTGTGTGGAAAGGACACAGAGCCCTCTTTGGTTCTTCTGTAACTTTGAGACAGGAGAGTAAAAGACTGGACTGTCATGGTTATTAGCGATTTGTGATATCGAGTATTATGCACCTACCTCTGGAACAGTCAGTTCCAGGATAAAACATGAGAGGATTCTGGCATTAAAAGCAGATGATACATTAAAAAGTTAACACCTTATACTAAAAAATCCTTAAAGATTTTACAATTTGGTTTTTTTCTGTTAGCGATATACATAGCCTGGGTCGTTTATTTTATATAGTTAGTAAAAAGTCAGGAAGGGGCATTTTCCCATCAAAAGATGGCCATCATTTAAATGGTTTTGTATTTTATGCTTTTTCCCTAAGACTCTTGAGTATTCTCACAATTTTACCTTCCAATATCCTCTGTTATTTCAAAGAGTAATCTAAAATCCAAAGTATCCTTGTTAGCAATTTAATCTTTGTTTTGGGCATTTAAGTTGTAGCCAGAGAGCTGCTGAACCAGTAATGTAAATTTAAATTTGAATTTTAGGAAGATGAATGTAAGCCAAGTTCCTTACCAAGCTCTAATACTCCTTAAAATGTACTCTTCCTGTAATGCAGTTCAGGTCCCATGGCCCTTTAACAACTTGTCTCTGTAGCCTTTGATACTAAATTGCTTTGGCCTTTATATGTCTTCGTAGTGTGATAGCATATCTTCTATCCAGTTAAATTGCCATAAACTCCTGTAATGCTTGATAAAATACAAAACAGAAAACCAAAATAAAACCTAGTGTCTTGTTTGTAGGGGAGCTGCAAGCACTTCTGCCTCCCTCTGAAACCAAGAAGAGCAGAAGACTCTAAAAGACATCTCCAGAAAAATGAAATTTGTTGTGTTTTAAAGGCAAGGGGTACAAAAAACAAGTGTGAAAGTCATGTTTAAACTCAGTTCTTTTTTCTTAGGACCTCAAAACCTATTTATTTACATTTCTTATGCTTTTCTTCAGTGATAGAAAAATGCATGTCAACTGTCCTCAGTCCCAATCATAATGTATTTGTCAGGCATGTTTAAAAATAACTCTGTCCTTTAGATTTTTAAAATTAAAATGAAGATATTTATATTTTTTTTTTCAAAACTGAAAAAAAATTACATTTGAATGAGAAATGTGTGACAGGAAATTATTATGTGCACCATGCTGAATACAAGAGAGGAGATGTCTGTGTGTGGGTTGCAAGTGAAGACAGTTATAAAAGGAGCGCTGCAAATAGAAATAAAACCAGTGTAGTATCACAGAAATAAAAGGTTATTGTCTCTTAACGACATGAGGGAACTGGGATGACTAAGGAGATAAGAGCTTACAGGCAAAAGGAGAGAATGCAGGACAAATGCACTGTGCTGGGGGCAGTTCACACAAAGGAAAGGAGGAAACAGGTTCCTGCCATTCTGTCCACCTGCTCGATTCCCCAGAGGGAGAAAAGAACATGCCATATGGAAGTGCGAAAGGTGCTGTCTGAAGAGGGGAAATACTCTGCTACTGGGAGTGACTTGTGTGACATTGTAAAATGAAGAGACACCATATTGTAAAGCTGTGACAAGTCCTGCAGACTGTTCAACTGTTTATCCAGAGACTGCGAGATCTCTCCTTATCCCATTTCCTCACAAGTAGGCATGGCTGTCTTTCCCTTGTAATTTCTTCTGGGGAGGGGAGGCACAGAGGCCTGTCTACTCTAAAGAGTGCCAGTACCATTTTAGTGCTTTAGCATGCCTATGACATACCCAACATGGAAATAACATACACACATTTCCACAAAAGTGTGCAGCAAAATTCAAACAGGAAAAGTAAGTAAATGACAGCTGCAGTAAATGCCAAATACACATTGCAGTGTTCTTGAATACAAAAAGTGGAAAATGCAAGATGATGAAAGCTAGGAAGTTAAACGTTAACATGCTCAGTCTATCCTTAAGTTACTTGCTGCTTAAATAATCACAGTATCATTACCACTAGCAGTGCCAGGGCAAATTCAATCAAAGTCACACAAAAGCTTTGAAACAATCTAATCAGTCTGAGGCTTCCACCATAACACTCCCACTACATGGTTTCAAATGTCAATTATTTTCCTTCTTTAAAGTAATATTCACTCCTGCTTTTGTCTTATAAGGCCTAAGGGGCAGGAAAAAGAAGAAACTATTCTTTCAAATACAGACTAATAAAGGATGTGGCTTTAAGAGCTTGACAGCCTAAGTCACAACACAGGCAGAGAAGAGAATAGGCAGAAAGAAAGGGTGAAGATGTATAGCAGACCTGCCTGGGATATGTACATTATGGAATAAGTGGGAGTAAAGTAAAAGAAAATAGAAATCCAATTTCTGCTTGAGGTGGCTGGTGAATTTAAATCATATGTCTCTAAAGAGGAATTTTTTAAATTATTATTTTTATTTTGTGATTTATGTATCATTAATCTCTGAGCTGACATTCAGTTTCTAGGCAATAGCTTTGGAAATTGGAGTGTTACAAAAAAAGCCAAGTTTAGGTATTTTTACTCAAAAACATATTTAAATACATCTTTGTGTTTCCTTACAGAAATGTAAGTCTTGTCAAGAAATTTGACTGATCACATAAAATGAAAACAATTGCTTTTGGAAGACATGGATTTGAGCTCAGCAGATAGATCTGCTGAATAAGAATGAAGGACAGAATCACAATTTTATTTGTAACAAAGACAAGTTAAAGCTTTGTTGAGGATTTAATTCTCACTAAACTTGATCTTCTCCCTGAAGGAAAAAACAGATGAAGTTTATATAAGTCTGATAAATTGTCCCTGAAGACAACAGCAGAATGCAGAGGGTTGCTTGTCTGCAAAGCAGTTTACTTTGCTGTCTGTCTCCAAGATCATTCTTCCCTGAAAGTCTTGACCTCTCAATTGCAGGAGTTACTGGCCTCCTCAAAAGCTTTGCTTCAAATGTAACTTTTTATATGGCACAGACTAGATATTGCTAGACTGGTAGCGGTGTGACTGTGTTAAACGTCTTCCCTGCTCTTAAAGTGTTTTTCTCTACTATTAATTAACCCACCTATTTGTAATTAAAGTAATGAGCTCTAATTCACCACCAAATAACATTTCAGGATGTTTAAAATGGAGATGGAATCTAGAAATTGAGTGACAGAGGACAATTTGTGGGTGAGAAAACTGAGTGGCTAAAGCTGTGTGAAACAGAGGTAAACAAATGGCTACGTTTCAAACAATTATTTTGTTTCTGCCTGAGGGAAAGTAAAGCAAACAAGAAAGACAGACGGCAAAATATAAATATTTGTGAGTTTGGTTTGGGTTTCTTTTTCTGTGAACATTACCAGGAGAGAGGCACTAGAATTATTTATTAACAAATCATTAACAGAGGAAAATGTGTTTTACATTGGCCAAGAGTCACATCCAGGACTGCTGTGTATCAGATATTGCATCACCAGTGAACTGTCAACACCAGTGACTATAATAAGCTATTGTCTGTTGAATGTAAGTATGAGCTTATATAGACATCCAAACTCAAAACTGCCAAATTTACATCAAGCCTGAGCCCAGGCAACCTTGAGACAAGATTCAGGGACTGCTAGAGGGGAAGGACTTGGTCCCTTATGTTTGTTTAGGACATCCTGCTGGGTCCTGCACTTGGGTCACAACAACCCCATGCAACGCTACAGGCTTCAGGAGGAGTGGCTGGAGAGCTGCCTGGCAGAAAAGGACCTGGGGGTGCTGGTTGACAGCCGCCTGAACATGAGCCAGCAGTGTGCTCAGGTGGCCAAGAAGGCCAATGGCATCCTGGCTTGTATCAGCAATAGTGTGGCCAGCAGGACCAGGGAGGTGATAGTGCCCCTGTACTCGGCACTGGTGAGGCCGCACCTCGAGTACTGTGTTCAGTTTTGGGCCCCTCACTACAAGAAGGACATCGAGGTGCTGGAGCATGTCCAGAGAAGGGCAACAAAGCTGGTGAAGGGTCTGGAGAACAAGTCTTAATGAGGAGCAGCTGAGGGAACTGGGGTTGTTTAGTCTGGAGAAGAGGAGGTGAGGGAAGACCTTATTGCTCTCTACAACTACCTGAAAGGAGGGTGTAGCAAGGTGGGGGTCAGTCTCTTCTCCCATAACAAGTGATAGGACAGGAGGAAATAGGCTCAAGTTGTGCCAAGGGAGTTTTAGATTAGATATTAGGAAAAATTTCTTCACAGAGAGAATGGTAAGACATTGGAACAGAGTGCCCAGGGAAGTGGTGCAATCACAGTCCCTGGAAGTATTCAAAAAACATGTGGATGTGGTGCTTAAGGATGTGATTTAGAGGTGGACCAGGCAGTTAGGTTGACACTTGGACTCGATGATCTCAGAGGTCCTTTCCAACCTTGACGATTCTATGATTCTATGAATCTAGCTGTAGTGTACTTTTCCAGTCATTAGGAAACTGCACCATAGCTTTTGAAATCCTTTCCCCTTGGATAAGGCAAGTCAGACAGACGTTCTTGGTCATAATGGTCACTTTCTTGGTAGCAATGGTGCACAGGCTGGTATCCTTAAAGGCCCCCACAAAGTAAGCCTTGGTGGCAGGCCCATCATGGCCAAGATTGGATGCACAGGTAGGTCTTGAAGCACTGTGGGATCATTCACACTAGGCACTTGGGGAGCAGTTTGTTGCTCAACAGCTCAGTATACCTTTGGCAAGAGCAGATCTCATGAAGTACTACAGTGCAGGACATGTAGCAAAGAAGCTATACCACCAGTAGTATGGGGAATTTTCAGGGCAGCTGTGGCAGCCAGGTGCTTGCAGGGAGATTTACCTCCAGTAGACTTGTGAAGAAACTGACTGGTTTGGTTCATGCTTTTAGAAAAAAACTAAAGTAGACCTCTTGAGCAGTGTTGGACATGTTGTCCAATCTGCCATCATCTATCCCACATGCCTTTGCAGCAATGCCCCATGACACTTGACAGCCAAGTCAGAAATGGAGTCTCATGCAGAAGGACAGAGCTGCTAGGACAGAAAGGAGTTGTAACAGAGCTTATTACTGTAAAGGATGAAACATACACTGAAGCAGGTATATTCTACAGCTTATGCAGTTTATGACTGCACAGATCCAGGATGGAAAGCATAGACACATCTCTGTTTTATCTATGGAACGGTTGGGTTTTTTTTTTCTTAATTGGCTCTTACCTCTGTGTTGAATTTTGTTATTTTCTGGTGGAGAAAATATATGACATGATGTGACTAGTATTGAATGCTGATCAGGTAGCTTCTTTCTTCTATCTTACTACAGAGGAAACTGTGGAGTAGGAAGTATCTCATTTTCTTAGAGGTTTTTTGATCTAATTCTCATTTTTAATTAGTTATACCTAATGTTCTTAAATGTGTATATTGTTATGCACTTGTTAGAGCACTGTCAGAAAGCACACTTTACACTTTGACCGCATGTGGTGGTGGTACATTTGTGTGGTCAAGATAAACATATCTCAGTCTGGCTATGCACCAGAACAAAGAGAAAAAGAGAAATACAGAGAGAAAAACAGGAAAAGCAAATGTTCTGAAACAGGTAGATTAGAAAGTTTTAGTTGCAGATTTTCTAGTTAGAAAATACTGACACACACCAAAAAAATTGGAGTTAAAGGAAGATTTATTTAGTCAAACAATATGTGGTTAGTCTGTGGAATGCAGGTTACCTGCAAGTCCAGGACAGTAATGGCACATGAAGAGGACAAATGTGAAAACAGAAAAGACTTATCTGAGATACAGAGTTTGCAGGCACAGCTAGCATCTAGGAAGCTAAGAACTCTTTTTTCTCTCCTCTAGCTTTTCTCCTTCCAGTCAAGTTTTCAGTGGTGGTCAGTGTCAGAGTTGCGTTACAGAACTTGTGAATCAAGAGTCAGATGCAAGATGATAATCCTCACGTGTGTTGTGGTCTGCTCTATCTTTGCTATTCTCATTATAAATTTTCTGTTATTTATCTTCCCAATTTTCCTTGCTTTTAAGTTCTCCACTCTGATTTTACTGACTCACCTTAGCCTTAAGTCTGCACCCACTTCTTTACCTTCCCTCCTGTGTTCTTCCTTTCCTCTTTGGGGATTACTTTCCATCTCTCTGAACCTATTTCTACTTCTCCTCTCCTTGTTTTCTGCATTGCTTGTCTCCTTGCTCTATTTGTTTACCTGGAGGCCCTCCAGATTGGGGCTCCAACCACTGAGCAGAGCGGGTAAAAGATTGTTAAAGCCTAATGCCATCTCTTCTCTATTACTTTATTAACTGCTGGATTAGGAACTGCTGTAATTGGGCAACATACAGAGATGTCCAGGATACTGTGCAAAGTACATCAAATACTTTCTTATTAAAGGAAACCATCAAGTCCTACGAATTCCTTGTCTGCCTTCACCAGAGCTGCCACTTTTTATAGTTTATATTGAAGTGTCCTAGCCAGAATGAGGTTCTCATATAATTTACATATATTTTACATAATTTTACATAAAATTACACTTTTACATATAATTTGCGATATCAGGTATAATCTTCTATGCCTTTCGTTCTGTGCCCAAATGCTTATTAAGTTAAAAGGATACCCTTTATGCCATCCATGATTCAGAATACCATTATCACACTCCCTATTGGTAGTGGTGCTTCTGTTGTGTGAGAGCTAAAATCAGTAACGACACTTTGCTTGTCAGTAATACTTGACTGCTGGGACAAAGATCTTCTGATACGGAATTCACTTGCACTGCAGATCTGGATAAACAAGAGATTTACAACCCTGCTGGCATGCTGCAAATCTTGTTGTTATGCATAATTCGTTTATTTTAATTTTATTTTGTTGTTCATGTTTTGTTTGAATAAAGCCTGTATTCCAGGAAGAAAATGAGTGCCCTGATGTCCAACTAGCTAGGAAAAGTGTCACTGAAATCAGTGGGGCCTGTGCCAGCCAGCACCTGGCCATGACAGGTCAGAGCAAGATGAGACTTCAGGTGTTTGTTTTCCTCCTCTGCCCCTTCTCCCTCAGAAGAGAGGTGAGAGTGCATAGATGTGTACTAAGAATTAAGGTGTGTAAATGATAGCAGCCAGTGACTTTTGATCCAGCTAGGTGGCAACAAAGCTGCAAGACATTTAGGTCAATAAAAACAATCAATTAAATGACTAAGATATCACAGATGGCTAGATCAATTAAAGGCAATCAATTAAATAGCTAAGAGATCACAGATGGGTGGATAAATTAATAGTGCAAATAAATCAAATATTCAGGATACTCAGGAGGAATATAATCTGAGAAGATAATCATGAGGTGAGTATCAGTGGGTGCAGTGTTTAGAGTGATGGCTGTGTGAAATCTGGTGCATTTGTGAGAGTGTGTAATGCACTCTGCTCTACTCTGCAGAGTGATTACTTCCACACTTTTGCTATGCTATCATTCAGCGCTCCTGCCAGTCTTAGATGTGTTGCTGCTGATTTTTGTTCTTGGTGAGGATTTAACTTTGAAAACATGTAGAAAGTGAGAACTTGAATATCAGTCTACAAAGGCTGTGTGAGTTTATAATGAATGGTCGATTGAATGTTCAACAAAAATAAATTTATCTTGTTGTAAGTTCCCTCTCAAGTGCGAATTGTCTGCTTAACTGTAAATCTACAGATGGGCTTTGTTTGTGTGTAGGGGTGTGTTTATGTACAGAAAACTCTGAAATGCAAGACCTTTGTCTGGCTTATATGATGATATATCTTATATATATGACATATCTTATATATATGACACCAAGTTGGGTGGAAATATCGATCTGCTGGAGGATAGAAAGGCCCTGCAGAGGGACCTGGAGAGGCTGGATCGTTGGGCTGGGGCCAACTGTATGAGATTCAACAAGGCTCAGTGCTGGGTCCTGCACTTGGGTCACAACAACCCCATGCAACGCTACAGGCTTGGGGAAGAGTGTCTGGGGAGCTGCTTGGCAGAAAAGGACCTCGGGGTGTTGGTTGACAGCCGCCTGAACATGAGCCAGCACTGTGCTCAGGTGGCCAAGAAGGCCAATGGCATCCTGGCTTGTATCAGCAATAGTGTGGCCAGCAGGACCAGGGAGGTGATAGTGCCCCTGTACTCGGCACTGGTGAGGCTGCACCTCGAGTACTGTGTTCAGTTTTGGGCCCCTCACTACAAGAAGGACATCAAGGTGCTGGAGCATGTCCAAAGAAGGGCAATGAATCTGGTGAAGGGTCTAGAGCACAAGTCTTAATGAGGAGCAGCTGAGGGAACTGGGGTTGTTTAGTCTAGAGAAGAGGAGGCTGAGGGGAGACCTTATCGCTCTCTACAACTACCTGAAAGGAGGTTGTAGTGAGGTGGCGGTTGGTCTCTTCTCCCTAGTAACAAGTGATAGGATGAGAGGAAACGGTCTCAAGCTGCGTCAGGGGAAGTTTAGGTTGGATATTAGGAAAAAATTCTTCACCGAAAAGGTAGTTAAGCATTGGAACAGGCTGCCCAGGGAAGTGGTTGAGTCTCCATCCCTGGAGCTATTTAAAAGACAGGTAGACGTGGTGCTTGAGGACATAGTTTATTGGTGGACTTGGCAATGCTAGGTTAACGGCTGGACTTGATGATCTTAAGGATCTTTTCCAACCTTAACTATTCTACGATTCTATATGAAAGAGATGGTGCCCCTCTGAAGTCCCTTTTCCACATAATTCAGCCCATTATTCATCATACTGGTACAGAGGTCATAGTTCTGCAGAACCAGCTGTAAAGGGAAAAGTATTATTTGATTTTTTTTTTTAAGAACTTGTGTTCTTTCACAATTTTTTCCTTCTCTTCCTTGAATAAAATCCTACAAGTGACACTCCAAACGTAAGTTTTACAGTATCGTCAGTTTCTGAATCCAGTTTCACCTTTCCTATTTTTCTCTAAAATATCTGTGTAGTGTTGCAACTTTGCATGGTAATATTTAGTCTTGGGCAAATGTGCTTGCACTTTTAAAAACAGATAAATACTATAAAAGTAAGATCCATTTGTCTCCAGCTGGTTTGTATCATCCTACTTACTCATGATGCAGGATGAAATGATTTGAGAGCCCCAATACAATGATTTTTGTATTTCTAAGTACCAGAGTATTAAGAAATGGGCAATTGGCACTGGCAGAAAAAAGCAGATTTAAAATGACTAGTGATTCTGTACCAGCAAATTTAAATTATCTGATGTCTGTAAATATGGACAGTGGGAAGTGAAAAAATAGAACAGCATGACTCCTGGTGGTGTGGTAAACTGAATGGGAAACAAGAGAATTTTTACAAGAGAGAATGAGGAAATTTAGAGCATTTTGTGCAGTATTTGGGATGGCAGAGGGGTGGAAAGCTGGATCTTCCGACACTGATTCTAAGTAATCTCTCTACTCTGAGAAAAATACACCACATATTCAAACTTTCTTCATGGGACATTGATTTCTGCAGTCTTCTCTGTGAGATTCAGGGCTTACAATGGTGATATTCAGCATTGTATAAAGAAGTAGAATGCAAGCAGATTAACTGTGCGGCAGATTTTCCTCTGCGGCAGGAAAACTATGATGTGGTCGCCATCACAGAAACATGGTGGAATGAGTCTTATAACTGGAGTGCTCCAATGGATGGCTACAAGCTCTTTAGAAGGGACAGGCTAGGAAGGAGAGGTGGAGGGGTAGCCCTGTATGTTAGGGAGTGTTTTGACTGTCTAGAGCTCAACGACAGTAATGATAAGGTTGAATGTTTATGGGTTAAGATCAGGGGGAAGGCTAACAAGGCAGACATCCTGGTGGGAGTCTGTTACAGACCACCCAATCAAGATGAAGAAACAGATGAAGCATTCTACAAGCGGTTGGCTGAAGTCTCACAATCTCTAGCCCTTGTTCTCATGGGAGATTTCAACTTACCAGATATCTGCTGGAAATACAACATGGCAGAGACAAAGCAGTCTCAGAGGTTCCTGGAGTATGTGGAAGAGAACTTCCTGACGCAGCTGGTAAGCGAGCCAACCAGGGGAGGTGCCCCGCTGGACCTGCTGTTTAGGAACAGAGAAGGCCTGGTGGGCGATGTGGTGGTCAGAGGCTGTCTTGGGCTCAGCGACCACGACATGATAGAGTTTTCAATTCTAGGAGAGGTAAGGAAGGGGGTCAGCAAGACCGCTACCCTGAACTTTAGAAGGGCGGACTTTGGATTGTTTAGGAGTCTGGTTGACAGAGTCCCTTAGGAGGCAGTCCTGAAGGGCAAGAGAGTCCAGGAAGGCTGGACGTTAATCAAGGAGGAAGTCTCAAAGGTGCAGGAGCAGGCTGTCCCCATGTGCCGCAAGTTGAGCAGGCGGGAGAGAAGACCGGCCTGGCTGAACAGAGAGCTTTGGCTAGAACTCAAGAAAAAAAGGAGAGCTTACCACCTTTGGAAGGAGGGGCAGGATTACAAGGATGTTGTGAGGATATGCAGGGAGAAGATCAGAAAGGCGAAGACGCAGCTGGAACTTAAACTGGCCACCGCCGTTAAAGACAACAAAAGTTTTTATAAATATATCAGTGACAAAAGGAGGGCCAGGGAGAATCTCCCTCCTTTGTTGGATGCGGAAGGTAACCTTGCCACGAAGGATGAGGAGAAGGCTGGGGTACTTAATGCCTTCTTTGCCTCAGTCTTTAATATTCAAGCTAGTCACCCTCGTTTTTTTCAGGCCCCTAAGCTGGGAGATGGAGATAGGATGCAGAGTGAAGTCCCAGTTGTTGAAGAGGTGGCAGTCACCGACCTGCTCCTCCACCTGGGTGTGCACAAGTCCATGGGGCCAGATGGGATCCACCCAAGGATACTGAGGGAGCAGGCAGAGGAGCTAGCCAAGCCACTCTCCATCATTTGTCAGCAGTCCTGGTCAACCGGGAAGGTGCCAGATGACTGGAAGCTAGCAAATGTGACACCCCTCTGCAAAAAGGCTTGGAAGGAGGATCTGGGGAACTACAGGCCTCTCAGCCTGACCTCTGTGCCGGGGAAGGTCATGGAACAAATCATCTTAAGTGCAATTATGCAGCAAGTGCGGGACAATTGGGGGATCAGGCTCAGGCAGCATGGGATTGTGAAAGGGAGGTCCTGCTTCACTAACCTGGTCTACTTCTATGACAAGGTGACCCGCTTAGTGGATGAGGGGAAGGCTGTGGATGTTGTCTACCTGGACTTTAGTAAGGCCTTTGACACTGTCTCCCACAGCATTCTCCTGGAGAACCTGGCTGCTCATGGCTTGGATGGGTGCATTCTGCTCTGGGTTAAAAACTGTCTGGACGGCCGAGCCCAGAGAGTGGTGGTGAATGGAGTCAAATCCAGTTGGTGGCCGGTCACAAGTGGTGCTCCCCAGGGCTCAGTTTTGGGGCCGGTCCTGTTCAACATCTTCATTGATGATCTGGATTAGGGGATCAAGTGCACCCTCAGTAAGTTTGCAGATGACACCAAGGTGGGTGGAAGTGTCGATCTGCTGGAGGATAGGAAGGCCCTGCAGAGGGACCTGAATGGGCTGGATCGTTGAGCTGGGTACAGCTGTATGAGATTCAACAAGGCAAAGTGCCGGGTCCTGCATTTGGGTCACAACAACCCCATGCAATGCTACAGGCTTGGGGAAGAGTGGCTGGAGAGCTCTCTGGTGGAAAAGGACCTCGGGGTGTTGGTTGACAGCTGCCTGAACATGAGCCAGCACTGTGCTCAGGTGGCCAAGAGGGCCAATGGCATCCTGGCTTGTATCAGCAATAGTGTGGCCAGCAGGACCAGGGAGGTGATAGTGCCCCTGTACTGGGCACTGGTGAGGCTGCACCTCGAGTACTGTGTTCAGTTTTGGGCCCCTCACTACAAGAAGGACATCAAGGTGCTGGAGCGTGTCCAAAGAAGGGCAATAAATCTGGTGAAGGGTCTAGAGCACAAGTCTTAATGAGGAGCAGCTGAGGGAACTGGGGTTGTTTAGTCTAGAGAAGAGGAGGCTGAGGGGAGACCTTATTGCTCTCTACAACTACCTGAAAGGAGGTTGTAGCGAGGTGGGGGTCGGTCTCTTCTCCCAAGTAACAAGTGATAGGACGAGAGGAAATGGCCTCAAGCTGCGTCAGGGGAAATTTAGGTTGGATATTAGGAAAAACTTCTTCACTGAAAGGGTCAAGCATTGGAACAGGGTGCCCAGGGAAGTGGTTGAGTCTCCATCCCTGGAGGTATTTAAAGAACGGATAGATGTGGTGCTTGAGGACATAGTTTATTGGTGGACTTGGCAGTGCTAGGTTAACGGTTGGACTTGGTGATCTTAAGGGTCTTTTCCAACCTTGACGATTCTATGATTCTATGATTCTATAACTGCATTCAACCATGTGGCCCTAGTCTTCATCGAAGGGATATTTTTTTTCCCCCTGTTCAGGTGGACAGGACCTCTCCATATGTATTATACTGGAGTATTTGGGTATTAATTCAATAAAAGACAAACCAAGTGAGATAGAGCACTAACATATTTACCTGCTGAATCTACAAGCTCAGAAATGGTACAATTTGTGCTTGCTCTCTCATTTCCTTTTACATTTACTGATGAAATACTTCTGTGAAACAGCTCTATACTTTTCTTCTCCCTACCTATATCTACTATAAGAAATCTTTTCTGGATACCGTTAAACATAATGGCTAAGATACAAAGATAAACCTCTTGCAGTCCTGCTCTGTACTTGTCCAATCTGCCTCTTTGCCATTTATTTAACAATAGTTATATAGCCTTGACATTTTCAAATCTCTATACAAGCACAAACTAATTAATCTTTAGTTTGCCTTTGAGGTAGATAAGTCAGTATTCTCTCTTCTTTCACAGATATTACAGTCAGAGCAGAGGAAGTAAGTGAATAGCCTAAAGTCCTACAGAAAATTGGTGTCAAATCCAGCATTTTAACTTGGGCCCTCTTGGAAGAGAACATGTTTAACCCTGGAATGTTTCCACTTCCCCATGGCAGCTCTCTGTGCGATGTGTTATATTTGCATTATTGAATGAGATGAATAATCTGAGCACAGAGAGAAGTTGCACAGCTGTTTGTCTATAGTATCTGTTACATGCTTTTGAAGGGGCGCCAGAGGTTATAGTGGTATGAATGCCCACTTCTCATGCTGTGGTTGTACACTGTATGTAGTCTCTTGCTTGTGTACAGAATTCAAACCAAAATCTGCACTCTCCTCTTTCCAGTATACTGGGAGATAAAGGAAGGCCCAATTCATCAGCTGCTGCTGTTCTTGTCATTGTCTTGCAAACAATAAAGAAATTATGCTCACACTGGTTGCTTTAATTCTACATATTCTTCTGTGCAGACAAAGTAGTATCTCCTTCATTGCTAGTATGATGCGTTACACATCACATGAAATATTTAAGGAATACATACCCATAAAATAAAACCTGCTCTGTCTCATGTTGTCTTAGTTTACAAGGAGGACATGCACTTTCTGACTCTGTCAATGTCCAGTCTCTTGCCATAATGACTGTGCTGAAGAGAATTCTGACAGAATCATTAAATACACTTTAGTCAATAAAAGAATACTGCTAGTATCTCATATTTCAATAGAATGATAGAGGTATAGAGTTTGTACTGCTGCAAAATCATCTAAGGTTTTTAATTTGAAAATAGGAAAACTCAATTTGATGTTTAGAGGTCAGATTTGCTTTGCAGATGTAGGATAAGGCTGAACAGAAGAGATCCAGTCCTATATTAGGTATTCTCACCTTATTTTTTGGCTAGGAGTAAATATATATGTAGTTCTACTGGGAAAAAGGTGAGGACCACTCCTTCACTTTATAGTGGTATTATGCTAGTAATTAAAGATAGCTTTTTAAAAACTTGGCACCAGTGGTCAGGCTCTGATACTCTATCTCATGCTAATTTACTTGGATACCAACACAGTATCTGATATTACTTCCTTATCTTTCGTCTCTTATATGTACCCTAGAAATGTTATATAGTCTGATATAAGGCCTCCAAACTGAAAAAAATCTTCTAAATTTCTGTCCTGTATTAACTACACAGAGCTCTCTGAAATCATGTATTCAGATGTTGAAGGCATACTAAATCTGTAAAAGCTATAAACTAAACTTATTTAGGAAATTAGTGTGGTGTTTGCTTGTATGGGAACTGTATTTAGCAACTGATGTTCTGATTCCAGAATTTCTTGTGTATAGTAGTACTCATGTCTTCAAGTATTCTTATTAAAATCAATGGAATTACTTACTGAAATAAGTTTTTTACTCAACTGTTTACATTTACCCCTATCTATTTAACCAGCAAAGCTAACTGATAGTACCAGTCTCTGACAGACCAGCAGACTCTTCCCTTTGCTTTTATGCATCTGATTTGTTTCTTTTTATTTCAATTTTTCTTTGAAACCTCCAGCCAAAATATACAGGGACTACAAAATCATGCGTGTAATTTTTCATCTGAGTTATCTTAGTCTTACACGAATTTGGGAATGAGGGGCGTAAGCAAGCTTCCATGGAAACTTAGTTTCATTCTTGCAGAAGTTAATGTTTCTTGATAATGAACTGTGAAATAAAAAGTGATTGGATACAATACATCAAGGAATAGACACACTGTGCCTGTACTGCTCTCAAGCTCCCCAGGAACAATATCTCCAAAGTCTAAGATAAGGAATGCATTCGGCAGTTCCAAGATAATCTGTTTTGCTAGTCTGTACTCAAGGTCAAAATACCTCCGTTCCTAGTTTCTTTGTTAATTCTCATTTTTAGTAAGATTAAAATGTTTAGTGTACAAATAATCTTGATACATTTAAGGTAAATTAAATCTGTTTTTCAGTGTTCAGTGATTCTCTTTGTTTGCTTTTTCAAGACGATTAGCGAAGTGCTGAATAGCTAGATGTGAAGTTACAGCCCAGCCACCAAGAGTCTGTTCATTCTTTTGTTAGCCAAGTAGTATTTTGCATTGACTCTTTTTTGCCTGAAAATTATTTCTTCTATTCAGAAATATCAACTGGCTCTGAGGGTGGGACTACAGAGCCATGAGTGAGACACTTCTGGATTCATGAATAAACACCCCAAGATGAAAAAGGTCCCGAAGAGAGAAGTGTCAAGGAGAGGAGCTTGCTGAAGGGCATAGGAGAATCTCTCAGAATCAGTTCAGGAATTTGCTATGAGTTTTTTTGTTCCTTTTTAGTGGTGTTTGGGTTTTTTTGTTTGGTTGCATTTTTTTCTTGCAGCTGGCTCTAGTAACTGAGCTGCTGGCACATCCCTGCTTGCATAGGTGGATCTTTTTTATTGCTCAGTTATTTGGCTCAGCAGTCATCCCCTCTCCAGCTAGGATCTGAAGTGTGGAGACTGACTGAGAGGGACTGCTTATGGAGACTGGGAAGCTTCTTCTCACACCTGTATTCAACACCGTTTGGAAGAGGTAACTAAAGCTGGCTTTGCCATATGAGTGACCTAGAAAAAGTTATTTTTCTTTGGTCTTTATCACAAGACATGAACCAGGGAACATCAAATGAAATGACTAGATGTCTCTGACCAAGGTAGAAAGATTAAGTATGTTTTCATGGAGAACAGAATAAAACTATGGAATTAATTTCCAGGGGATGTTGTAAATATAAAAATGTGAATAGGTTAAAAAATAATTGGCCGAATTTAAAACTATTTCCTAAGATTATTAAATCCAAAGACATAACCTTGGCTCAGGAAATCAATCTGAAGATTTCAAAAAACTGTCAAGGGTTTACCAGTGGAAGGGTCATTCTGCAAATTACATTTCTTTCTAAAGCACCCACTCCTGTCTCCCATCAGAGAGAGGATGTAGGCTATAGTCTTCTATCTAACTGCTTCCTCTATACCCATTCTAGTCCTTACCATTGTGACTAGTTAAGTTGGGAAATGCAACACAAGAAAGTGACAGAGATGCATCTAAATTTTGTTGTCTTGTAGAGTTTTGTTTAGATAAAATTGGCAGTGCATCATAATGGCTTTTATCCTTACATTCTTGCTGTGTACTCTTAATCATGAGTTGTCCAATTGTACAATTAGGAAGTCCAGCTTCCGTTTTGACTGACAGTCTGGAATGGGTCACTGCGTTACAGAATAAAACCCAGCCAGGGCTTCTAACAGTCTTTGTAGTCAAATGTAAACTGCTTTTTGTTCATGAGCTCTTTTTGAAATAGAGATTCACTAGTGGTAAGAACCATTTCTTTCTTTTAAAATGAGATCTACTCTGAATTGCCTCCAGAGCATGAGTCCCGACAGGAAAGGTTAATATCTCTGCTGCTCATAGGTTTGAAGATTACTGCAGTTCAGAGGTGCTTGGCTCTTCTGTAGCCAGAACAGTTTTGTTTACTGCATCTGTATCCCATTGCCTCTTTCTGTTTCCAGTCCATTTTCTTTCATTTGCACAGAATCCTTCACAAAAACAGTCTGAGGCAGGCTACAGAGTTATGCCCTTTTGCTCTTCACTCAGATGTTCACAGTCTAACACAATTCTTTTTAAGGACAGGAGATTAATAACATACTCAGCCATGAAAAGAAACAGTTGTGAAAAGTAAAGGTATAGTATCAGACCTGAGGTCAACCTCCACAATACTACTGCTATCCAAAGACCTCATATATTGTTTACAAATAAAATCCAGAAAACTGGAACTGTTACTTAGCATATTAGCAAAGGAGGAACAGATGTTCATTCCTTTATGTCCCAAAGACTGAAAATATTTTTTGTTCATTTAATTGTTTTTATTTCGTTTGGGAACATTCCAGCTTGGAGCCGGTAAGAGTGAGGACCCCTCAACCTCCTGATAGCTGGGATTACATAAAACAGTTATAATGCTGGGAGCCTGTTTAACAGTGTTTTGCTTGAGCCATTTTCTTGGCCATTCAATCTGGTGAAGATCTAAGTTATTTTTAATGTAAAAAATTGCAAAAATTTGCAAGGGACTAAGTAAGTTAGTCTGAGAGCTCTCCTATTGCCATTGAGGGAAAGTGAAGAATGGTGATAAGGTGGATCTGATCCAGAACTTGGTCAGAGTGCTTATATGGAATGCAGGGCTTCTTTCAATAAAAAGTTAATTTCCTGTTGATAAATAGTTATTTTTCCTCTTTGCATTTAAATCCCCCTTAGATCTTCATATCTTCTGTGCTGCTGAGTTTGTGGATCTAAACTGGACATTTTTACCAAGTCTAATATATTGATAATGCCCTTTATTTGGATATAGTTATATAAATACAGCAGTTATACAGATTGCTATATCGGAACAAGACATGGGTCTGAGAGTGACAATGACAGAGGCAGTTTCTTTGTTTTAGCTGTATTTTTAGGACTATAATATTTGTGTATTGACAAGTCCTTATATTTATGTATAGACTGAACTTGAACTGCATATAGTTACATAAAATTACTTCCTTTTTTTCTTAAATTTTAATTTCCTGCCTATGGACTATAAATGCCTGGGTCAGGGACCAATCACCTCAAGCACTTTAAATGTCTACTGCAAAACAACTGTACTGTGTCTTCCCCTCTTTGTACTTTGTGATGCTCAACACTGTGTTATTACATGGACAAACAAGACTGGTAAGCCCAGCAAAATCACGTTCACATATTCCAGTACTGTCTTAGAGGTGTAATTTTTAATTTATACAAAATTTTATATTTCTTGCAATTAATCTGCAGTGTTCTCATGTAAATTTGTGGACAAGTTCCAAGTCTTTGTAACGTCATACCATGGTGCTATGCTGTAGGAAGGTTTTAAGATGATGATTCTGGGTCCACAGTGAGGGTACTTGTCTTCTTGGTAATGGTATCTAGCACTGTGACTGTGTGAATACAACTTGTTTAGATCGTAAGTTCCCACGTGTCTAAACTTGTTTCTGCATATACTTAGAATTTCTGAAGTCTGGGTGGGACTTCTGACTCCCCTCTCCACATACATTATTAATTCATTCACCATGTCCTGCTTCTGGGCAGGTATTATTACACGTACGCACATGCAGACATGACAAGAAACCAAGGGTGCAGCTCAAAGTCATTAAACAAAAGATGCAAATCTAATTCTGTCAAGTGTCAGGAATCCCATAGTTCTCTTAGTGTCTGCAGACTCAGTCCATTTCTAGATTCTGTCAAATGACTCTTTTACAGTTTTGTCTATTCAGCCTTGAACTGTAAGAAACTTCAAAATTCCTCCTTCAAATATTGTTTTTGCTTGAGGAGAGAAATAGAAAATACTTTTTTCTCTTTCATAGCACTTTTTCTGGAGGCTGTGAGAAAGAGAATACAAGGGCATAAAATAAACCATACTAGGTTAGTCCAAAGGTACCTCTACCCCAGTTTTCTCTCTCCTATGATGAATGCAAGCAGGTGCCCAGGAAAGACCATAGGAACAGGGCAAACAAATATGATATTTTTTCTACACATTCTTCTAACCTCCAACCATTCACAGACTGGGGACTTCGTCAGTGTGGTGTGGCTTCTCTTTAATTTTACTGTCTCAGACTAGTCACCTAGAAGAAAGCCAAAAAGGAACCTGAAACAAAAGGAACCTTGGTCAAGTAAAGACTATAGCACTCGTCTTAGGCTCTTAAAGAATTTGTCATTCAAACTTTATCCAAATACTAGTGGCTTTTTTTGTATCTGCCCCTTTCATTCCCTGCATCCTCATATTCATGGTAAGATTCACAGAATCTATAGTGGAAGAGGACCTAGCACCTTATTACCCTATTCAACAGCAGAAAATACTATAAACTCTGAATGTTTCCCTTTTATTCTTTAGCTAAATGTCTTAATGACTGCCTGATCACTTTTGAAACACTCTTAAGCACATCATCGTAGCACTTTTATAATGAGTAGAGGAGAGCAACATTAGGGAAAATAAAATCACACTAATACCTAATAGCTTATATTAATGTTCAGAATCATATAGTCATAGTGGGAAATAATAAAACAAACAGTTAAATGTTTCAAATTTTACTAACCAAAGGCAGGTTCTTAGAGAGAATTGCAAATAACTTGTGAGAAGAATGAAGATTTAAGGAAAGAATAATCCTAAACATCACTAGATAAGGAGCTGAAGAGCAAAGAAAGGGGAGAAAAAAAAAGAAGTCTGCACAGTGATTTTGAAAGACCACAAGGCCATCTAGGTAAAGTAAACCAGAGCAGTGAGCCAGAAATGGATAATGCAAAGTATAATAGAGGAGGCTGGAAGTAAATGAAGGTGGAAAATAGACCCATGGAATAAAGAAAGAAAAAAAGAAGTTGACAATTGACTGAACAGGACAGACAACCAAAAGATATTCCAACACTAGTAAAGAGTGGCACAGAAAGCCACTCATGCAGGGCATGAAGCTGAGTTCAATGAAACGGGACTGGAGAGGGTTGGACCACTACAGAAGGGAGATAAGAGGATCAGAAAAAATGGTTAAAAAAATACAGGGATTAATGGAATTACGGGGAAGAAGTTGAAGCAGTCTATAGCTGGCATCACACAGGAATTCAGTACCAGGAGCAAGTCTGCATGAAAAGGTATGGGAAGAAAAAATGTAATTATCATATAAATAAATCATTGTTACAGAAGCTGAAGTTCAGCAGGTGACAAGCATCCAAATTAATAAAATAAATTACTAGTTAAAAAAATTTGTGCAATAAGCAGCCAGAGACCCTTTCTGTAAATCCAAACAAACTAGCTCTAAATGGACAAGATGATAAATACATTTGTTCATGATGCTGATTTCTTTATCGAGTAGAGTTTTGATTAAAATGGTTTTTTCCATACAATAAAAAGCACACTAACAGCTTGAATACTAATTCTCTTTTTTTTTATTTTCAAAATTACATAACTGAACAATGGATTAAGATGTACAACAAATTGCATGCAATATGTAGTTTCACATAAAGTTGAAAACTTTATGTAGATTCAGTCATTTATGAAAACTGTCATGTGTAAATCTGATTCTTAACAATTCAGTCGTAAATACCTGTTTTCATCTGCTTAACATAATTTGATTAACCACTTAGTATTTAATATATTTTCATAATAGCATTAAGAAAATATTGTAGGAAGTTGTACAGAGGCAAAGTTGACACTAGAAAATTTACCTTCACTCCACTGAGAGTCCTGAATAATTAGCCACAAGAACAGTGAGGAAAAAAATATAATAACCTGAAATCAGAATGCTAGTTGTTGCTCCAAAGTTCAGCATAAAACACAGATGTGTAATTTATTATACATTGATCACAGAATGAAACACTAATAGCTAACAAAATCCTGATTTTTTTTGACACAGGCCATCATAGAAGGGATTACACACAAAGTGAGTAATGAGTGGACTAAGGAAACTTTCTTGAGAAGGCACTTGAGTAAAGCTGTTGAAAGACTGAACAGTTTGTTGGTATTTCAGTGACATGGTATGTTCATGTATCATGAATAATGAAGACACTTATTTCATACTGCACCAATGTGCATTTTCACTTCTGTCAAGAAAACAGCTATAAGAAGCGGTAGCACTTTCCCCAGATGAAAATAGGTATATATCATTTACATTTCTGTCTGGATTCCAGGTCCTGATTATTTAGTTACCTCACATTGATCTAAACAGTGAGAGTGGATGGACATGACATCATTTACAAAGAAATACTCTTTCTAAAAAATTTTTTTATTTCTTTAAAAATACTACATATTATCAATCTTACCCTCATTCCATAATGTGGATACAATTCTTATCTGAAGTATTTTGCCATTCTTCTTACAGAACATGAAATTTTCCTCAAGTATTTTAAAAGTAACACTTTCCTTGAATGGCATCTTGGTGTTCATTTATTTGTAACCTACTGAAGCAATGCTGAGCATAAGGTACTCATTTATTGTGTAACTATCCTAATACAATATATAGTTCATAGAATCTTCATTATAATTGAGCAGGAAATAGTGCTCTGTTAAGATTAGGCAGAGGAGAACTTTAGCTTCAGTTCTGGGAAAATAGAAGTATTTCTAGTTGACCCCTGAAAACTAAAAAGAAAGACTCTGACAAAGAGAAAACAGAAAATGTTTGAGAAAGGGCAAGTGTGGAAAGCAAAACAAGGCTTGAGTTCTGTTTAAACTGCATGTCCTTCCCTATTCTCTGAGCTTGATGTAGTGGGAATATTTGCTTCACTGACCCTAAGAGTTCTGCCAATAGCAATATAACTCTCTGTAGGACTACACGGACTAAACACAACACAAGGTGGAAAATCCAGATCCCTAAGGTTAAAGCATTATGAACACAACAACCTGTTTTCATTAAAAAAATCATTATAGAGGCACAAAAATTAGCTCTTTCAGCAAGTAGCGTGATAGCAATGAGGCAGTCTTACTTATGCCTAGATGATGTCTGACAAACTGGGAGGGATCCAGAATGAAGAGTAGAAAAGTGTGAAGATGAAAGTAAGATGTTCATCTCAAGAAAAAAATAAACTTACAAAAGACTACTGTAAATACAATTTGATGCTCATAATATTTAAATAATGAGCCTTATGTGGGAAGCTAGAATAAAAAAATAAAAAGGAGGATAGAAATTATTTCAGTGTAGCTAAGTATGCTATTTACAAATTCATGTTGAAAAATATGTAAAACTGATAAACAAAATGTTAAAAATAAACCAGAAAGAGGCAGTCTGTAGTGCTTCAAGCAAAGGACAAAAGCACCCTGAACAGGTCAAGAAGGATGTATTTCATATATATGACTCTACAGCTTTTGAAATTGTCTTGAACATTTATTATTTAAGATCTATTGACCCTTCTACATCTGAAAAGAGTGATTTCCTTATGTAAGTTCCCAGTTACAAATTTCTAGTTAATAGTCCTTTCATGGAATTTCCCTTCTGAAGTTCTCTAATATCTCCTTTCTTGACTTGAAGTGGCTGAATGTGAATGTCTGTATTGCTTGGCAGGATTTTTCTCCCATCATGCATCCATGAGGAGAAACTCGAAGGAACCAAAATCCACTAAATGAGTTTAAAATTAACCTGTCTTCCTTCCAAGGGTCTATAAAAAAGGAACTTCTTGCTTATTAAAGAAAATATTAAAGGAAGTGGAAATAAAACTGGCAAACATGAATAAGAAATATGTATGTTCAATGTCTAAATTTGAAATAAATTGCTACTGGAAGGCACTCAAAAATTAACCTAAAAATAGTGCTTCACAGCTCAAAAGAGTTGCAGATGTTCATGTTACTTAATGCATTACAGAAAATTAAGGAGCAAAATTCTGAAGCTCAATAGGTTTTGTTCTTGGATATTTAGAAACAGCTGAGTCACTGGAAGACACTGGTTATTATGGCAATTTCCAGGTACGGAAGAGTCCTTCAGAGTATCCATGTGTGTTCCATCACCACGGCAACTTGCCATGTCTTTATTTTCTGACATTAGAACAGTAATAATTGTGGGCCAGCTTCATCTATGACTTAACCTTGCAAACCACAGTGAAGTTACTTGCAGAGTAATTCAATGTTTAATTTATTAAAGTGATTCTTTCAACTCAAGTTGGTTCTCAGTCATACATTGAACTGTATATCATACTAGATATTAATTATTCTTGCTCAGATGTAAATGCCTTCAACAGACTGTTTGAAGTAGTGCCTTACATAGTGTATGTTATAGCTCTACAGGATGTAGACGGGCTGTCATCATTCTCCCCATTCTGTGTCCAGCACTTACCATGAGTACCAAAGATAAGGAGGAAGGACTACTGAACTGACATAATTGCACCATTCATACTGGCTGCCAGCTTGGAGAGCTGTCGTACAGTGTCAATGGTTGAATGTTCCCAGGATGCTTGGTATCAGCAACACATGACTTCTCTTTATCCTATCCTCCCCCTACCTGGATAAATAAGGTATTACAATGGAGCTCAGGGCAGTAAGAAATTTTTTTTTCTCAGCTTGGTCTTTGAGTGAATACTGAGTAAAGCACATAGGCACTTACTTTGCTAGCTCCCCATCTGTGAAATTGAGAAAATATTCTTCTTTCTAAAGTGACTTTTAAATATGCTACAAAGATATAAAAATAACAATATTCAGGGCTTTTTTTAACAATTCTGATTTTAAAATGTTTTAAAATGCCAGTGTGATTGATCCCTTAGGAATTTCCCAGATTAATTTAAGGAGCTTAAAAAACAGTAGTAGGATGCATTTGTTAACTTCTCTGCCCTGACAATGACACTACCAGAACAAAAGTATTTTTATTTTTACTTACCAAATGAAAGGATTTAGTTAATAAAACTGGAGCAGAGACAATCAGGAATCAAATTTTGCCTGTTAGGATCCCTTCTGGGAAGTGTTGTTTCCTTCCTATCTTAGGTAGTTTTCCTTATCCATCCCTACTGACCTTTAGGCCACAAAACTGAAGGCTCTGCCTCCAGCCACTATCCTTTTATTAAATTGTGGAAATTACTATGCTGCTGCTCTTGCCTGCTATTCTCTACCAAAGATAAAAGGGTCAATAAATCCTCAAATGCTAACAAAAAATAAACATCAGCTAGTAAAAATTTCCCTCTCACCTTCTGTAGAATTTATTTTTTATCCATGAGTTTTCACAATATTTTATCTTACTTTGTTATTATTAGAAGTCTGCAGTCCTTGTATATAACTTTGCAGATGACATCTACCTTTTCCTGGACACAGTCAACTGAATAATGGATACTAGGATCAAAATTCAACCTCATAATTAAATCTTGAGTACTTGGACCATTTAGACAGTAACAAAGAAAACTGTAATTTAGTGCCGAGTAACATACACATATTTGTGATGCAGCACAAACAGGATAAGACCAAAATTCTAGACAAACACCATTAAACTTGATTTGTGTAAACAGAAAAAGGAAGAGAAATCAGTACAGGAAACTCTTCCATACCAAAGTTCAGTTACTTCAGATGTTCTCCAATTTGCCATCAACAGTATTGATCAAAAAGACGTGGAGTTATTTATTTATTTAATATTTAGGTGAATTGACTGATATTTTATTAAGGATACTTTATGAAAAGATGTCCAGCCATGACTTTGCAGTTTTAGTGAAAGTTATAATTCTTGATATGACTAGAGCAGATTTTCACATGTATTAGATATTTTATAGTTCTGTGGACTTCTGCTAAAAATATTGCCGAAGAATTTAGTGGGTTTTTCTTAGTGTGGTCAGCAGGTTCAGCTAGAGTTTCAGGAGCTGGATAAAGTTTTATGTTTTTCTGCCTGTGACATGGATCTCAGTAGGTATACGATTTGTCTACAATAATAACCTATGGTAAAGCATCAACAGAAATAATTGTGATTACATGTAAAACCATTTCAATTTATGTATGAGTAACAGAAAACTAATCACTCTTAAATTAAAATAGGTACAATATTTTATCCTAGATATTAGAATTAAATAAACTTTAATTTTAGACTTAGTAAGCCTAGGTATCTGATCTGTTTTTCTATGTTTCAGTAGCTACTGGAAAACTAAATGCCTCTCTACCCTTATTTAACATAGAAACAGAGGATAAAACAGATCTACATGGCCCTACTTGGTTGCCTCTGGCAGAAAGGATTGTTGTCTAGGTTAGTCTAAGATTTCATAAATAATGAATTATTTATTATAATAAAGCTATAATGAGCCATTACTTGTTCAATTCTATGATTTATGAAAACTTTGGAAAACTCAATTTGATTTTAATTTTGAAGTTACTAAAAAGCCATAAAGCCATTGGTTTTATTTTCAAATGTACCTGAATCATTATAGAAAAACGAATGAAAGATACACTTACAAGGTGTCTAATAATTCTGATAATGTTCTACGATCATTGGTGAAAAAATCATTAGAGTATTTGAAATTTTAAATATATTTCAGGAAGATGGGAAGTAAAAAACAACAGTAATAGATTTTTCATTTCAGAACATTAAAGTGTCAACACTTCAAAACATCTCATTCTATTTCCTATAACCTGATGTATTAATTTAATATTTAATTGGTTTTTTCAATAAATGTTTTCGCTCCATGCAGAAGGCTGGATCTGATGCTCTATGTCAATTTACTGAATGGATCTATTTGTGAAATAGTGAAGTCTGGAGCACAGTGAAGAGTAACAAAATCTAACCCATGGTGTCTTTGTTCTTCAAAGTTCACTGATGTTTATTGCCTTCCCTTTTACTTTTCAGCATAAGGTCCACTAATTTCACAGGAACCTTTCCTATATCAAATAGTCTGCTGTTATTTAGATATGCTTTACTTAGATCTTCCCTCATAAACACTCCCTTGGACCCAATTAATACTTCTTTCCTCCTGAATATGCTTTGAGAAGTCTTTTTTATTCACCCTACCACCTGATTGACTAACAATGCCATGTGCTGCCCTAATCTTTTCCTTCTAAACTTGCTATTTATTTTGCTTCTCCTTCCAGTTCTTCTCCTACAGCATTTCAACAATTTCTTCCTACTGTGGTGCTTTTAAAACATTTTCAATCTTGAATTGCAGTTACTTAAAAGCAATTACATTTGCAACATTTCTTTAGGAACTGAATATGCACTGCATTTATATTACAGTATTTCAAGGTTTCAAATATTTTGAAGGTATTATAGTTAGAAGAAAATGCTGTTAGTACAGATACACCTATAGTAGTGTGATAGATAACTTGCCAGAAGTCTATTTTTCTTTGTTTTTATATAAACAAATATATTTCCTCATAGTCATATCCTAAGGAAAAGACAGAAAATGTGTACTATGATGAAATGTTTCTACTTACCTGTGCTAAAACTAGTAAATGTGTTCTGGTTATAATGAAATATCCAGTTTGGAAATATAGAATAGATGGATACACAGGGAGTTTAGGTGTGTTTTTGCTTTTTCCTGTAGTATGATCTGTATTTATATGAATGGAGAAGGAAGAGCATTTAGCTGGTATTTTCTCCTAGGAAGTGTTTCTTAGAAAATACATGCTACTGCATGTAGTCTGGTCTATTAAAAAAAAATGGAAACTGCTTTCCCAAGGGATTGTTTATGAGTCCCAGGAACGAATCCTAACTTTTTTAATAATATATTACAGAGCAATGTCAACAGAAGAACTAAATCCCTACCCCCTTAAAAAAGATGACCAGTGATCTTTTTTTACTTTCATGCCTATCTTTGTGAAGGTCTCAAAGGATTTTTTGTTGCTGTAGTTCTTTTTGCAAATGCTAGAACAGCACAGTCCTTATTTTCATTGTTTTATGAAAAGTATGCAAAATAAAATAAAACCCACTAACTTAAAAGATGAGAATAATAAGTCATCATCTCTCTACATTTTTTAAGGAAGAATATGTACCAGACAAAACTTAATTCCTATCTTGAAAAGCCTCAGCTAAAGTGAGAAGCTGTATGACAGAGAGAGAATGGAGTTAAATGTTTAACTGTTACATAAGGTTTTTTCTTAACACTGTTCCCACTGGATTGTTCAGCTTTGAGATGCAACAGAAGACTAGAGACCAGCAATAGTTGCAGGCATTTAGGGGAAGATAATCTATGTATAAACAGTTATATTTGTTGGGATTTGTTTGGTTTGGTTTGGGGTTTTTGTGATTGTTGTTTGTTTTGATGTACACTGATTTATTTAATTAAAAGGATTTAGCTACATGCAGAGAAATTACCTTGAGTTCTGGAAAATTATGCAGTGTCTCCATTCACTATCATTCCTCTTACAAGGGCCAGTCATATATTGTACACATTGCCACAAAAAGGGCCAAAATGCAGCTAACAATATTTCTCTGACCTCACTGTAGAACTTTAATGAAAAGGGCTGAGTCTTCTAAATTATGGACTTCAGGACCTGAAGGTTTGTTATCTAAGTCTGCCGATGACACAAAATTGGGAGGAGCTGTTGACACTCTCGACGGCAGAGAGGCCCTGCAGAGAGATCTAGGCAAATTAGAGAGCTGGGCAATCACCAACTGTATGAAGTCTAACAAGGGCAAGGGCCAGGTTTTGCACCTGGGACATGGCAACCCCTGGATGTACGTACAGACTGGGGAACAAGAGGCTGGAGAGCAGCCCCATGGAGAGGGATCTGGGGGTTCTGGTCAACGGCAAGTTGAACATGAGCCAACAGCATGCCCTGGCAGCCAAGTGGGCCAACCGTGTCCTGGGGTGCATCAAGCACTGTATTGCCAGCTGGTTGAGGGAGGTGGTGTCCCACTCTGCACTGCGGCCTCATCTTGAGTGCTGTGTGCAGTTTGGGGCGTCACAATACAAAAAGGATACAAAGCTACTAGAGAGTGTCCAGAGGAGAGCCACAAAGATGGTGAAGGGTTTAGAGGGGAAGCCGTATGAGGAGTGGCTGAAGTCACGTGGTCTGTTCAGCCTGGAGAAGAGGAGACTGAGGGGAGACCTCATCGCCGTCTACAGATTCCTCACAAGGGGAAGAGGAGGGGCAGGCGTTGATCTCTTTTCCCTGGTGACCAATGATAGAACCTGAGGGAACGTCAGGAAGATATGCCAGGGGAGATTTAGGTTGGGTATTAGGAAAAGGTTCTTCACCCAGAGGGTGGTGGAGCACTGGAACAGGCTCCCCCAGGACGTAGTCACGGCACCAAGCCTGACAATATTTAAGAAGCATTTGGACAATGCTCTCAGAACTATGGTGTGAATTTTGGGGTTGTCCTATGCAGGGACAGAAGTTGGACTCAATGATCCTTGTGGGTCCCTTCCAACTCAGGACATTCTATGATTCTCTGATTCTATGATTAAAATTTAAGATTACTCTGTGTGTCTTTCTCTGCTGAAAACCTTACTTAGGACTAGGTAGGATTGTACGAGCAGATGGAGAAAATATTTTAGAACAGTATAGTATAGAACAATTTGGCCAAGATAAAGTAAAGTTCATAATTGTTTTTATTTTTTTAACATTTTAGAATTCAAAATATTCATCCTCCACAGGTCAGTAGAAAAGATTTACTGAGGAAAACTTGTAGCCTGAAAAACTGCAATTTGTGAGTATATGGATTTTACTAAGAAGCCTTATAGTGGATCTGGTTTTGGATACCAGGCTATTGCATATATACCCACATAGTATTCCACAGAAGTGAAAATGTAAGAATTAAAAAAAGATAAAATTAGAATTCTCAGATTGTAATCTCGATAATTCCTGAAAGACATATGTGAAATACTGTATAGATTGGATTTATTTTAAATATATAGTTAAAAATTATGTTGATGGTAATTAAAGGACAAGCCACTAAAGTATTAACCTCTCATCTCAAGAAATAAATTATTTTAATAAAACATCTATAGTTATGCTGATTGGAAGAATTGTTACAGAAGGCAAATGGAAGGGAGATATAACATGGAGATGAATGGAACTCAAATATACGTGTACCTTCAAGATACAGATTCACTCTCATTTATTGACATTTACAAATTACTTGAAATACTGCCTCAAAAATCCTCTAGATTCTCAACTTGTACAAGCTGGCATTACTTCATAGATCTTTTAATTTTAAAGAACTTTTGGACTCAAAACTAACTTCCCTTCATCGTAATGTTTAATATTCAAAGAGGTCAGTGTTTATGAAAACAGGTCATTTAACAACAATTTTCATGTTCAAGATTATGGAAACCTGGTCAGATCGACCTATGAATGTTATTTTTTTGTTTTATGGTTTATAATTTAAAATGTTACTTTATAACTGATATAGTTAAACCTTTGTCTTGTCTGACTCAAATCGAAACCTGAACACTAACTTCACCTGGATCTAGGTTTAAACTCCACTATGCCTAAGTAATTTTACATTCTTGCAATAATATACTGCAAACATATACTACTAAAAAATCTGAATTTTTTTATTGCATTGAGGCAAACAACAGAATGCCAGAAGGCTTCCTATATATATTCTTTGCCATAAAAAGAAGTATTTATTTATTAACTTATCACTATTTATTATATTAAAACAGTGAAATTAACTATTAATTATTGTTATTAGATATTCACAAATGTAGCTATAATGACTACCTTCAAATGTTCCTATTGTTATTTTTTAATTATATTGAGACTTCAAGAAGCACCTAAAACCATTAACAGTTATCAATAATTTCTTGGTAAAAAAGCTCTGGTAGTGCAGGGAATTACAAACCTACTCAGGCAGCTTACAAAATGATGGGTCTACACAAATCAAGGAGTTTAAAGAATGACTTGTCCAAGCCCTGGAAAGAAAAGATAGGGTTACGTGCTTTAGGTGCATACTTGTAGAGGGAAATGAATGATTTATATTTAGAGCAATGAAGAATGTGTGTTAGTTCATTTTTTTCAGCTTAAAAGAGAAGGTCTCCATCTCCTTTACAGTGACATTTAGGAAGTTTTAATAAACTAGTAATTACTTTGTTAATCATCATTGCTTAATTGTAACTATAAAATATATTTTTCCATTTTTCAAAGAACATCAGGAAGAGATCTGTTACAAGTATACATTGACTTGAGACTTCATTCTGTGTGAAAAGGTTGCTTTAACTTTTAATGTCCTTTTAATGACGTTTATGAATAGGAATGGAAGTAAATCGAAGAAACGTGGTAGAGACAGCTTATATGATAAAAAGCAGTATTTTTTCAGAAGTAAAGAATCAAAGTGATATTAATTAGCGTAGAATCTTTTTGGTAATGAGTCTGTAAAAAGACTTGCATCTCAACATTTATCTTCTTTGTGTAACAGCAGCTGTTATTAGACTTAAACATGTAAAGAAAATCAGTAACTCAACAATTTATGGTCAAATGCTTTTGTGTTACCTAGGTTTCTTTTTAAAGATTTTAAAAATCAGTCTTTTCAGCTTTCTTCATACTGTCGCTGATGCTTCATTTCAAATGTCATGTCACTTACCGTCATCTGTATGCATGAACACGTGCTAAAAATGACAAGTGTTCTTGGTAATTTAAGAAGACATATATTTTCTTTTCCAAATATGCATGTTAAACAAGCTGAAGTAAACATTTTGACATCTAAAATGATTTTAAAAATCCTTATTTTGATAAAACTTCAGGTAGCTGTTGTTGAATCTGCAATATAAAGCAGAAGGTAGCAGTAAGTCTAATACCAGACATTTAGTGGCATATGTATAGGAATGAAGAAACATACAGGCCCTGTCATTTCATGATCTTGGGCCCTGACTCTGCAAGCACGTGTTTCCCTTTCATATGTATGAGTTGACTTGCTAAATCCAACGAGACTGATCAAATGCTTAAAATTAAACATAGGAAGAACTGCTTTCAGACTCATGGTCTTAGATTATAAACTTTGAAATTACAAACTGTCATGAAATGTGAAAAGCAGGTCATATGCACCCAACGGATTATGCTGGTAGAGCCAGCGCAGCTCTTCTTCCAACAGCTGTGCACAGACCTCTGCTCTTCAGAGACAATTCATACTACAATGTGAAGAAGAAGAATCATAGAATCATAGAATCATTAAGTTTGGAAAAGACCCTTAAGATCATTGAGTCCAACTGTTAACCTGACACTGCCTGGTCCACCACTAAACCATGTCCTCGAGCACCATGTCTACCCTTCTTTTAAATAGCTCCAGGGATGGAGACTCAACCACTTCCCTGGGCACCCTGTTCCAATGCTTGACCACCCTCTCGGTGAAGAAGTTTTTCCTAATATCCAACCTAAACTTCCCCTGACGCAGCTTGAGGCCATTTCCTCACGTCCTATCACTTGTTACTAGGGAGAAGAGACCGACCCCCACCTCGCTGCAACCTCCTTTCAGGTAGTTGTAGAGAGCAATAAGGTCTCCCTTCAGCCTCCTCTTCTCCACACTAAACAACCCCAGCTCCCTCAGCCGCTCCTCAGAAGACTTGTGCTCTAGACCCTTCACCAACTTCGCTGCCCTTCTTTGAACATGCTCCAGCACCTCAATGTCCTTTCTGTAGTGAGGAGCCCAAAACCGAACACAGTACTCGAGGTGCGGCCTCACCAGTGCCGAGTACAGGGGCACTATCACCTCCCTGGTCCTGCTGGCCACACTATTGCTGATACAAGCCAGGATGCCATTGGCCCTCTTGGCTACCTGAGCACAGTGCTGACTCATGTTCAGCTGGCTGTCAACCAGCACCCCCAGGTCCTTTTCCACCAGAGAGCTCTCCAGCCACTCCTCCCCAAGCCTGTAGCATTGCATGGGGTTGTTGTGACCCAAGTGCAGGACCCGGCACTTAGCCTTGTTGAACC
Source organism: Nipponia nippon (assembly GCF_047370975.1). NCBI lineage: Eukaryota > Metazoa > Chordata > Aves > Pelecaniformes > Threskiornithidae > Nipponia > Nipponia nippon. Next base: position 18,745,278 of record NW_028262347.1, on the reverse strand, counting down.
TCATACAGCTGGCCCCGGCCCAATGATCCAGCCTGTCCAGATCCCTCTGCAGGGCCTTCCTATCCTCCAGCAGATCGACACTTCCACCCAACTTGGTGTCATCTGCAAACTTACTGAGGGTGCACTCGATCCCTTCATCCAGATCATCAATGAAGATATTGAACAGGACCAGCCCCAACACTGAGCCCTGGGGAACATCACTTGTGACCGGCCACCAACTGGATTTGACTCCATTCACCACCACTCTCTGGGCTCATCCATCTAGCCAGTTTTTAACCCAGTGCAGAGTGCACTTATCCAAGCCATGAGCAGCCAGGTTCTCCAGGAGAATGCTGTGGGAGACAGTGTCAAAGGCCTTACTAAAGTCCAGGTAGACAACATCCACAGCCTTCCCCTCATCCACTAAGCAGGTCACCTTGTCATAGAAGTAGACCAGGTTAGTGAAGCAAGACCTCCGTTTCATAAACACATGCTGCTGAGCCTGATCTGCCGGTTGTCCCGCACGTGCTGCGTAATGGCACTTAAGATGATGATCACACAGCTCTCCATTTCTTAGGTACCCTCTCAAACATTACTTACATTTCCTAATGTTTCATTGTGGTTTTTATCGTATCTTTTTTTGCCAAAGCATATTCATGTTGATCATGCATCTAAATTCCATCTGCTTGACTGGTAATTTATGACAATGTGCTAAAAATATTGATCCTTTAGTTGTATGTAGCTTAAGTGTAAATATGTAAGATTAAATGTAAACAATGAACAAAACCTCTTTGTTTCAATCTTACTTCTTCAATGCCACAAAGAAATAAATACTTATTATTGCTAGCATATATGTTTGACAAATCTCAGTGGTGCTATTCTTGCAGGATCATCAAACATAATACACAAACATAAGATAAATATTGCAGCTATTAACTGATTTTTTGTATGGACCAAGAACAGACTGAGCATCTCATAGTGCTCCTGCTAATCTTCCTATCTATGGATATTTTGAGTTGAACAATTATATGTAGTTCAATTGTAAAGTATGCATTTCTAATTACAGACCCATTATTAAAATTACTGTATTTTTAAAATTAAGAAAGAAATTCTTTTCATATGTAAATATGTATAGATAATTATTAGGTATTTCACTTATGATCTTACTCTCTGAAATGAGTAACAAAAAATGGAATTTGAAAAATGATTAAACCTAAAATCTTCATTTTACAATTTGAGGCAAAAATAGAAATGTATTGTCCTTTCTCTGATTCATTTCTGTGAGTATTTAACAGAGTAAAAGAAAAAATTTACAAAAGATACCGGAAAAAATTACAAGAGATTAGCTACCTTGTAAACTAGATTAAAATACCTGAGTCTTAACATTTTACTTCTGTATTTATATTAATTAGAATTCCTTTAAAGACATTATAGGTTAAATTTGCACTTTTTTATTATTGATACAAACAAAGCAGGCTGAGCAGTCCTTTACTTTGTGTTGGTAAACCAAGAACAATAAACCTTGACACTAGCACTATAAATTTATTCTGGTATGGGTTTGTAAATGACTGAAAAAAAGCCGTTTTTAAAATACTTGCATCTTTCAGAAGAAAAGCCTGCAGTTCTCCAAATAATGAAAGATCTCTTTCATTCTTCTATCACTGCCTGTCACTTTCTAAATGAAAATGTAGCAGTACACAACATAAAAAAGCAAAACGATCAAAGCTTAGCAGCTAGTACCACAAATGCCACCTAACAAGACTATTAATATTTTTAAAGTTTATCTTAGGCAGAAAATTCTTTTTCCTGTCATCTCTGCTAGTCTTTCTCTCACAATATTTAACTACTGCAAGTAACTGCAAACCTAGCTTGTGAGCTGTGGGCTGCAAAATCATATACTATTTTAAATATGGTACGCAGGATGCTAGATGCTCTTCTTAGAGGACAAAGACATAGATACTTTCTGTTCACCAAAATATCTTTCCTCTCTACCTGTGTTTATATCTGCACTAAGATTTGACAGGTTGTTTTTCATCTGGGCATATACCTGCCTTACACTTGGATGGCGGGTTTGTGGTAGCACTGCAAGATCCTAACAAGGAGGAAATACACAGCTTAGACATGCTAGCCATTCTGGGGTCATGTTAGGTGATCTTGTCTCTGCAAGACCCTTATTAGAAAAACTTGGAAACCAGGACTATGTCATTCAGCTGATACTTGCCCTCTAATGGAAAAGGCTTTCTTGATCTTCTATGACTGTAGCCATAGACAGAGCCCTTCTAGGCTGTGTATTATCAAGTTGGGTGCAATACTTCACCTCTGACCATGGGTAATCTACCATTCTGGGGCCATATTCCTGGGCACATGAGAGAAAACTATGTATTTTTACCAATACATTACATTAATGCATGCATAGCATTGTTCAGGAAGAGGCAACCAGAGACAGGTCAGATAACACTATAGTCAGGCAGCTGCTGAAGTCTGCTTTAGCTAAGGATTGATGACACTACTTAATGCTTATGGAGCTGCAGAAACTCCCCTTCAGTGAAGCAAACATTAATTAAGTCCATTAGCTCCAACATGAGGCAATGCTTCTTTAGAATACATCATGTCCCTGTGATTAAGGTACCTGCCTGAGAGGTAAGATAAATGACCTCAAATTCACTTTCTTCCTGCTTCAGGCCAAAGATTTGAACTTTGATCCCCTAACTCACAGGTGAAGCTTTTACACACTAGGATCTCAGGTTTTCTGCATCAGAGCTCTCTTTCACTGGAGCTATTCCAATTTTCATAAAATACTTAAATAGTCCTATGCAAGTGAAATGGCTCTATCCTTTGATAGTTTAGGATGTTTTCTACAAGACCTAATAACTTTCTGGATAGCTCCATCTGGATGGCTCATCTACCAGACCCTACTTTGGACCAATTTTCTTCTGTCATCTGTTATAGTTCCTGATCAACCAAATTCACCAGCTGTCAGACCTGGAGGGTATATAAACACCCAGCAGATACCAAAGGACATCAAGATGTGAGGCACATGTAATCCAGTCCCTGCTCCAATGAACAGTCCTAACACAGAACTGAAAGAAACCAGCCTTTTTCCTCTCCAGATGTGTGATGTTCAAGAAAATTTCCAGATGCAGGTTCAGATCCAGTCATTTGTGGAGGAAAATGACTACATTAACCTGAGTGAACGTCCTTAATACTATATTTTCAGAGAGAAGGAGAGGAGGAGAGCTCCATTTATCTCTTCATGGAAAGGCAAGCCTTAGTTATCTTCAGCTTTCTTTTTACACCTGACTTGAAATCTTTTATGTCTATTGGAATTTTATATGTAGATAAGAATTGAATTTTTTGTAGTTTCGTATTTCAGCAAGAAAAAACAAAAGCAAAACACCATTGAAACTGAATATTTTTGTTCATTGGTTTTTCAGACTGATGCCAGTACCAAAAGCCAACTGATAATTCATTTTTTGTGACTATATGCTGGCCCTAAATGCAGTGGAAGCTAAACCATTTACTGGGAGAATGTTAAAACTCATAATTTCCACTTCAGTGTTAAGTAAAAATTGTCTTTGGATCAATCTTAGTGCTTCACATAATCCATTAGACAGAGATCATTTGCTTTCCTATGCTAATGCTAAAATTAAATATAGTTTTCGTAAAAGTTGGGCATCATTCATAACTTTTTGTAGTTAGATTGTATTGTGTATCTAACTGCCTAGAAATAATTTCATGATCAAACTTTCCCAAAAAATCTGTCTGGAAAAATATAATCTTAATTCAGTTTATACATCTTATTCTCACAGTGCTCTATGTTTCATATAGGTTCTTCCTTAATTGGTTTTAATCCAAGATACAAAAATACATTTTTAAGGTCATTTCTGCTAACACTAAGAACAAGTTGATGAATCAAGTTTAATATCACTCTTATCCTGTGTTTGCCATCTGTTTTTATATTCTGTTTGCTTAATTAGTTTCTTGATGCAAGATCACTGTTCAGGCATCTAGAAAGTGGAAAATTCATATAATTGAATATATTAAAACAGAGACTGCTATGGAGCTTTTCAGGAACTCCTTTCTCTTGACATGGGCACATACTGCTGTAGGACTCCAATAATTTTGAAATTATTGTTAACACGAAAAGGAAATTATTAAAATTCAAGATTAGTTTTCTTTGCTCCTACCTCATCAACTCTCTTCTGCATTTTAACTTAAAAATAAATGTGGTTAGCAGTCCTTTAAAAAAATGGGTAACTTATTAATCAAAACCTGTGTAAGAGCTCTTGCTCATGCTTTCCACCAGTAGTCAATCTGCACTGCAGAAAACTTTGCTAGAAATGTTTTGGAAACTTTTTGTATTGCTAGAAATGCAATTATGATCGATGATGCTTTGCAACTTCACTATTGTAAACCTAGAATAGTATTTTACTTAATGCCATGAGTGTGAATAAATGTGTTGCTACATTAAATAAGGAGAAGCTTCAGGAAATAAATGCATCTGCAGCACAGCTGCTTCAAAGAATGATATTTACTACTGTACTTTCATAGTTATATCATATCCCTGCTAAAGCAGCTTGTTTTTTCCACATAGGAAGCAGAAGGTGATAAGCCTAGGTTTCAACCACTTTTTGCTTGTCTCTCTTTTCTACTTATCACCTAGTCAGCAAGGAAGGAATATTAAGTATATGTTCTTTCCATCACCACGTGCAGCTAACTGTGGAGTCAGAAAGTTTTAACACAGCCAAGCAAAAAAAACCTGTGCCTAACTTTCCATTGGAAGAGCATCAGTGAAAGTTAAGATCAAATCCACAAGTTGTGCCAGTTTCTCCAGGCTTTATTTATGATTCTTTTATCTTTAATAGTTTAAATAAAAGTATTTCATGCAATGACAAATCAGAAAACATTTGGGAGCATATGGTCTTCCAACAGTATGTTAAATAAATGCAACTAAACATCACTAACCATATCAGGGCAGATATATGTGCAGTCTGTGGACAGCACAAGGAGTCTGATGTGAAATGGGACAACTAGATGATACATATGAGAGTTCAGAGATATGCTCATATGGACCCATAGTTTGCAGAAAAGGGGATATGACAAGGTTATGAGAGTGTGAATTCTTGTAAACTGGAAATATTTTGCATAAACTGTATGTGCCCCAATATTTGTTACAGCAGTTTGTCGCAGAAGATTTTATTTTTTTCAGTCATTCTAGTATTCTCAGACAACTCTTCATAATGAACACTGTGGTTGGTTGTTGCTGTCCTGGTTTCAGCTGGGATAGAGTTAATTTTCTTCCTAGTACCTGGTATAGTACTATGTTTTGCATTTAGGATGAGAATAATGTTGATAATACACTGATGTTTTAACTGTTGCTAAGTAGTGCTTACACTAGTCAAGGACTTTTCAGGTTCCCATGCTCTGCCAGGTGCACAAGAAGCTGGGAGGGGGCACAGCCAGGACAGCTGACCCAGACTGGCCAAAGGGCTATTCCATACCATATGGTGTCATGCTCAGTATATAAACTGGGGGGGAGTTGGCCAGGGGGTAGAGATTGCTGCTCGGGGATGTGCTGGGCATTGGTCAGTGGGTGGTGAGCAATTGCATTGTGTATCACTTGTTCTGTATATTCTTTTATCATTATTATTATTTCCTCTTCCTCTGCTGTCCTATTAAACTGTCTTCATCTCAACCCACAGGTTTTACTTTTTCTTTCTGATTCTCTCCCCCATCCCACTGCGGGGGAGAGGGTGAGTGAGCAGCTGTATGGTGCTTAGTTGCCAAATGGGGTTAAACCACAACAGTTGTGAATTTCATATAAGGGGAAAAATGGCTTGAGATCACAGGTGGAATTGTTCCTCAATCAGCTACAATTAAAAAGAATGGAATAAGTAATTTATACTAGTTGGCTTGGGAACTAATCAGATGCCTTTTTCATATGGAAAAAATACTTTATCTTTTATCTTTATCTTTATGCTTTTGTTTTGTCCTTACAAGTAGTATTGACAAAGGCTGTTGATATGCAACAAGGACATTATAATATTAACTTTCTTTTTACTGCCAAAGTCATAAAAAGCGTAAGATAGACTTATAAAAATCACTTTCCGCTCCGGTTTAAATAGGCTGCTGTGATATTGCTTACTCCATTTTCTAGAACTTTTGCCAAGACCAAAGCTTTCCAAATTAATACAGATGTGGAGCATGGTATTTCAAAAGATAACAAACAAAAATAAAATCAATACTGTTTAAAAAAAAATTGAAACACTAATTTATTATTTAAATTCCATATTCCAAAAAAGATGAACACACTATTTGGTATATGAAAATGTTATCAGGCAAACCAATAGGAAACGTGATGAGGGAGTGTAGCCAGTCACTAGAAAGAATGGAGGTTCGTTGCATAGTATTCATGTTGAGTTTGGGCAGCCAAGTCCCAGTTGGATTTCAGAGGTTACTTCATTCCCTGCTTTGTGCTACAATCATTTGATCTGAAGTGTCCAACAGAAGCAAGGCTTTTCCCTGTTCAGCCAAAAAGCTGCCTTAGCTTGACAGCCACCAGGATTCAGAAGCAAATCATATTAGCACAGACGTCTTAGAAGAGAACTTTTTTTTTTACATTTTCATGTGTACACTGGAAAGACATCTAACATGCACAGACATGACTGGGACAGAAAGCAAAAGTGTTCACAACTTCTTCATTTTATAATGTGAATGTATGGGAAGGAGTTGCTCATTACTTTCAGTAGTTAGAGAACTCACTTAAGAAATGAGAGACCAGATCTTCCAGTTCCTGACAGTCATGAATCCTTTCTGAACTCCTACTGACGATTCTGACCCAACACATAGAGAAGAGGGAAACAAATGTCTATGGCATGTGAAGACCTCAACTAAGACCCCTATATTGTGGTTAAGGCATCTTTGTCTATTGTAGTTTATTCATTTCACAATCAGTATTTTGTATAATCACTTTAGTCATTAATTAAAAGAACACTAACAAGGTTGCAAGAGGAGATCACAAGCTTCTGCTGTCCTAGCTGATGCTTACCTACAAAGAACTCCTATTCCTTTGTAGTGGTCTTCCTTTTGTCCCATGGGCTTCTGCAGTCTTGGCTCCAGATGCTATCCCAGACTCTTCCTAGCACTGCCTCCATGCACTCCCCCAGACAGTGGACTCTCACAGAGTTGGAAAATGGGCAAAATTTTCGGTGCTAATATTGCATTCATATCCTTGTGTTCACTCACTGATAGCGCCTACCATGAGCACATCCAAATTAAGTGCTGATAGCAAAACATCTACTGTGCTATACTGAATCTTCTAATCTCCTTATTTCCTTGATTGCCACAAAATATATTCCTAGGTGGGGCAATTCTGGTGATAAGCAATGAGAAACTTGAGTGTTAACAACTGTTAAAATATCTTATTATGGTAGAAAAGCTTTGCTGAAGATAGGGTATTTGAGTTTTGACTTTTGATTAGTCTCATTTCCTCAAAAACTCATTCTGCAGTTGAACTTCTTAACCGAGTTGGTTTTTACTCAAGAGTCATTAATAAGTCTAGACCACTGCAACAAGTTACTAAAAAAATAAACTGCCTGGACTTTATGAAAACCTGCATTGTATTTGTCTGATCAAAAATTCTGCTTCTTTCATTAAAAACATTTTATCTTTTGAATGATGATGTTCTTTCAATAATAGAAAGAACTAAGAAGGTTCTCTCATCCTCCCAAAGAGTTCCAGGATTTTTTTTAAGTCTATACTAATTGTATGGGGCAGTCTGTTACGAGGAGATAAAAATGCAAGCAAAAGAAGAAGTAGTGAGTTTTTAATTTGAGTTGAGAGATTGAAAAAGTGGTGACATCCCTGTCAGATTTGTGAAGGGAATTCTTTACTGAAAGTGGTAACTAGATGAATTAATAGCCATCCAGTATCACCTGTTTAGACAACAGTAAGGAAAAAAAAAGGATTAGCAAGAGATGATTCATCATGAATAATTTAACTGGCACATGAGAGGAAACATACAGATTCACAGTTCAGTCTTATATAGCTTTATCATTCAAATTTTTTTCTGATATTAAAGGAAAAGCTGCCCGAGTAAGTATTGCAGAGATGAGATCTTTGGATTTTTTCTCCCTTCCAAAGACTTCCATTTCCCTTAGACCACTTAAGATTACTCTTTCTGGTCTCCATATTTTTTTTGTTCTTTAGACTCAGATTACCATTTTCTTTTTTTCAGGGTTCAATTTAGACTCAAACAAGGAATTCACTACTATTTCTTCAGTAGTTCTGTGAATATTGTTGACAAAAATATTCATTCAGCCATCATTTAGTGACAGAATACAGTTTTTCTATTTAATTCCTTGAAAAGTGCCTTGGAACACTAGAGTGATTATCTCACCTAAGCATACTGGGGATGGGGCACTCAGTTGATCCTCAATTCACCTTACTTCGCCATTGCATTATGTTGGCAGAGAAACAGAAAAGAGCAACAGTAGGAACCATTACCTAGCTCTGTCTTTTAAAATGTATCCTAAGAAGCTGGTGCAGCTTCTGGATTAACTTCCTGCAATAGTTCCTCTAAGGAAATAAAGACTTAGGGAATTATAGAAGCTAAAATCATGCCTGAAAAGTGAATAAAACCAAAGTTTGGCTAACTCTTTCCACCCTAATTAATTTGAATTTCTGCAACTTTAAAACTATCAGTGTGACAGAATAACTTGATACTTAAGAGTAGAGGCAGATGGTGGCAGTAGATTATAAAATGAAATGGAACATACTTGATTTAAAAATAAGCATATATTAAAGGCATCTGGACATTTGCAGTCCTGAATGCAGAATTTACATTGCAAAATGTAGACATAAATAAAGTAAAATATTGTCCAAAGGAGTTTTAATTTTAATGTAGGCAGTGCCACTGGGTCACAGGCAAGCTAGTTTACAATGTATAGTGAGAACTTGTAAGGAGAAAAGGTAGTTGTGCAAGTATATTGTAATACCAACCTTACATTTCATTTCAGTACGTAATTTAGTGACGGTCTGCCAGTGTGGTTTGTTGTTGGGGTTTTTTTTAAGAACATGCAACTCAGGCTGCTGTGTAATCTTCCATTTGTTATGGGATTTACTGTGGCACAAAATAATCAGGGAACTTTGATTCTAAGATAGTGTGAGGGAAATACTAAGAGGTTTTGTTGTTGGGTTTTTTTATTCCATTTACCAGTGAAAAATGCAGGTCAGAGCTCTTCTCCATGTGACCTCTGGTAGTGAGTAAAATACCTTTTGCTTTCACATAGATGCAAGGAAGGGGAGGAGGACATGCTCTCTGTGCTGTTTGCAATACTTTACTATTAAATTAATGGCCTGCATTCTTACTCAGTGTTTGCAGCATCAACTTTGAAGGCCTTAGCGAGAAATGGGAAATAAAATGGTAAAAAAGGAGTACTTATGCTTATCTGTGCAGAAGCTTGGGGAGAGAAAGCAGTATGAGAGACGAAAGAAGTATTAACCATCTTTTACAGGCAAATTTGTTTCTGCTCCCTCTTTTGCTATAAAGGCCCAATTCATGCATATTCTGCTTATGTTTATGGAGATGTAGAACTTATTATTGGCTCTCTGGTTAAATTGTATTTATCCCTACAAGCTTCCACTCACAGCTCCACAGTCTCACTTGTGTTAATTCTTCTGGGGTTTTTGTTGCGTTCTTTTTTCAGTACAAGAGGTGGAGTTTTTTTGTTTCTGGTTTTTTTTGGATGGGTTTTTTTTAGTGCATCAGTCTTTTGGTTAACAAGAGGATAAGGCAGTTGTTTTCTTCTCAGCCTACAGTTTGCAGCCTTCTCCTGGTATTACTGCAGACCTAGGGAAAAAAAAAGAAAAGAAAGGAAAAATGTGGATATAAAGTGGGTACCTTACTTTACACATCTGTCGCACTAAATGTATCTTTAAATCCATCTTTTCCTCCCTCGTGCTCCACAGTGTATCCCCACCGCACCCAAACATAAACATGTCTCTTCAGGACCTCCTTTTGCTCTGGACTTGCATATGTCCAGTAATCTCCTTCCTACTTCTCCTCCTCTCCTTCAGGACAGCTCCTTGAACAGCAGCAGTCAAGCTACAATGCCAACTCTTCCACTCTTTCCTTCTTCTTAATGCCACTCAGGACTTTCTTCTTCCTCTGTTTAAATTGACCATTTATCTATTCCCCTCACCCCCAAATCATCTTATATATATCCCCAAGGTTAGGCCTTATTGTTTCCAATTTCATCTGTTCAGTCACACTAGCTCTTTTCACCTCATCCGTACTTCTGATTCTTTATCACTGACACCAATGTCCAAAATGGAGCTTCATTGCTAGAAGGCAAGAACCACAGAGAAACAGCTCCCCCAAATGGTGCAATAAACCTGAAAAATACATGCTCTCACACTCAAACAGACGTACTTACCTCTCTGCTAACATTAAGGCTAAAAATACGACCTCATTTTTAAAGGTCTAATATTTTGCATGCTTATGGAGTTACATTAACAATTCATAATCATAATGAAATGCAAAGCTCATACTGCATGTTCTTTCAAAGTAAGGAAACTGCCACAGATGCTGAGTTTACTGCTTCTTCAGTCTTGTTCATATGGAGCCAGGGGGAGAGCACAAGAGACACAAGCAGTATCTTTGATTAAAAACATGCAGGAACTCTTAAGATTCTGGGGCCAAAAGTCTTTCCCCGAGGAAAAAGACCTGCAATGCTGCTAATCTCAGTATCATATTGTGGTCAGGAGAGCAATTTTCAGCAAAGAGACCATACAGCACATATGCAATCCCAGAACATCTAATAATATCCTATGGAAGCACTATGTAAGAGACAATAAAATGCTTTGGAGCTCCCTATGTCCCACTTAGCTACCTCCTTAGTTTAATCAAAGAGTTAGTAGATTGCTTCTTTCTTTAAAGGTTTAAAATTGATTAAATCTTAACAATGAAGTCAGCTCTGCCTCTTGCACAATTTGCTTCTTAGAGGGAACTGTTTAGTGCTGCATGAGAAAAATTTACATGAGAAAAACAAATATGTGTGTGTTTTTACTTTATATTACAATGATGTGATGTGTGTTGCTATCTATGTGGCTCACATGTTAAAAAGATCAAGAGTTTTTGTTTTAAAGGCTTAACAAAGCTCTTTTTCAAGGCTAAAGATAGCGTGTTTCATGACTACTTGCTCCATTAATTCATGCTTTCCTACATGAAAGTAAAGCTGTTAGGCCAATAAACGCAGAAAGTCTGTTTGGACAGATATTCTGTTTCTTGCTTTGTTTTGCTCATTGTCAGTAGAAGAAAATAGCTAATAGCCCTGAACTTTTCAACCTCTGAAGGATGAAACTATGTGGTTCATGTAACTCTTCAGCACCTGAGTCATTCTTCTTTTCTTTGCTACCGAGGGTAGTCATTACAGCTCCTCCCCATCTCTTTCTCTGTCTTTGCTACATCTTTGTTAAACTGTCAAGGATGTTTGAAAGCAATATAGTTCTCCTTTTTTTCTAACTTCAAAGTTTGCTAGTAGATTGATAACAGACTTCTTATTGATCTCCTCTGCACCAACAAAATTCTTGCTTCATTGTAAATACAACACAAGAGAATACCGTATAGTGACAGATAGTTAACCAATATATACTTCTTTCATCCTTGAAATTAGGACTGGGGAACAGAAGTTATCTTTTTAAGTCAAACTTTTTAAGCAGAAGGATAATATTTTCGAATGTGCCAAAAGTCAAGCATTTAAATCTTTTTTTTCAGATACCAAAATAAATAGCTGATTTCTCAGAGTTATACATCCTGGCTTCTATAAGAAATAGTGTGGCCAGCAGGAAAAGGGAAGCGATTGTCTCCCTGTACTTGGCACTGGTGAGGCTCCACCTCAAGTACTGTGTTCGTTTTTGGGCCCCTCACCACAAGAAAGACATCAAGGTGCTGGAGAGTGTCCAAAGAAGGGCAACAAAGCTGGTGAAGGGTCTGGAGAGCAAGTCTTCTGAGGAGTGGCTGAGGGAGCTGGGGGTTGTTTAGTCTGGAGAAGAGAAGGCTGAGGGGAGACCTTCTCGCTCTCTACAACTACCTGAAAGGAGGTTGTAGTGAGGTGGGTGTCAGTCTCGCCTCCCAAGTAACAAGAGATAGAATGGCCTCAAGCTGCGCCAGGGGAAGATTAGACTGGATATTAGAAAAATTTCTTCACCGAAAGGGTTGTCAAGCATTGGAACAGGCTGCCCAGGGAAGTGGTTGAGTCCCTGTCCCTGGAGGTATTTAAAAGACGTGTAGATGTGGTGCTTAGGGACATGGCTTAGTGGTGGACTTGGCAGTGATAGGTTAATAGTTGGACTTGGTTATCTTAAGGGTCTTTTCCAACCTAAATGGTTATATGATTCTATGATACCTGCAATTTCTATTCACCTCAGTGCTTTATGCTGTTCTAGGGGCCTGATCTAAAGTAACAGATTTGCATGAGTTTGAGGTAAGATACAAGGTAAGGTTGTCCGAATGGGTGCTCGACTTACTTTAGATGCAGAAGTGATACAGAGAACTGGCATAAGATGACATCGCCATGCCTTACTTTTAAGCACTCAAGTCTGAGAGAATAATTCAAAGGTGAGGTAGATCCACAAGTTCTTTGTAGGATATGTCAGATAAATTAGACACCTGAGAATAAAATTCAAAACATCTATTAGCTAAGCCAGCCAACAGCCATCTCCAAAGAAAGGGCATCTGGAAGTCATTGTTGGACTTGAGCTGCGCTCCTCCAGTTTTCCGTGTTTTTGTCTCTCCAGCTCTCTGACAACCCCTCCTGGTTTTGTCCCTCTCTGAGGTCCCATTAACTTTCCACTATCCACACAAGGGTATAATTTCAACAGGAGTATAAAGAGCATCTTGCCCTCTCCCTAGATGTCTCTGTGCCAATGACTTAATAGTTAGGGCACTTTTCTGGGAATCACTCATCATCAGTCATGAGCTTTCTCAAATTTAGAAGCCTTAGAAGGCTTTTACTTCCTAAATTTTCCAAACATTAGATTATTATAGAAAAGATAGTATCTCTTTCTAATACATATTTCTTGTTTATATTGACCAGCAAAATTTATTCTTGACTGTCAGATCAAAACTGTATTACTGTATCTGTTGAAGGATCACTAACAGGTTGAGCTGACATCAGATTCCAATTGTTAGATGTAAAATCATTTTTAGAGGGATTAATTTCAGACTTACCTCATTTGCAAAGTAATGTGGTTCCTGTCTAGCCTTGATCAAGTGACAGTATGGTTCACATGCACTATTCTCTTGTATAAAAGTTTGCATAAAGCAAACTTTATGGTTGGACTCGATGATCTTAAAGGTGTTATCCAACCTAAATGATTCTATAATTCTATGGTTTTCAACATACAAGCTTGTATGGATCATAATTTTGACATTTTTGAACCCTACTCTATCATTAGCAAGGACTATTTTTTTAAAAAAGATTTTTTCCTAATAGATAATAAGGAAGTTCAAACAATGGTTGGCACATTTTGTTTACTGTCTGGGCAGAGGAAGGCTCCATCTGTCTAAGCCAATGGACACCAGCCATTCATAAATTACTCACTGACAGTCAATAAAATTTCAGTAGCCATATTGCGAACAACTATCCTGACCACCTCATTAATTCATTAAACTCTTGGGAGAAAGGAGTAGTAGGTTTTAATTTAAATGTTCTATTGGGTTTGCATGGCAAGGTTTGGTAGTGGGGGGGCTACAGGGAGGGCTTCTGTGAGAAACTGCCAGAAGCTTCCCCTACGTCTGATAGAGCCAGTGCCAACCGGCTCCAAGACAGACCCGCCGCTGGCCAAGCCTGAGCGAATCAGCAATGGTGGTAGCACCTCTGTGATAACATATTTAAGAAGGTGGAAAAAACCTGTGCAACTGCAGCCGGAGACAGGACTGACAACATGTGAGAGAAACAACTCTGCAAATACCAAGATCAGTTAAGAAGGATGGGGAGGAGGTGCTCCAGGCACTGGAGCAAAGATTCCCCTGCAGCCCATGGTGAAGACCATGGTGAGGCAGGCTGTCCCCCTGCAGCCCATGGAGGGTAAGACTGGAGCAGATACCCACCTGCAGCCCATGGAGGACCCCATGCTGGAGCAGGTGGATGCACCCGAAGGAGGCTGTGACCCAGTGGGAAGCCAGCACTGGAGTAAGCTCCCAGCAGCACCTGTGGACCTGTGGAGACGGAGAAGCCCATGCTGGAGCAGGTTTGCTGGAAGGACTTGTGACCCCATGGGGGACCCACACTGGAGCAGTCTGTTCCTGAAGGACTGCATCCCATGGCAAGGACCCAGGCTGGAGCAGTTCATGAAGAACTGCAGCCCATTGGAAGGACTCATGTTGGAGAAGTTTGTGGAGGACTGCCTCTCGTGGGAGGGACCCCACGCTGGAGCAGGAGAAGAGTGTCCTCCCTGAGGAGGAAGGAGCGGCAGAGACAACGTGTGATGAACTGACGGCAATCCCCATTCCCTGTCCCCCTATGCTGCTGCAAGGGAGGAGGTAAAGAAATCAGGAGTAAAGTTAAGCCCGGGAAGAAGGGAGGGGTAGGGGGAATGCGGTTTAAGATTTAGAGGTTTTTTTCTCATTACCTTACTCTGATTTGTTTGGTAATAAATTAAATTCATTTTCCTGAAGTAGAGTCTGTTTTGCCCATGACAAGCTTTAAACTAAGGGAGGGTAGATTTAGACTGAACACAAGGAAAAAAATTTTCATAATGTGGGTGGTGAAGCACTGGAATGGCTTGCCTATAAAGGTGGTACATGCCCCATCCTTGGAAACACTCAAGGCCAGGCTAGATGGGGCTCTGAGCAACCTGATCTAGTTGAAAATGTCCCTGCTTATTGCAGGGGGGTTGGACTAGATGACCTTTAAAGGTCCCTTCCATCCCAAAGCATTCTATGATTCTATGACAATAATTGGTGAGTGATCTCTCCCTGTCCTTATCTGGACCCATGAGCCTTTCTTTATGTTTTTGATCCCCTGTCCAGCTGAGGAGGGGGAATGACAGAGTGGCTTTGGTGGGCACCTGGCATCCACCCAAGGTCAACCCACCACAAATGTAATTCAGAAGGAATTTTCTGAAAGAAAACACATCAAAATCTGAAATTTAAATGGCTAGAAGAACTTGTCTGGGTCCCAGTGTTTCACACACATGTTGTGAAGTAGTGTAGATGTAGTCGCAGAATCAATATGGATTTATAACCCACTGTCAGGTATTATGGAAACTACAAAAAGGCAGAAGGTATTATAAAAAAGCATTTCCACTGAAGCCCAAAGTCATATAAAACAGACACGATAGTGAAATCACAGCCGCAGGAAAAAGCTCTGTTACCATGACAGTGTATAGCAATATTGTGATATGAAGTGTGATATCAACTTCACAAATAAGTGTGCAATCAGGATGTTTTAGTAAGCTATTCATCTGTGTAATTACTATATTCATATAGATTTAACTTTTTTCATTTTTAGGAGAATATTTTGGTAAATGCTAAGACACACAGTGCAACAGCTTTGAATTTGGTGGAGTTATTTTTCAAATATTGAATGTATCCCCAAAAAAGCATTAATTTTGAAGTTACTCTACAATAAACCAGTTTCTTTTGCTGTACACATTCACAAAGGGCACCTTAAAAAATGAAATGAGTCCTTGTTATTAATTATTTATAATATGTGGTTATCTCATTCCCTGACAATAATGTCAGAATATGTACTTGTATATGCTCAAGCTTACATTTTACACCAGCAAATATTATATTTTTTTTTTACCTATCAGATGTAGACATTGCAAATCAAGGAAAATGCAACATTTATGTGTCATGAATGAAACAACGAAGTAGTAAAGATTTACAGTTTAAAATGGGTGCTTAAGTCTATCTACAAGGGAATTTGGGTATCTGCATCCCAAGTACTTGCCCTACCCTATGCATAAGTTTTAGTTAAATCCTCAGATCCCACTCAGTGTTCTGCCACCTTACTTTAAAATCTATGAGTAATTAAGATTTTCTGCTAAAATTCCCAAAATGACTAGAGGGTTTTTTCCTTACTTAAATCTTGACTGTGCAAACCAATTCAGTTGCAACTACATGGCATATTTGACTACCATGTGCCTAAACTAAATCCACACCTACAAGCAATATAAGGAAGTGGGGTAATTCACCCAAGTGTAAGCCACATTACTGTAGTCAATTTGGGAAGATACATGTGGATATTGTATGGAAGGCAAGACCATAGAAATTTAAGTCCTATCAGCATCTCCTCAGTCTGATATGATAGGTATTTTCAGATCAAGCACCAGATACCACAAGGAATGAATCTGGGGTAGCTTTTGCCCAGTAGTACCTCAAGGTTACTTCTGTGCCCTGAACAAAGACCAGTATTCAGATCCCTTTTTGGATAGATGCAGTATCATCAGCTCCTTCCCTTTTTGCATTTCCCCTTTGAAGTAAAATACTTCGGATTTCAGATCTTAGGTATGCTGAAACATTTTCTGGAGGTGCCCATTACTTTTCCAGTGACAGAGCCCTGGGTGACCAGGTTCATAATGCTGGCGTCCCCACACTGCAGCAAATGTTATCTCGAGCAATCCTGATTTTCTTACTTCAGGGCACTTTCCATAGGGCTACTCTACTCTGTGTTGATTTGCAAATGGCTGTGCATAGTGACCAATGTTATTCACAAGTAATTTAGGCTCTTCAGCCATTGAAAGCTCAGGCTTTAGTACAAAAGAGACTCAGGCAGGGAGGGCTGGTTTTAAGGTATTTTAAATGGCATTTTTTGATTTTTTTTTTTTTTTAGAATTAAAATTTCATCTCTTAATGTCAGAAGAAACTACTACTGCATTATGTATGACCTAAAGCAAGTTCTTGCCAATGAATGGATTACAGTAGAATAATTTTATTTGCTTACTGTGTCTGAATTGGTTCCATATGGAAAAGGCTGATGGGTTATTATTTCATCACATATTTTTCCATATTCAGAGTGCATATATGAACATTAATTCTCTTTCTTCTCTGGTTGTCCTTCTTGTAAATAGCAAGGACTTCTGGCTAGCCATGAAAGACCTGGAATACTTGATAAACATTTACAAACAGACCTCTCTGGAACTTTTTTAGAAAGGCCTCGGAAAACAGCAGTTCTAGGTATGCTCAATAAAACTAACATCCCTCACTATGATTGCATGACAAATGATTCAGTACTAAAAAAGGGGGTACTCAAGGCCATAAAACATCAAAAAGGTAGAAAGCACTGAGATGGACATGTATGAATTACACTGATTCATGAATGCTATGTTGCCCTTGGACACTGCTAACTCATGCAGCCAGCATTTATGCAGCTAATTAACTTTATAAAGGTAATTATTTTCACAAAGATGAACAGTTCTTGAACACTTTCTCCAATACTGGATATGCAAGGCTTTTCTTCAGGCCTTGACATAAAGGTCTTCATTTGCAATTATTAATTTCTTCAATAAATAAGTATTTATATAGTTATAGTATAAAATATATACATATGCATTTTTTTTAAACTGGGAGTGAAGTAAGAATATTCTCATTTTATTCTGAGGTGTCTTAAAAATTAAATTAGAAAATTCAAGGTATTTCACAACTTAGTTAAAGAACTTGGCAATAATAATATATTCACTGTATATAATAATGATAGAAACAATCGTGATAATAACTATTATGTCACATGTTGGGTCAGACCCCAGACTGATCCACCTTGATAGCTTTTCCTGAGAAACCAACACCAGATATTTGGTGAGGAGTTGAGAGAGGAAGATCAAAAAAGTTTGCATCCTTGTCTATATTCCAAATTGAGGCAATCACAACAGCAATAATTCAGTGCCCTAATCGACAGATTGAAAAGCTGTATTCCAGTTTGCTCTGTTTATTTCTTCTTTTGTCATCTTACTTTTGTCTTCTCTTCCCTTATTCTTTCCCAGAACTTCCAATTATTTATTGCACGATGAAGCAGTTTCATCAGTAGGAAAAAAAAGTGTTGTGGCAGAGGGGTTATTGTCTGCTGAGGTTACTCTATGGCAGATGCATGAAGGAATCTCTTTAGGTGGAGAGGGAACTTGGGTCAGTCTTCCTGATATCCCTCTCCCACTAGTAAGTAATCTAGCCACTGAGTGATTACGCAAAAGGAAAGTTCACATATGCAAAAGGGAAGTAATCTCTGGGATGTTTGTAACATGGCTGCTATGAGGAAATTTGTCAGACAAATGCATGGAAAGTATGTATTAAAAAGAATGCATATTTTTTCATGATTTTTTGCTTTGGAATCAGCTATGTGCTGAGTGGTTTATTACTCTTAATTCTGAGTCACTAGTCTGTGTCAACAGTTTTTAGCAAAGCTAAATGTGGCAAGCTATGGTGGTTAGGCACTGCCTTAGGTAAGCTGACAATGGTGTGGGAGTTACCCATTTTGTACCTTTAAATATTGGCCATCAAATTCTGATTTCATTCCCTTTTAAACATCTAAGTCCTCTACCAATATGAACATAGATGTCTCCAGATAATACTTTGAGGCAGATGACAGAGTCAGGCAATCTCTTAGTCAGGTTACAGGCCAATCACACATTAGAGATCTACGGTCATAGTATCTGCTGAACGCAATGGAAATCAGACCAATCTGATCCACCTTCCCAAATACATAGCCATAAAAGGATTCCTGTCTGCACTGAGGCAGGAAGCAGAAGAGTTCATGAAAGGGCTCTTCACAGAAAATGTGGAGATATGAATCTGGTAACCTGCTAGAAGCAGCCACCACACCGGTTTTGAAGAGGTGAGTTTATTGGCATCTCACAGCATTCATCCTTTTATACCTCTTCTTCCATTTAAACACTCATTCATCTTCTCTGATTAGAAATTAATTTCTAGAATCTCCTTGAAACCTTCTCTCTTCTTCTCATTGATTATTAATCAATTTATGACATTTCAGGCAAGCGAGAACAGTCTTTCTGCATAATGTCATTAGTCTTAACAATAAGATCTGACCAAGCCTCAGTTATATTTTTTTACAGACTGTCTGAACTTCTTGAACAGCGTTGTACAGTCATTTGTAAATTTACCTATGAGCCTACAGTTAGAAGGAATGAGTCTTGGGGCTTACTATCATATGTAATAAAACTTGATCAATTTGAATCACTTCTATGTAAGTAATGAAATGTATAAATTCATTATGAATGTATAAAGCTTTATAACTCAGCAAAAAAATGGAAGCCCATAAAGTCACTCTGGCTAATAGATGTAATGGTTTTGATTTGCAATGTACTGTAGAAACATCCTTATTCTTATAAAGCTAACTGCTGGTAAAGATTATTCTAGTAATAAAGAAGAGCAGTACTTTTCTATGTCCTGTCTTCAGAATGCTGGTCCAGGAGGCAGAACTGGAAATGCACTAAGAAGCATCACTAAAGAGAAGATGGAAAGAACAAACGACATAGCTATTTCAGCAGGGCTTATCATTTTGAAGTGAAAGTATTCTTCACCAGCAATGCCTACTTGTAAGCCTCCCATTAAAACTGAGTATACTGATCCATTTCCAACCCACAGGAGCCAAAATGACTCCAGAGTTTGATAACTTTAATCACCAGCAGCAGAATGAAAAGGGAAAATGGGCAAGCAAGCAACCTCTGTATTTATGTTCAGTGAACCACTGTTCTGTATGTAAAGGACGTAAATTGAAGATCTAGTCTGGTCTTCACTCTAAGTTAACAAATCTCTTTGTTAACTAGCTATAGAGTATTTCAGGTCTTCTTGAACAGCAGAGTCACTCAAATCCCACATGTGGTTCTATCGTATTTATAGTCAAGTCATGAAAGATCCAACTGTGCAGTACCTTACACAGATGAATCTCCTTTCATATTTCTGTTTTAGTAAACACAATCTTTAATAAAGATTTCTGTGAGTACATTAAAAAACACAAGACAAAGAATTGTCCATGCTTGACAAAAAAGTGCAAAGAACAGCCAGCTAATGAGGATATACTTTTTTAGTGAAACAATGAAGAGATGCTCCATCAGTATATTTCTATTCAAATTTTGTTTCCCCTCACCTCCTTCAGGTACATAGTACCAGATGAAAAATAGCACAAGAAAATTCTTGTCTCAAGTTTCAGACAGTCTAATTCACATCTGAATTTAATCTGATTAATTACTGTTTGTCCATTTTTTTATAAAACTGCCTGAGGTCCCCCAACTCCATTTAGAATTTGTCTATATGTGACCTGTCTTAATGAACTGATCTCATTTACAGATGAGCCTGAGAGTGCTCATGTGAGCCCCAAAACTAGTCTGTTTTCAGCCTTGTGAATGCTAGACACCCTGTGGAAGCCAGAGAATGGTTATTAATTGAGAGGATGAAAGAGGGAGAATCACTGTAAAACATTTCTTACACACTTTATTAATAATAGATAGTAGTTTCTAATTTATTTTTAATTGAAATGTTAAAAAAGCTCATCTTACCCTTGCTCCTCATCTAATATTTCTCTACACGTTGAATGCTCTAGTCACCATAGTACTGATGCTGTGTCCTCACAATCCATACACAGTCTGATTGAAAAATTAACAGTGGAAGAAGGAGAATAAAGAAAAAAGGAAAAGAAGAAAGTCACTCATTAAGTGGAGACAGTATTAAAGTCCTCCTCTTTTACTAGGTTTGCAAGAGAACATATCTTCCAGCCTTTCTGCCTGCAGAATGACACTTCAGAGAGTCTTGAGTAACACAGATAAAATAGACACCTTTAGTGCTTTGATTTACTCAGTGGTATCACTAGCTGAAAATACTGAAGGGTCCTACAGCTCCATTTTCCTGTGCATTGACACTAGAAATGTACATTTCAGAAGATGGCTGTCCTCTATGATAGAAGACTGCTTAATTTGACGGGTGGAGAGTAGAAATCTCTCTTCCAAAATGTCAGCTGCGTCAGCAGGATTCTTTTGGTAGATTTTCATCCCTGTCTCTAGTGATGACACCTTGTTGTTTGATTATATCCCATCCCAAAATATTTAATTAACAAGGAATTTATTCTTGCAATAGTCCTTTGTATGTTGAAAATGCAAATGCACAATGGTAGTAAACAAACTACAGTGTCTTGTATGTAGTAGTAGCTTTATATTAGAAATAAAATTTTGTGACTTTACATCACTTTATTTTTTCCAACAGGGAAGTATCTCTTATGTCCTCTCCACAGGTGAAAAAGTGGGCTAAATAATGGCATATAATAAAATGTAAAGGAATCCCCAATTATATTTTATTTAAAGCTGAGGAAATCTTTTGTGTTAACAACATTTTCCTGTCTTCCTTTTTGTGGTAAAATTTCATACGTGTTAGTTTACAAAGGATTTTCTCCTGTGGGATTTCCTGAATAGAAAACTAGTCTGATATTATCCCCAGCAGTGGCTCCCTGAAGACATAAGTGTGTAGGGAAGATGTAAATCAGTCCAAGTTCTCACAATGTTACCTCCCTGCATAATTCTAGAGGATTTAAAAATGGCTCAGGTTTTCCAGATATGAATGTTGCAGGACAGGGAGGAAATGTTCAGAATTGCCTCAGGGAATTATTCTTACATGCAATAAAACAGAGAACCCTTCATTGAAGTGAGGTGGATTTCTGATGGCTAAATCCAAGAATGCTATCCTAATACTTTTCTGCTCAGCAAAGTGTTGTTTTCCTTTTTCTGTCTTAGCTTATAAATTAGACTGTTCATGCAGGCCACAGTAGATCCCAGCTACAAAGGCTTCTACCTAATGGGAATCTGTCCGAGACTTTAGTCCCCCAAAGGGGCTTACCGTCCCTGCCCAGTTGCTCCTGGGACCCCCACCCCTACCCATGGGCCCAGGGACCCCTATCAGCACAGCCTGGGGCCATCAGTCCCTGCCTCAGTGATGCTGTAGGTATGCCTGGCTCCAGCTCCGTCTCCCTGAACAGACCTCTGTAAGTAGCTCATCTCCTGAACGGACTCTGGGATATGTGTCATAGCTTGCTCTGCTCTGTCTCCAACCGTCTCTCCCAGACAGACCTTGGACCCACATTGCAGCCTGGTCTCCAGCCTGGTCAGGAGCATCTCCTTTGCTCCTGACTGGATCTCATCCCTGCCCACTGTGTCCAGACCCTGTGGGACTGTACCCATCACTGAGGGCATGGCTGGCTCTGGGATTACCCTAAGCCTTTCATGAGCAGCCTGACCTCACTGCCCTCTGACAAAATGAAACCTAAATGTTATTCTGTGGCTTGTCCCCCAAGTGCCACGTGCTGGGTTTCTTTGTGTGGGTTTATGCATCTGCAATCCCAACTGCTGAAGCTCTACCCCTGTGCAATAATGAACTTAAGTTTCATCAGACCAGAGAACCTACTGGCCAGGAGATATCTGAGCTCCAGCCTTTGCTCTAAAGTTCTTTTTTGTGTTTTACAAGCAATGGTCATGAATAAAATGGATTAACTGTCTTTTAGGTATTGCCTGATATTAGCAGCTTCCTCCATTTCAAGGGGAATGTTTAATAAACCAGAAACTCCTGTTCTCATTTTCTTACTTTCCTTGTCCTTTTCTTTTTCTCTGTCCCAGATAATCTTGAATTCTTTTCTATATAGAATCAACAAGACAAGAGATAAACACTCCCTGCTGTTCCAAACAAACTATCTTGTTGATTATTGCATTTGCCAGGGAGGTGAGAGATGAGACTTTGTATTCCCTGAGAAAGAAACTGGCATTGACCCTAGGTCTCTCCTGTTCTGGGGCAATGAGTTAGCCATTGAGGTATTTTATAAAAAGGAGAGAGTAGATGTGGCATCATCACCAATAGTGATTAAAAGAAGGTCATCCTGCTTTGTTTCTGTGAAACAATTAGTACCAGAACTAAGAAAGCCTGATTTTCTATGGATTTATTTTTTCTAGCTGATTGACTCTTCAGTCTATGAAAATACAATCTCTGATTGAAGCTTTTCCTTTGATCGGGACATGTATATTAGAACACAGTAAAAAATAAGGAGTAGAGTTTATGCTGAAATCTTTTTCCTCAGTCATAACTTCCAGAGTCTCTAGCCTTCTGCCATCAAGTTTTTTCAACAAGTAAGAAAAGTTGGGAGGTGTGGTTGGCAAGGCACAGGTTAAATCTGTATTAATAACTAAAAAAAGCCAGGGACTATTTTCTGGCCTTGAGGGTAAAGGACAGGGCAAGGCTCTCATTCATGTATTTTTCACTCTCTTTCTTTACCGGATTTGGTTCAGCTTGTCCATACTTCCTTGTTAACATAGTTCTTGGTCTGCAATATCACTTGAACTGTGCCTAGGGTTTGCCTGGAAAACAGTTCCCTTGAGTAAAAATTTTGCTAGGGCCTATTGTAACATAGTCATTGACCAGTGTGGAGCCCTTGCTTTGTTTCAGATGTAGCCATTGAGAAGAGAATACACATAAACAATCTAATCTGTAGGAAATTTAGCTTAATGCTATAGCAAAATAAGTCACTGCAGAAAAAGTGTAAAGCTACAGAAGAGAGCTCTCCTGAGCCTTCCCTTACACTTTCCAGTTTTGAAGTCACAAGTGAAACAGACCCACGACTGCACATGACAATTATCAGTAAGTCGCAAGGCCTGAGTTAAATCACTATGAAATGTGTAGCCTGCTGATAGCAACATTTTATTGACTGGGGTAAGTGGCCTTTCAGTTAGCAGACTGATATTATTTTTTTTAACTCCATTTGTGGGTGCCTTATTCACCTTAGACAGTGCAAAGGAGCCTAACACAGAGTTCTGGATACCAGCAGAAGTTGAGGGCCTAAATATTGGGTATACAGCAGTCATGTTTCATTTTGTGTCTACCTGTCTCTTAAGGGCTTTAAAATTTTACATCTTTACTCATATCTGTAGGTAAGTACATAATTTATACATGGAAGAACGTACAGCTGATGTCACAACTGATGTTTTTTCCTGTTTTTCTGTTGTGTTTTGGGGTTGTTTTGTTTTGTTTGGTTTTGTTTTGTTTTGTTTTTTTCCACAAGGCACAGTACTGGATGACAAAATTACCAAGGAAAAAATCAGTACACAGGGCCAAGTTTAGCTATCAGATTTCATTGAAATAAATAGTCCTGATTCTGTATCAAATTGCAGAGATATGAGTCACACTAACTTTTCTGGAACTTCTCTCTAATAAATGATAAATAAATCATAGAAGTAGTTGTTACATGGGAACATCTTTATATATTCAGTGTTCCATGATGCAAAGAAAATTTGCAAATCATTAATTATAATTTATGAACATCCTTAGTCAATGTTTGCGCTGTCTATTTTGACTACCTTTCCTAAATTCCCCTTGACAATACACTGAGTATTGTCTGTGTAGGCATTATATAGTTTGGTCCAACAGTCATAAAATACTTTAGCTGTAACAAACCATGAGACAAAATAAAAAACCTGACGTGATAATAATCTCCTATGTCAACATACACCTATCCCCTATTGATAAATCAACAGTTTCAATATTGTGACTTCAAAGAAGTGACTCATTTTATGTTACTATTTTGTTTGCAGCTGCTAAATAGGTTTTCCAAAAAATTAAAACTCAGTTAAGTGCTCTCTTGGTATTATTTTTCAGTATATATATAATGTATGCTTCCTTCACAGAGACAGTAAATAGTCATGAGTGGGATAGAAGTGTGCTATGTGTTTGGAATACATATTCTATAATACAATCTTTTTATTAGAGTGTGATACTTACTAAATAGTCCAAAAAGCCCTACTTAAATTCCAGCATATTTTGTCATTCAGATTTTTTTCAAGGTTAGGCAAAGTCTGAGATTTGTGTATCATACTGTATTAAAACTCTTTAATGATTTCCACTGTTATGATACTAATATTATGGATACAGGCCCGAATCAATATCAATAATAGTAACTAACAACACGTCCCATCCTCCACCCCCAGTCTTGCATCAAAACTACACTAAAACTCTTTGTTATTAAAAACTGGAACTGTGCAATTTGCAAATGTTCTACAAGTCTTCTCACCACTTACAGTACAATAATGTAACATTTTTATAAGACAATAGATGCTGTTGTTGCACAAAGGCGGCAGTTAGATAGACCAAAGGAAAACAGATGATTGAATGCAGGAAAAAACATCCTGGCTGAAGAGTTAAAGGCCTAGTAGTTAAACTTTCATTTCAATGCAATGACAAGTAAGAACACATTCCTCAAATTATTTTGTAATAATAATAAACAAGAGTCTATCTACATTTAAATAATTGAAACACATAAATTTTTCTTATTTGTTCAAATAACTGAAAGTTACACCTATGTGGATGGCTGCCATCCCTTCATAGACATCTGAACCTGACCTCAGTATTTCGAGCCTTAGTAGGACTATAAAACAAACATGGACAAACTGAAAATAAATGTTTCCCTATTTCAAAAAACACTTCTTAGCAGCAATATTTTTATCGCATTGCAAATTTTCTTCTTATCTGAAGTTTTCATTGTAAATGTGATTGCTTTCATGGAAGACACTGACTGAGATAAAAACATGAAAAACTCAAAACAAGATCATTTACTCATATCTCTTAATTCTAACAGAGATTAAGTGTAAAAAGTGTGATTCTAGAAAAAATGTTGCAGCTGATGAGTTTAATCAATGCTCTTAGGAGGAAATAATATACCATTAGAGAGTGAAAATTCTGTAGAACAGTAGCAACAGAAGGTGTCTCAGTGGTTACATTTGCACAGGTGGCTTTAAAATATGCTCTATGTCAACTATCTAAAACCACAACCTGCTTTCATTGAAGCTGATGGCAAAATTCCCATTGAATTCAGTGGGGGCAAGAACAAAGTTCTTACTATGCTTTCAGATTAATTAATGTGCTTTTCAGTTCTCATGTAATATACATAGGCAGTCTATAGACAGAAAATGCCATATAATTAGTGTTTAGAAAAACACTTGCAGAAGTAGATCTTAATTGAACATCTGATAATTTGAAAAATATTGATAGTCCTTGTTTTTCTTTGAGTACTTATGGCTCATAGACTACTATTGACTATATTAGTCACGTTAGTTTAGGAGGTACTGTTGCTATTGTTAACATTATAAAAACATAATTTAAGTTGAATAATTCAATAAATTACATCTGTGGTTTCTAAGTCTGTTAAAAGAGAAGACACACTATTAGACATCATTAGAGAAGTAGAATAAATAATAAAATATAAATTACAAATTCAGATTGCATAAATATTTTCAGAACTCAGCTGTAACTCTTGGTTTGTCCAATCACACCCCTAAACAAAACTTTTTTAGCAACAAGTACCAAAATGGTAGTATATCTGTAGCTACTTTTGTGTTGTTTTTCTGCGGCATAATCCAATGGCATTTGGCATCATTCCATTGCTTTACTGTGAGAATTATTAATTATTTTTCAGCCATTTCATTAAGCATTTAGATAGCTTTTAGATTTTGCACACTTTGTGTGCTCTACCTTATCAGATATTATTGTTGATACCAAAGGGCCCATCTTTTTTACCAACCATTTTTATAACGTACATACTTTTTTAATAATTTATATTTATATGGGTTTTGTTGTTAAACATTGTGCCAGGAGATATGAGACAAGGTATAAATGAGCTGTAAGTATGAAAATCAAATTTGTTCTTTACTTATAATTGTGGGGCAGCTGGGTTTCAGGTGTCTGTCTGTATGCACACCAGTACACACAAATCATTAATTCCTTGGGTTGTCCAGGAACTCTCCAGCCAGTCATTTGCATAAATGCATTAATGGACAGGCTTGAGACAATGGACCAACTTGACACCAGGTGACTGACTAACTGAACCTTCACAATGACATCTTTGACTAAGAGTTACAGAAGCCCTCTAGATGGAAACTTTGGACAGTTTGGCAACTCCTGCTGTGTCTAGTTCAATTTATATGCCTAAATGTGTTGATTAACATTCTAGGTGGATTGTGTGAAAGACTCACCTAGGTCATTCCTGCTAGACAGACATGACCAAATTGTGCCTAGATAAGACACCTGTAGTCAATAAAAACTCTTCCTGCATAAACGGTTGCATAGGACGGTCTTTTGTATGTACATGTTTAGGAGACATTTTGTATGCACTTTAGGTGTATCAACAGTGATGAATTATGCATGTAATGGGCTAGTCACATAGGACATCAGGAGATCTGATTCTCCATGCAAGCATTACACTATGCTAAGATCCCAATAATCATAGAATCATGGAATCATAGAATCATTAAGGTTGGAAAAGACCTCTGAGATCATCGAGTCCAACTGTCAACCTAACTGCCTGGTCCACCTCTAAGTCATGTCCTTAAGCACCACATCCACACATTTTTTTAATACTTCCAGGGACTGTGATTGCACCACTTCCCTGGGCAATCTGTTCCAATGCCTAACCACTCTCTCCATGAAGAAATTTTTCTTAATATCTAATCTAAATCTCCCCTGGCACAACTTGAATCCATTTCCTCATGTCCTGTTGCTTGCTACCTGGGAGAAGAGACCAACCCCCACCTTGCTACAACCTCCTTTCAGGTAGTTCTAGAGAGCAATAAGGTCTCCCTTCAGCCTCCTTTTCTCCAGGTTAAACAACCCCAGCTCCCTCAGCCTCTCCTCATAAGACTTGTGCTCTAGACCCTTCACCAGCTTCATTGCCCTTCTTTGGACACACTCCAGCACCTCAACGTCCTTCTTGTAGTGAGGGGCCCAAAACCGAACACAGTACTAGAGGTGCGGCCTCACCAGTGCTGAGTACAGGGGCACTATCACCTCCCCGGTCCTGCTGGCCACACTATTGCTGATACAAGCCAGGATGCCATTGGCCCTCTTGGCCACCTGAGCACACTGCTGGCTCATACTCAGCCAACTGTCAACCAGCACCACCAGGTCTTTTTCTGCCAGGCAGCTCTCCAGCCACTCCTCCCCAAGCCTGTAGCGTTGCATGGGGTTGTTGTGACCCAAGTGCAGGACACGGCACTGAGCCTTGTTGAATCTCATACAGTTGGCCCCAGCCCATCGATCTAGCCTGTTCAGATCCCTCTGTAGGGCCTTCCTACCTTAAGACAGATCAACACTTTTGCCCAACTTGGTGTCATCTGCAAACTTACTGAGGGTGCACTCAATCCCCTCATCAAGATCATCAATATCATCCAATCAATTAAGTTTCATAGAATCATAGAATGTTTTGGGATGGAAGGGACCTTTAAAGATCATCTAGTCCAACCTCCCTGCAATGAGCAGGGACATCTTCAACTAGATCAGGTTGCTCAGAGCCCTGTCTAGCCTGTCCTTGAATGTTTCCAAGGATGGAGCATGTACCACCTCTCTGGGTAACCCATTCCAGTGTTTCATTACCCTCATTGTGAAAATTTTTTTCCTTGTGTTCAGTCTAAATCTACCCTCCTTTAGTTTAAAAGCATTACCCCTTGTCCTGCCACAGCAGACCTTGCTAAAAAGACTATCCCCATCATTCTTTCTTGCTTTTTAACAAACACTCTAAGCATCAGAGTGCAACAACACTATTATTGATTCAGTCACATAATAACAGGCATCTGATGACATTTAAGATGCTTGAAATTGTCCTCCCTGGCCTAAATCTGACTCTGCAGAAGACCTGGCTTTCCTCTAGATGCCATGCCATATCTGGCTGTCTCATGTTGTCTCAGTTTGTAAGTTGTCCCAAATGGCACTGGTTTTGTTTAGGCAACAACACAGAGCTCTTAATATTTACTTTACAGATCTGAATTGTTCTCTAGGCTTCATTGACTGCATTGTCTAAACACAGGCATCAAAATTTAAGTATATTGAATCCCACTTCTCATGTCCAGTCAGTTGAATTGTTCTTTTATATACCACTAACTCTTGCTTTGATATTCATTGACTATAGGAAGAGCTTATACATCTACATTTGGACACCTCAATATCTTGAACTGACTCTCATCCCTGATGCCTAGTACTGAGTGATTCAGAGTCTACATGGAATTTTTTGATATCTGATGGATGTTCAGTGTAATAGAGAAAAATTGATATTGAGATCTAGCTATTGAAAACTGAAAACAAATATGTACTAAAAATAATTCTGATTTTTAACACTAAGGGCAGCTAATTATTGGAAGAGTTCATTTTGGGAGGTCTTTAAATGAGAATTAAATATCTTTCTTGAAGACAACAAATTCTTATTTTAAATCTTCCCTCTTTAACTGTTTTGCTTAGAATAGTTTGTTGCTGTGGTATTTCTTCCTTCATATTTTCTGTCAAGTATAAGTTAATTAAAGACCTAAAGCTTTTTCTTGTTACTGTTTTGATGAGGATGCAGAAAACCTTTTGCTTCTCAAACTAAATAGAAGGGAAAATAGTCTTGTCAATCCGGATAATGGTTCTGCATATTGATCAAACATATTTCTTATTAGATCTTTGAGACAGAAGACTGCAGTTTAATATCTAATGATTATTCTTATGTCAATCTGAGCAATGATAATTACATTGTCATTAACACTGTGATTGAGATCTGTGTCGATTTCTTTTCCTCAGATGTTTTTGATGAGTTATCTTTCTGGCTGAAGTGCTGGTACAAATTGCTGGTACAGGTTTATCATACCTTTAAAATCTTGTACTTTATGATTAAATGTCAGAATTTTTATACAGCAGTAAGTAATGTGAACAAGAATATTCTGCCTCTGGTTGACATTTCTAAAGGTTTGTCCTTTCTTTGGAACTGTCTGATCTTCCACACCTATTATCCTGGAGTTTTAATAGTACCCATGTGTTGTGTCTGAACAATTCCTAGGTGTACTCAAAATCCATGAGCAGACTTCTCAGCGTCCATTGAGGAACACTGCAATTGAATCAGTGAACAGAAGCTCCTGAAAAATGCATGTTAGAGTAGTGTATTCCCTTACCAGGCTCTATTCAAGGATAAAGTCTGAAAATGTTCTTAAGTATTTAAAGCAGGACATTGGCGGACATCCTACGCTGATGCAGCCTAATAGAAAATGCTCTTTGCAACCAACAAATTTGAAAGGCTATTAAGCCTTCAAGGTTGCCAAGCTTTGGTCTGAAAAAAAATCCCTAAATGCCTCCAACTGGTCATTGCATACCTGTCCAGAATGATCTGGATGAGAAAGGGATACCATTTAGCTCATGCTGACTGCCCGTCTGGACCTAGAACCTATACAGAGCAATACCCAGCAGTGAAGCATTTTCTGCATCAGTTTAAAATTATGAGAACATTGGGTCTATCACACTTCAAGATAATCTAGTTGGAGATGGAGGAAGAGATCAGGATGGATCATCTGTTTTTCCTGTGCGTGCTTTATTGCTATGTAGAAAAGAATCAAGATGCAGGGTGTATGAAGGAAAAAAATGAGGGCACATATTCGGCTGTAATGTGGTAAGTCCTAAGTTCTCGTCTCTACTTCAGAAACGTTCATGTGTTTTATAAACAGTGACCAGATAAAAACCAGAAAAAACAGAGGCAGGGACTTAAAGCCACCATCTTATCTCATTTGAAATATACAACTTAATTATTACAGAACCAGGATCTTACCTACAGGATTTCTTTCTGCCATATTAATTTTGTATCCTTTTTGCACAGAGATGCAATCTGAAGAAAATGGAGCACCTCTCTGACTCCTTTATTCCGCCCTGAATAATCCATTGCTTAAAGATTATAATTACCTCAAAGGTACTTTTTAAGTACCACCTCCTAAGAGCACAGGAGCAGGCAATTCCAAAATCTCAGAAGTCAAACAGGTGAGGTAGAAGGCCAGCTTGGCTGGATAGGGATCTTCTTCTAGAACTAAAATGAAAAAAGAAAATATATGGCCAGTGAAAGCATGGTCAGGTGACATGAGAGGACTACAGAGAAGCTGTTCGCCACTGTAGGGAGGAAATATGCGCGGCCAAAGCTCAATTAGAGCTGAAGCTGGCCAGTACTGTGAAGGACAATAAAAAGGGCTTTTAAAAATATGTAAATAGCAAAAGACAGGCCAGAAATAACATTGGCCCGTTACTTGACGAGCATGGTCACCTCACAAACAGGGACATAGACAAAGCAGAAGCGTTTAATGCTTTCTTCGCCTCAGTCTTTAACACCAATGACAGGCTTTGGGACCCTCAGAGCCCTGGGCTAGAGAACCATGACTGTGAGAATTATAAACTCCCAACCAACCCCAAACTTGTGTGGGATTTGCTGTTCCAGCTGGATCTCTATAAGTCAATGGGGCCCGATGGGATTCATCTGAGGGTACTTAAAGATATAAGGCTGATGTCATAGCGAGACATCTCTCAATGATTTTCCAATGCTCTTGGGAATCTGGGGAGGTCCCAGTTGACTGGAAGCTGGCAAATGTCCCAATCTTCAAGAAGGGCAACAAGGATGACCCCAGTAACTACAGGCCTCTCAGTCTCACCTCTCTGCCTGGCAAAATTATGGACAAGATTATTCTGGGAGTTATTGAAAAACACCTGAAAGACAACGCAGTCATTGATCCCAGCCAGCACAGGTTCACGAGGGGAAAGTCCTGCTTAACAAACTTAATTTCTTTCTATGACAAGGTTACCCACTTAGTTGACCAAGGGAAGTCAGTCGATGTAATCCTTTTGGATTTCAGTAAAGCTTTCGATACTGTCTCTCCCAGTATCCTCCTGGACAAAATGTCCAGCATACAGCTGGATAAACGCATGATGCAATGGGTGAGCAATTGGCTGATGGGTCGGACTAAAAGGGTTATAGTAAATGGGGTTACATCGGGCTGGCGACCAGTCACTAGCAGGGTTCTGCAGGGATCCATCTTAGGGCCAGTGCTCTTTAATATCTTCATAAATGACTTGGATGCAGGACTTGAAGGTTTGCTATCTAAGTTTGCCGATGACACAAAATTGGGAGGAGCTGTTGACACTCCCGACAACAGAGAGGCCCTGCAGAGAGATCTAGGCAAATTAGAGAGCTGGGCAATCACCAACCGTATGAAGTCTAACAAGGGCAAGGGCCAGGTTTTGCACCTGGGACATGGCAACCCCTGGATGTACGTACAGACTGGGGAACAAGAGGCTGGAGAGCAGCCCCATGGAGAGGGATCTGGGGGTTCTGGTCAACGGCAAGTTGAACATGAGCCAACAGCATGCCCTGGCAGCCAAGTGGGCCAACCGTGTCCTGGGGTGCATCAAGCACTGTATTGCCAGCTGGTCGAGGGAGGTGATTGTCCCACTCTGCTCTGCACTGGTGCGGCCTCATCTTGAGTGCTGTGTGCAGTTTGGGGCGTCACAATACAAAAAGGATACAAAGCTACTAGAGAGTGTCCAGAGGAGAGCCACAAAGATGGTGAAGGGTTTAGAGGGGAAGCCGTATGAGGAGTGGCTGAAGTGACGTGGTCTGTTCAGCCTGGAGAAGAGGAGACTGAGGGGAGACCTCATCGCCGTCTACAGATTCCTCACAAGGGGAAGAGGAGGGGCAGGCGTTGATCTCTTCTCCCTGGTGACCAATGATAGAACCTGAGGGAACGTCAGGAAGATATGCCAGGGGAGATTTAGGTTGGGTATTAGGAAAAAGTTCTTCACCCAGAGGGTGGTGGAGCACTGGAACAGGCTCCCCCAGGACGTAGTCACGGCACCAAGCCTGACAATATTTAAGAAGCATTTGGACAATGCTCTCAGAACTATGGTGTGAATTTTGGGGTTGTCCTATGCAGGGACAGAAGTTGGACTCAATGATCCTTGTGGGTCCCTTCCAACTCAGGACATTCTATGATTCTCTGATTCTATGAATTTAAAACCATGGCCTTGAATCTTCTTTGACAGAGGGATGAATTCAGCTTCCAAATACAATTAGAGGTGGATAGTTGTATGGCTTTTGGGATGGTTCAGCAATTTTGTTTATAAAAAGAGAGCTGTGAGATTTTCAAAGAAAGTCACTTCACCTTCCCTCACAAAAGGTGTGGATTTTACACTATGTATCGCAAGAAAATTATTGCTTCATGATTGTAATTCAAGAACTTAAGCTCTGGAAAGTTGTGCAATTTTGACACACTTCTGTACCCATTATTTCATGCTGGATGAAATAGCACTGTAGGAAGTTCTTCGCTCTCAGTGCTTTTCTTGAATGTATTTATTGCACTTCTTCACTGTAGACAGATCCTATTTCTTTAATTCTGAGTCTTGATACAGATATAATAAGGAAAATAGTATCTGTTTCATAGGCATCTAAGTCATTTAAGAAATATACTCTAATATGTCTTCAGAGTTTGAGATGGTTGATTAAGAACTGAAAATACAGTCAGTTTGTGTTAATATACATTTTTATGTGAACCTTTCTCTGCATCAAAATACCTTTATGAAATTAACATTATCTTCAGAAAAATACTTTTATTCTTATAGTCTTATTATAACATGATTTTTAAATTTTTTAATCTCTGTAGATGTTATTTTGAAGCAACAAGGATTTACATGGTAACTTAATTCTGTTCTATCAATTTTTACAGCTGTCTTTCAAGACCTGTAATTTGATCCAGCAATAAGAAAATGTTCTGAGTAGTCTCTTCTTATTTGCTGAAACAACAATTTGTCAGCACGTTGAAAAGTTAGGATTCCATGTTCGCTCATTCCAGCATTCTGTGAATTGACTTTATCTCACTTAGAGTTTGAAGTTAATGCATGTGTATCAAAGATATACAGTGATTAGTATGTGCAGTTTTCACAGTCAAATTCTAAATGCCTTTACAATTTCTTTGTTTTCAAAGTATAACTTACATTTGAATTCAATTGCACTAAACACAACCATTTCATACATTCTACCATCAAGTAAATCATGCTTCACAGTTACATGAAGAAAATGTGGCTATATCAATATATAATGATCATT
The DNA here is from genome assembly GCF_047370975.1 of Nipponia nippon. Lineage (NCBI taxonomy): Eukaryota > Metazoa > Chordata > Aves > Pelecaniformes > Threskiornithidae > Nipponia > Nipponia nippon. The sequence goes on along the minus strand of NW_028262347.1, from coordinate 18,711,391 downwards.
TTGATTGACTAAAATGTAATGTAATAGAAAAAGAATCACTGTAAAAGAAGAGGTCAACAGGGATTACTTATGAGATTTCCTTCTGTTTTCAACTATTTTATAAAGTCTTTAGAGATCTCTACATTTCTCTTAAATCACTTTTGTGAACTTTCTTTTAAATACATAATGAAACTTTTGGCAGACGATATGTAAGAAGCATTTTTTTATTGTTTCTAAAATAAAAAATCTTGAGAAAGGAAGGGGAGAAGTAGTTTTCATTTCACTTTTGATGCAAAATAGCCATAGACTATCTTCTTCAAATATTTACTGATCTGTTCTGCTTCACATTTCCCACTTTCTACTAATGTGTGTATTAAGAGTCTGCTGCAATCTTCTGTTTTCACTACCACTTGTGACACTGTGACAACAGACTTAAAATCAGGAGACCTTCTGGGATCTTCTCTTGGGTTAGCCATTGTACTCTTTCATGTCCTTGGGCAATGGCCTTAAGCACCGCAGCAGCAAATTATCTCCCATTGCATGTCTTGTTACCACTGAAACTTTTGCCAGGTAGGTAGAGGTAAATCTTGTACCTGCTCAATGTGAAGAAGGAAGAATTAATGAGAACTGGCCAGGACTGATCTAACTTAGGGGAGAGTGAAAGAAAGGTTTGAATGCACAAATAAAAAAAAAAAAAAACATAGCTACAGCCCAAGCAGGATCAGTTGAACCTGTCCAGGGCATGCAGGGGCAGCCACCTCCAAAGAGGATTCAGACAGCAGACAGAGGACAGAAGCAGCCATGGAATTTCTTTTCCTATGAATGTCAAACCAAAGCTGTTGGACACTGCCTTTGTGGGGAAGACTGAATTTCCAAGGAGTATTTGACCTGCCCAGCCATTTGACCAGGAATGACATAAATATAAGTGCATGTGTGTGTGTTTTCCCTGTGAATTCCATGCATTTCTGCCCTCTAATTTGATCAGCAACGTTGAATAAATAATAAATTGAGGATGGTTTGTATCTAATTAGTTACTCCTTTGGGTAACAGAAGCTCATTGGAACAGGTGTGGTCTCCTACTATGTATGCATGCGGTATCATGCTCATCATGCTGGAAGCCTCTAATCACTAATGTTTTACAATTAATGAGCAAGACTCAGGTGAGAGATGAATCCAGACAAAAATAATTTATCCTTTTCCTAAATCTGGATTTAATGGGTCTTAATCTGATCTCATATACAATAACATAAATCACTGGGTAGAGCTAAAGGACCTGAATCTGACCACATTGACACCAACCTATGCTTATAAATGAAATTCCAGTCTTAAAATTCTTGATGTATTGTGTGTGGGCAGTAAAATCCTAATTTCAATCCCCATGTAAAGTTCTTACCTGAAAAAGCATGTAGAATGGGAAATCCATTGTTGCCCTGCTAAATCTACTGTTCATTCACTCTTACTTGACTCAGATATCCTTTCACTTCCAATTGTTACTGATTTTTCATACCATCTGTTTAAGGAAAATCTTTCTGGATTTAATGCATGGAATGTTTTATGATGAACATAATATAAAAATAGTAAGAGTTAAAAAATTAGAATATTTTTCTTCATGACCATTTATTGTCTTTAAAATATTTTTTAAGATTTTTTATTTATTGAAGAAAACTGAACTTATTAATACACATTATCTATTTATACATTACATGCTTATGACCACGTTAGTCAGAGAGAAAGTTTTCAGAGGCTTCAGTGAAAAAACATGAAGCTGTTTCTCTTCCTTGGTTTCTGTAGACTTCTGTATCCTCTGCCAATTCTGAAAATATATACTATATACTATACCAAGAAATTTCTCATCATCAGAACTATTTTCTGTATCCAGTTTTATAAGAAAATATTACCAGATTTGTCTTTATTTAGAACTTATTTCATATATCCGTTTCTTAATTTCCTGGTCTGTGTATCATTTTGTATATGGTTTATTGCGTATTTTCCATGTGTGCACACAAGATTGTTCCAGCTCAAGTGGATTTCCAAAATGCCTAGACAAGGTCATGTGTTTCCATGATTACATCAGCAGCTCTTTGGCTTGAGGAGTTCAAGCTGGGCTCTGGTGTTAGGGTTATGTCATTCAGCTGGCAGTGTGTTGATTGTTTCAGCAGCAAGGAAGGACTGTTGAAATTGAAGACAGTGAATCACCCAAGGGCCTGGAGTCATGTCCAGCGTCCCCCTATTCCACTTTGGAGTGATAGGAGGTTTAGGAAGCCATTGTGTTCTGTATGTGGAAGATCCCAGAACTTCCATCTCCATCAGCTCTTGAAATATGTCCTCTGAAATGAGAGGATTTTTCCTGCATGGCTTACAAGGTTGTGAAGAGCGGTCTATTCCTAGTCTACTGAAAACTCTTTTCGTGCTAACACTCCAGAATAAAAATAAGAACAAAGCGGATTTTTTTGTCTAATGCTGATGTTAACCAGAAAACAATCAAATGGAATGGGGAAAGGGGGGGGGAGGGGCAGGGGGGAGGGGGGCATCGGGAGACACAACAACACAACACCCCAAACAAAAACACAGAACAACAAGAATGTAAATATAACAATGCCTGTTAGATACATATCTACCCATCCAGCTATTCATCAATGCTTCTGGAATCATAGATTAGTAGAAGACACTTTTCAGCATAGTAAGTAATGCAAAATTATAATAAGAATTACAAAAATATTTAGAATCTACCCTCCTATTATTCTCAGGGCTATAGTTACTTAAGTTTAAGAGGCACTCAAGAGCATTTTTTCTAAAACACTCGAGACGGTTGCCAATAGGTTTAGGTTCCCAATTTATGGCATCAGGAGAGGGAAAAAGCAAAACAGCTCCTGGCTTCAGACTAAGGCTTTGGGAATTCAGATGACTGAAATGGACCAGACCTAGGAGCGGTTATGTTGTATAGATGATGGCTAATGGCAGAAGTAATGCAGGAAGCTTTTCCCACAATTCTGAACAGAAGTCACACAACTCTCTATATTGACTAATTTCAGTAGGGTGCCTTTAAATTATAACAAAGTTCATTTTGTTAGCCTTTAATAGTCTCTCTTAGGACAGTTTAGTCTTGACTAGCAACAATATATGATCTCTCTTGCCAGGGCATTCAATTTCTCCTCAAATTAATTTAAATGTTCCCTTGTAATTTAAAATTTTTATTTGTCATTGTCAATGTAACATCAACTATTTCTGGCTCTGCCCTCAATTTGGCTGCAAGAATCAGTCTCTTGGTACTGTTTAAAATCTTGTTAAAAATTTTAGGAAGGGATACTGGAGCAATCTAATGATAATTATTTTTGTCATTGTCAGCTTGAGTAATCATGTAGCCTTTGTAATGGAGTCTGATAATAGTGCTATATTTTAGAGGAATATGAGTTGTATAAACTAAAAACATAAAATGTGAATCAGTTAGGAGTCTCTAAATGAATACAGGATGTGAATTGATGTATATGGAAGCTCTGCTTTATGGGAAGGAGAGTTAATTTTCATGTCTTTGTTTTGTATTTCATGAACATCAGAACCTCATCTATTTTCTTTCATTATTTTTTGCCTAGATTGAATTTTCTTAATAATTTTCTTTCTTTATCCGAAGTTCTGATGCCATAGTTCCATAACTATTTAGCAAGTATTCTCATAATGGCAATATTCACTTGCCCTCTCTTCAGACTCCATATTGATGATGAACACTTTCCCTTCAGATGTGCCCCTCCCTCTGTCAGTTACTTTTTTTTAATATGCATATGACCATATGTGCTGACTTAATGAATTAGGAGCAGTACTATTATATGTCTGCAAGATAAAGTTTGCCTTCATTAAAAAATCTCAGACATATAACCAAATACAAACTATGGACTCATTTGTACTGACACCCATACTAAAGAAAAGTTCAATGATTTCATTCTTTGCTCTACAGAATCTGTTTTTAATAAAAGTAGTTGGAACTAATGTATTCCTTGTCCACAGAAGCCCACAGTTTGTCAGCAAATGCAATTCTCCCATGAATCCCACAAGTTTCCAATGTCACAGGACACAGTCCCTGTGGTAAACAAGGTCACTGGTTCTCAACAAACAGTTTTCAGCCCTGAAGGATCCTCTTTGAACTAATGAATTTATAAATTAATAATGTCTTTCTTCCTTTTTTTAAAAGAAATATTTAGATGGAAAGGAGAAGACGGTGAAAAAACAGTAACTGAAATTCTGCCTGTGTCATCAGGTGCAGATGCACTTCCCAGTGTCCAAAATTTCTCACAAGGTTTTCAGTTTAACCAATGGAATCCCAAAAGAGGCTCACCCTAAGAATTCAGGATCTATCCAAGCTGAGGACTTGAAGGATCATGCTCTTGTGGCACTTTTACATGAGAAGAAGCGGCATCCAAATCTTTTTGGTGACAGGATTAAATCTGAATTGTGTCTTATCTGAGTTTTCTCACGGATCTCTTCTTCCAGTATGCTTGGATGGGGTAACCACATGAGAGTTTAGCATTGTTTTCTCACTTCTTTGCTTTACTTTCCTAATTTCATAGAGGAACTTTCTACCCTGTGTGTGTAAGTGTAACCAACTCAGAGTAGAGAAGAGAAACTTCATAACAGGAATGAGTGACAAGGAGAGGGGTAGGAGTTCACAGTCTCTGGGTCTGGCACCTTGCTCTAGACTTTGGCATAAATCCAATGTGATTTACATTCTCCGTGTGTATCTTCCCTTTACACAGAAGTGCTGCTAACTCAGCAGTGTGCCTCTCTTCAATCAGTATTGAGCTGAGTGTGACTGTGGTTTAGGCACACTGATAATTGTCTGTCTGGAATGAAACTAAAGCAAGTACTGCAATTTTCATTTGAATACCTAAATACTAGAGGATAATCAGTAGTGCTTTACCCTGAGACTCACTCTTTCAGAACTTTGAAGCAGATTTTCTCCATGATGAACTGTAGTCAGAAAATGTACTTAATAAGACCTCTCTGCAAGAATGAAGCTATTTAGATAAAAGTTAATTCTTCATGTGGTCATTCATGCACCTCTGATACAGTGAGAAGGAAAAGAGACACTATTAGTATGCAGAAAACAAATGGTGTAGGCTACGACTGTATATAAGGTATTTAAGAGACAAAGACAGAAATAACTTGATGGACAGGTTGAAGGCAAAGAAGTCTCCAATAATATATCAAGAATATTGTCTGAGGATAAAGATCCTTGGTAGCTATTATTGTAGCCCTGTAGCCCTATAAATATAGTGTTGCCATCCCTTGTAACAGGTCACAGTATCAGGAATGAGGCTTGCCACGCTTTGTCTGAAGTTGCATTGGCCTACATTGGGTTTTGGTTTAGCTTCTTCAGATATAAAAGCCATTTTCTAATGACTAGGTTGGCTATTGCCTGATTAGTTTTACTTTTGCTTATATTTGTATTATAATTTTTTGGTACAACCATATTTTTATAACAAGACTGTTCTGCATAGAATGAAATATTCAGCATAGAACGAAGTATTTGTAACTCTAGAATAATGATGTAGTGTAGAAGAATACAGGCATAGTATGACAGCAGAAGCCTTGAAAGTGGGATACAAGATGCAGTGTTGGGGAAGAAAACCACAAGAGCATAGGTGAGATGCACAGGTGACACTGGAAACCCCAGAGATGTAAACAATTCACCAGATGAAGAAATAGATATATGGGGATGGTGCAAAATTGGTTTTAGGGATAAAAAGGGAACGAAGAAGCATCTGAGGTACTTAAAGAAATAACTTACTAGAGAGATTCACTATAGAAATATAAACATACTTGCAGGAAAGCAAGACCTTCACAGGCCACAATTTTAAAACACGAGAGACTTACAGCCCAACATGAGGTTCTTCAGGACTTTTTCTAAAGATGAAAAGGAAATAAAACAATGCAGACAGAAAGAATAAGCTGTGACAGTCTGAAGTGCTCTACACTGCTGTTTGCTTAGTTGGAGAACCAGAATACTCTACTATGTATTTCTCTGTTGTTCATTTTTCTAGGATGACATATTTCAGGACACAAATAGTCCTGAGACCTGCAGGGTTCAGATGTGTTCAGCATTAGATGGCTATGGAGTAGGGATAATGCAGCTGCCCACTACAAGAGTTTTCTGAGAGACTTATATTTTTAACTGTCAAAACAATCTGCAGAAGTAAATGAAGGTGTACCACCCATCTCTTTAGAGACCCTGAATGATATGTATTAGGGTGGTGACTGCTGAGAAGCATTCCATTATGTTAACCTTTACTATTAACATTTTATTTTTTACCTTGATTAACATTTTCCCATATTTAGATTTCCTGCTGTTGTCTCCTTCTCACAGTTTCATACTATAGGGAACAAACATAGTTTGATATCATTTGAAGTATTTAAAATATGGTTGACCAAACCAACAAACTACTGGGAGAGGCCGGAGAGCAACCCTAAAGAAAGGGATCTGGAGGTGCTGTTCAACAGCACGCTCAATGTGAGTCAGCAGTGTGCCCTGGCAGCCAAGAGGGCAAACCAAATCCTGAGGTACATCAAACACAGCATAACCAGACGGTCAAAAGAGGTGATTATCCCGCTGTATTCAGCATTGGTGCAGCCTCACCTTGAATACTGTGTGCAGTTCTGGGTTCCACAATTTAGGAAGGATGTTAAGGACCTTGAATGCATCCAGAGGAAGGCAACAAAGCAGTTGAAAGGGCTGGAAGGAATGTCCTATGAGGATTGGCTAAAGATTTTGGGCTTGTCTAGTTTGGAGGAAAGGAGTCTGAGGGGTGACCTCATTGCTCCCTACAGCTTTCTGAGGAAGGGAAGTGGAGAGGGAGGTGCTGATCTCTTCTCCCTGGTATCCAGTGATAGGACATGTGGAAATGGTTCAAAGCTGCACCAGGGGAGGTTTAGACTGGACATTAGGAAGGATTTATTTTCCAAGAGGGTGAGCAAACACTGGAACAGGCTTCCTAGAGAGGTGGTTGATGCCGCAAGCCTGTCAGTATTTAAGAGGCATTTGGACAATGCCCTTAATAACATGCTTTAACTTGGTCAGCCCTGAATTGGTTAGGCAGTTGGACTAGATGATTGTTGTAGGTCCCTTCCAACTAGAAGTAGTCTATTCCATCCTATTCCATGTTTTTGTTCTTAAGTAGTAATTAATCTGTATTTTGCTGAGGGGCTAATGTCCATTTCTTGGGTTAATGTCTTGTTTCTAATGTCTATATCTCTTTAATTAATCTGTTTACTCTATTGCTAAGTGTTTAGTCTATGGTTGTGACTTTCTTACTAAAATTAAGATTTCTTCACAATAATTTCAATTGCCATATCCATCTTCATTTTAACACAGATCTAAGGATCCCAAATGGGTTAACTGACTTAGACAAACTGCCTGTACTTTTCCTGCCAGCCACAATAAGGTGTACCAATTCCTCAGCCCTTAAGGTAAGAAAGAAGTGAAGAATGCTGTGATTAATGGAATTTAATAGATTTAGATCTGACCTCAGTCTTTGTCTTCGCTGTCACCTCGTCTTCTCTTGAGTCCTCATGTCAGAGATGCTGTTCCTTATTACATCTGTCACAGTGGGCTCCTTGGCACCTTCATAGTGGCTGTCACTGAAAGGGCACACTATCGAAAGTGTTGAGGAAGATTTCATCTCTATGTTGCACAGCTCAGTGATTTAGTAGGTTCAGCAATGTGACATGCTTGAATCAGCTCTGCCACTGATGTTAGGAGTCTCTGACTACTTGGTGATTATGTGTGGATTGGTTGAAAAGGTTATGCTACATAAGAGGAAAATGAGGGTAGTCAAGTACAGTAGAACCACTTACAGTGAAGTGGTGTGAAAATCCCAAACAGCCTTAGAGCTTTTCAATAAACTTTTTCATCAAGCTGCAAACAGTGATGCTTCTAGAAAAACTTCCTTTCAGATACTAAACCATTTGGAATGCATCAAATAATGTGTCTAGATAGTGTTAAATAATGGGGATTATTGCCTTCTCCTCCTCTTGGACTGAAGCAAAAACACAGAAGAAAAACATGTCACCCATTGCTGCAGATTCTCTCAGCTGGAAGTAAAAACCACTTAGGCTAACCATTTTGCAGATGCTTTACCTTGTACCACAAGTTATTCAGGAAAAGCACTTGGAAACAAAACAATTTGATTTTTATGACTATGGGGCCCTCTTCAAGGACTGAAGACTGAGCGCAGTTGCAGGACTACAGTCTCATTAGCATCATAGATGTGGTGGGATAGCTCACACAACTGGAGTGCTGTGATGGCTGGGTACAGGCTCTTTAAGAAAGACAAGCTGGAAAAGGGAGGAGGAGGAGTTTCCCTTTATGTGAGAGAGAAATGGGAATGCAAGGAAGCTGTACCTAGGAACAGGAAAGGAGCCAGATAAACAACTCCCAAGCTGGTAGCTGCAAAGATTTTTGGTTAGCCAAAATAATTCCACCTTGCAGTGGCCAGACATTACAGCAGTAAGAAGGTGCAGCAAAAGGAGCATATTCGGAGGGTCAGTGGCTGCCTTACTTTTCCCACTTCCTTCCACAGAAGGATCATGTTCCTGCAGAGACAGTTCTGTGATCTACAACAGGAAATTTCTCCATCTAACTCATGTCAGTTTGCCAACAAAAAGGTAAAAGCACTATTTCTGATTTTGGGATTAGAATAGGAGAGGGAGGCTAGGAGTTTTACTCTTTAGTTTTTTGATGAATAAATCATAAAAAACTCAAAACATCATGCTTGTCACACAACAAATTAAATTGGTCATAGATGACTGATGTTATCCATATATAGTTAAGTTCTTTTTCAGCGCTTTGGGATTATCTCACACAGATGAGTGTCATAAGTGAAGGAAAATATTTAGAAATATCTTTTACATCTTAAAAGAAAGCAGAAGATAATTGTGGTGGGTTGACCTTGGTGGGCTGTCAGACCAGCCTCTCTCTCACTCCCCCTCCTCAACGGGACATGGGGAGAAAATAAGATGGAAAAGCTCGTGGGTCAAGATAGACAGGGACATCACTTAACAATTATCATCACAGGCAAAACAGACTCAACTAGGGGAAAATTAATTTCAGTTATTGCCAAGTAAAATAGATTAGGATAGTTAGAAACAAAAACTAAAATACATACGCACACACTTTTTCCCAGGCTCAGCTTCACTTCTTTCTCATCGCCTCTACCTCCTTGCTGTCCCTGAGTGGTGCAAGGGGGATGGGGAATGAGGGGTTATGGTCAGTCCATAACTGTTTTGAAAGAGTATTTTGCCCTTTCTTAAATCTCTTTTCCCAGAGGCACTACCATCTTGGCTGAGGAGCTCAGCTGTGCCCTGTGGTGCATTGGCTGGAGCCAACTGGAACCGGCTGTGTCTGCCAGACAGCAGCCCCGGCCTCTCCTCACAGAGGCTGCTCTGCAGCTCCCCCGCTGCCAGCACCTGGGCGTGGACGCTCAATACAATAACACAACATAATTAGGATAAAATGATGTCCTGATTGTGGCTGGGATAGAGTTAATTTTCTTCCTAGTAGCTGGTATAGTGCTGTATTTTGGATTTAGTATAAGAATAATGTTGATAACACACTGATGTTTTAGCTGCTGCTAAGTAGTGCTTACACTAAGTCAAGGACTTTTCAGCTTCCCATGCTCTGCCAGGTGCACAAGAAGCTGGGAGAGAGTACAGCCAAGACAGCTGATCCAGACTGGCCAAAGGGCTATTCCATGCCATCTGACATCACGCTCAGTATATAAACTGGGGGGAGTTGGCTGGGGCCCAGCGACTGCTGCCTGGGGACAAGCTGGGCATTGGTCAGTGCGTGCATCACTTGTTTTTCCTGGGTTTTGTTCCTCTCTCTCTCTCGTTGTTTTCCTTTTCATTACAATTTTTTATATTATTATTATTACTATTATTTTATTTCAATCATTAAACTGTTCTTATCTCAAGCCATGAGTTTTCTTACTTTTGCTCTTCAGATTCTCTCCCCCAACCCACCGGTGGGGGGAGGCTGAGCGAGCAGCTCTGTGGTGCTTGGTTGCCAACTGGGATTAAACCACAACAAATGGTTTACTTTAAAAAAAAGTATTTCCTTATTATTATGAAACCATACTCACTGGTTTGGTTTTGATATGCTATTATATTGTACTTTGAAAAATATACTTTTACTTACATGAGATCTATGTGATAATCACAAATTGGTCACTAAGGGCCAAGACCTCCAAAATCAGGGTTATTCCTACAACGGTTACATTCTTCTCAAGTCAGCTGTGTACATTTAATGATGAAACCATTGTGCAGTCTCTCTGTGCCACTTAAAAGAAAAGGTAGTTAAGACTTTGTAGCAAAGGTAATAACAAAATATTGGCAAGTATGTGATCTGCAGCCAGAACACATTCACTATGTATACTTCAATTCATGTCAGTCTCTGGAGATGCATATGATCACCAGCAAATTGAAGGTTGCAGGGTTTTTTAATTGCTTGTTGTCAGTGCAGAGAGGTTGCATTTCAGATCATGAATTTTAAGTTGTCCATCCTTATTTTGTTTCCTAATCATATGCATGTACACGAGAAAAGTACAGAGTCAAATTTATGTTCTAGGGTTTTTCTACATAGAGGTGTAGAAAGAGGATCCTGCTTGTTGCCTTACAGGTTCAGCCCAGATCTCTCTTGGCATGTTCTAGCTGAACCAGTATGCCTTTGCTGTCTCTAGTCTTCAAGAAACTTTTCTATATACTGTAACATTGTTGAAAGCAAGTTCTTTATCCCAGGTAGTGTTTTCTGCCATAAGTAAATTTAGCCTTAATAATAAGTTGAAATGTCCTAAAATAATGAACCTTTTAATTTGGTGATCTAAAAATGGGGAATATTCCAATTGGTGCATTGGGAGTGGGGTAGTGTACTGAAACACAAGGCACTCATTGTATTTGAGTCTTTAAAAGACAACAAATAATAAGAGACAAATTAAAGCAATAAATAAAACATGAAGTTTTCAGAGACAGACCACATTCCACAGATGTCTGGAAATAAGTATCATTCTCTATGCTTCACCTATTTTTCCTGCAGTTTAAAGCTCAAAGCTATTGAATCCCCATGGAAACAGGTTGGTCCTACCATTGAAGAAGGCTTCCTAAGTTCTGAGACAAAAAAAAAAGAAAAAAAATGCAGAGGTGAAATCCTGTCCCTAGTACAGTCAAATCACCACTCTGAAAGCTGTAGTTTGGAAACAGTATTTCAAATACAGCATCCAGAGTTTTTTATGCTAGTGCTTTCCTGTTCAAGTAACACTGAAGTGAACCCTCTGGAGAAATCTAAAAGATAAAGGTTCTTAAGAAGAGTCATTTACATAAAATTTAAAATTAAACTACCATGTTAATTACATAACTTCTAAATCTTTCGTTTTGCTTTTAGCCTGTTCTTAAACAAACCTCAAAAATAATGGGAGACTTAAATTAGATGTAAGATTAAGAATCAAAACTGTCTGTTTATTTCTTCAAAGGCTTTGGGCAGATTCTTACAAAGTTACATTCCCGGTATGTGCTAGTTCCGATGAGTTACAAACAACAGAAAACAAATAATAAAAAGAACTTTAATAAATTTAGCTAAATAAAGAAAACAAGGCTTATAATTTAAGCATATTTGTCAAAATTGAATGCCAAGCACTGTTTGGCTTGTTTAAAAGCTGGTTGATTGATAAAAAAAATATTCTTCCAAGAAATAGTTTGATAAACATTTTGTTGACAGGATCAGTATTAACATACATCTGCTTCATCAAAACCAGTCAGTTATCTATGGCATAAAGGAAAAAAAAAATAAAATTGCAGGATCACAGCCTAAAAACTCTGTGAAAGCCCAAGTGACGATTTGTATTCATAAACATTTTATTTTCAGCAAAAGCTGTTATTTCAGTTGTTCCACAGGTTCTACTAGACCAAGGCACAGTAGCTTCAAACAGTAGGCCTTTCATTGTTTCAACATGTTGTGTTCTCGAAGATCAACACATTAGGGCAAAATACAAGCCTGCCATTGGCAAGGTCATTTGCAGTCTCTTTCACTCTTCTTTTTCTATCGCAAACACAATGATAAGAATAATGAAATTACTGTCTTCAAAATCAGTTTATGGGAAATCCCACATTTCACTGATAATGATATTGGAATAATCTAAACTGTTGTCATTAAAATTCAGGCTATTACTCTAGATCAAAATGGAAACTTCACAAAGGAGACTTTTAGGATAGATGATGACTTTCTACACTTCTATTGTGGTGATTCTCCAGCAATAGGTATGATAGTCTTGCATAATTATTACCATTTAAATTCACATGGTAAATCTGTCTTTTCTGATTTGAATACTTTCTTTCTCATTCTTGGAGAAAAGCAAGTAAGATGTCTTTGGTCTGTTCACTGCATATGTGAATACTGATGCATTTATGCTTATAACATCCTGTCTAGAAGAAATACAAAAGTCATAAGTTTTTCATGATATACAAGACATTATCCTCAGTTTATAGACAGGCTCCAAATTGCACAAACATAATTGTTACAAGAACTGTAAGTAATACCAGTGTTGAAAAAACTGTTTCAATACAAATAAAAAAGGAGATATATTATTTGTGAATGTCTATATGTCACACTAGATTATTTGACCTGTTTGCCTTAAAATCAGTCCTCCAATCGGGATGTTACTTGCTGATAGAAATTTTGAAAACTGGCATTAAAGTGAAGTGCTGTCTTTTCAGTAATTATGACAATGAGAGAGAAAAAGAAAGTACCAGTAAAATGTTCATGTGTTCCACTGTGCACTCAGGAGTATCTCTTATTCAAGTGAAATTACTGTTTGATTTTCATTATGGAAAGGAGAATATATATTTTTAGTAGTAACTATCTGAGAAATGAGTTATAGATCCAAACCTATAGGTCCAGCTTTTCAAGTTAATATTTTTTTTTCTTAGCTGAAATAGCATGAATGTTTATAATTCATTGTTTAACTATTGGTTTCTAAAGTACAGAGGCCAAGAGAAAAGAAAGCCTTTAGTGAGACGCATTTGAAGAGCAATGCTTTAAGTACTTGTAACATTTTTATTTCAGAGATATTTTACTTCAGTGAAACAGTCAGTGGACGTAAATGAAAATTCATTCACTATGAAGAATAGTGCATCTGATTTTACAACAAATACTGTGTATTCCTTGTGGAATGTGGCTCATTGTGCCTAGATAACACAGTCAGCATGCCAGAATGTTGCATTTCTCAAGAATATAGCTCAAAGGCAAGTCATCAACAGTACTATTTGATTTGTTGCTTGCCTAGACGTGGAGTTAGAATCTATATTACTTCACAAACAAACTTAATATTCTTGTTTGCCCTTTCTTCTTGAGCTTTACCTAAAAAGCCTGCCTAACAAGTATAATTTTCCACCTGAATTTTCTGCTGACTAGAAATAATCAAGCAATTTTATGTAATTTCTCTATGAGAAGTGAACTGCTGTATACATTTGTCTTTATTGTTGGTTCTCTACTAAAAGCTCCATTTTAACGATGCCTCATGAGAGTTTTCTGAAAAAAAAAATTATCCTGTTCCTGCAACAGACTAAGAGAATTTCATAATTATATGTACATTGACAGCTGTCATTATAGAACTATAGTTAACTTTTGATGTAAAAAATATTTTTTATTGTTTTTTGTTATTCCTTTTCTTTGACTAACTATGTAGAAAACTTACCTTACCCATTTTGTCATCTGTGACCCCTCTTCTACTTTAGCAGTATGAATATATGCGTATTCTCTCTATATATACACATATATAGCTTGCTTCCAATGTACATTTCTCTCTTGACAAGATACAATATAAATAATTTATAGACAGAATTTATTGCAAGATAGAAATATGCTGACACAAAGTACAGAGAATCACCTTCTATTCAGGGAAAAGCAATATAGTACCCAGTGTTGTAATAAACTGCATATTTTGTTAGGAAAGATATTTTATTGATTTATTTTTCACTTGTGCATTGCAAGTTTTCTATAATTCAAGTCCTGATTATTATTTTTTATATCATAGCTTAAGTTACCAGAGAAGGAAATTAAGTATTGCCACTCTTATCTTTGGTATGAGATGTCCTTAAATGTGACTAAAATGGCTGTACTTAACTGTGTAATCATCCACCATTCATGCTGAGGTAGGGAAGAGAAACAGGGTATCTCTTCAGACATCAGCCTGCCGGATGGCGTTCTCAAAAGGGAAATAAAAAAATCACCTCATCTCAAAATCACCTGCCTGAGATTGACCTCCACATACCAAATCCCTCTGCAGGCAGATCTTAACAGCCATTTATCTCTGACACATGCCTGGTGCCGACTTTCCCTGAGGGCAGAGAGAAACATTTAGCAATATAGGATGTTATTTCCTCAGTAATTAGCAATCCCCTAGGCAGACTGGTTCAGCTTTCTCCCTCAGAGGCCTTTGGGCATGGTGACCTGCCTCCTGGCCTCAGCAATTTCTGCCCCTGGAGGTATCTGAGCCGATGACTGCCTTCCAGGCAGATGCATGTCTGCCTGAGAAATAGTCCCTTGTGTGTGGCTTACCTAAGGTGCAGTTCTCAATAGCATTCCTCACCTCTTGAAAGACATTCCCTGTCCATTTTGGTTAATAAAATGTGTTATTAATAACTATGATTGAGTAATCAAAGTACTACTTTTCATCTCAGAAAGCACAGGTAAGAAATATAAAAAATGTGCAATCTGGCACATCAAGTATTCTGAGAATATAAAAATACTAAAATTGCATAGCTAAACTGAGTTTAAAGATGCCAAGATGTTTAAAGAAGCTACTACCCTACATAGGATTTACATTTGTATATAAACAATTGATTTTGGTGAAGCTGGATGATTTCCATGCAGATTTTAAAGTGTATCAGATCCACCTTCCCTGTAACATTTTGCTATTTGACTTAAATTATCACTCAGAAATAAAGACAAACTAGTAATGGAATATCAGTGTTTAACTGAAAAGAAATAAAGCAGACGTAATGGAAGCCATATTTTTCAGCAGGCACAAAAAAAACATTTATAAAGAAATATCTTTGGAAAACAGAGTGTAAGCATTTAATTGCTAAATGGTGAAACTCAGGTCAAAGATTACAAAAGGAGAGAGGTAATACTAGAGAGAAGAAGATCATGCTCCAATTGGACTCATATTCTGCCTTGCAAGTGAATGTGTTGTAGAGGTAAAGCACTATTTATGCTCTTCAGTCTTAAGTAGAAAGTAAAACTATGATCTAATTGCATTCTTGGATTCAATTATGGAAGTTGCATAATATCAAATGGTGTGCTTTATTGCAGCTGACTGCCCTAACCCCAAAACAGTGAAAAAATTTAACCCATCTACCTTTTTTGTTTGTTTCTGTCAGTGTATTAATTAGAATCTAAATTCTGTCATCACCAAAGTAAGTAGTACTGGCTTTTTTGTGTATTTCTGTTGGTTACACATAGCCCAACAGTTACAACATAGTTAGAAAGGGCAAACCCTGTTTTTAAATTCTTCTTTCTGGTCCAATAAGTTGCAGGGACTTGGCATTTATTACCAATACAGCACCTTAAACACGAGCCTACTGGGTGTGACAGGCTGGAACTCTCATGCCTGCGTCATTTTAAAAACCTGTTATTCACAAGAATAGAGATTTCACATGCTACAGTTAGTTGTCCGAAGTATAAGGACAAAGCATTAAACAGTCACTCATGAATGATGTTTCTCCATCTCTCTGTTTGTCTCACTCTTGATTTTCAAAAGAAGCATTGGTTTCATTGCCTTCAAGGTAGTGGCTGAAAATCTTCTGCAGGTGTCTGTCTTTGAAAGGAAAGGATATAAGTCCAACCAGTTCCCTGGTATTCATCCCCATCTTGGCACTGCAGCTTGCTCCTTCAGGAGTCAAGCTGTGCTGGCAACACAAGTCCCTGCAACCGTCAAGAGGAGTAGAATATGGAGGTCTGCAGGGGAGAGGCCCTTTTAGTATCCCTATGCTCTATAAAAATCTTGGCTTTCATTATTAATTTTGTAGTATACTTCATTCATTAGGAGCACATGCTTTTCAGGCTTGTTCTTTTAGTCACGAACATACACAGCTCTCTAAAATGGGAACTTTTTGCTGTGTTCCAGAGCTGCTCTGTGTGTTTCTTTTTGTTTTAATTTAAAAATTAATCTGAAGTAGAATTGTTCAGAGCCTAGACCTGTCCTAGGCTTCTCTAGATTATGAACTGTCAATGGAGCAATTTGAAATGCATATATTTTCAGGAGATGAGTTTCAGGGCCTATTACGTCACCTCTTCTGTCTGCAGTCTTCGGCCTTATTCTGAGCAGAGGATGTTGCCACACCAGACAGGCAAACAGTCTAAATAGCAAGTTAGAAGTGCCTGTAGAAAAATTAGACATCCAGGAATAACTTTGATTCACATCATTGCCTCCTTTGTGGAAGCTCCAGAATATGTATTTTAAGTGGTAGGCTGCCGTACAACTGTATATCAACTAGCTGCAAACACCATTTATACATAAAAATATGTAGTATAAAATTTAATTAAGAGTACAATATCCATCAGAAAAATACCAATTGCCTAAATCAAGATTGTTTGTACCAGCTTAATTTGGCTGCTGTATGCAAATGCATTACGATGCAGACCTAAATTGCAGAATGGCAAACTGTAATATTCACAGAACTCCCCTTACATTCACTGCACAGAATATCTGCTCCCTTAATGAGCAAATAGTCAATATTTTGTTTTATCCTATTTGTTTGCTTAGAGGTTTCATAGCCCATTTACTGTGCACTGTCCAAACCCCACTGACTGCAGAATTATGTCTTTTATTCAGAAAACGCCTCTTCCTGGGTTCTTTTTGTATATTCTTGTTTCATAAACATTATTTCACCTCTGTAACATTCTTAAGAAAAGAAGGGACATTATCTGCTACAGAAAGTTTGGTGTCAGCAACATTTGACAGACCTAATGAAACCTTTCTTTCAGTTCCTGCGGTCCTGTGAGTTGTTATATAGATTCCAACTTCTGACAGCAAAGGTTGTGCCGATTCTACAGAGAGTAAAGGCATTACTGATGCAAAGTCAACCCTGGCACAGGTTCAGCACGTTCATGGAACAAATGGTTCAGGAATTTCACAGAAGATGGTTGACATGGACATATAAATCAGTGTTACCACAAAATACACTGGGACAAGACATGAAAATGCACAATGATTGTAACTGGGAATTATCTAACTTTTGAGGACATCTTTACTATGTAAAGAATGCATACTAATACTGAATATATGCGTACATCCATTTTCCTACTATTTTAAACAACAAACTGAAGAAAAAGGGAATGCCATCATAATACATCATATATTTACTTTCATCCACATCAGGATGGAAAACTTTAACTGTTAGGCTTCTGCTGCTTGAGGTAAATGGCATAACTCAGTGACAATAGCAGGTTGTTGGCATTAGTGTGAGCCAATGCAGAAAGAAACAGGAATGTCTGAGCCTTTTGCTAACAGCTGAAGAATAATGGGACGTAGAGATTCGGGGCTCTGGAAGGACAATGACCTTGGGAGACTACCTTGCCAAACTTCTGTTCATCTGGACTTCCTGTGTGAACATATCTACCACCAGTTCTAGCCTTGATTAATTTGGTGCAAAATCCAACTTCATGTCCCAGCTTTTCTCTGCCTGTTCCAGTTCTGGTTGCCCTTCCTTACACAAATTGTCTCTACTGTGACATTATAGAAATGAAATACAAAATACGAAATCATTGATTTCAATTTTCTTTTCACAAAAACTTCAGTGAATTAATTCTTGGTGTTAAAAATTTTAAAATTTTGGTTTTAGCAAAACTGATTTATGCTGCTTACTTATTTCAACTCCCAGATGGATGCATATTCAGCTGTGAGACTGCAAGCTTGTATTATGTGGGAGCATGTACAACCTTGGGCAGTACATGTAAGAGGTCTATATAGTCCTCTGACAAGTCTGTCCCTGCTTAATACAAAGGAATGTCAGGAATTACAGCTTTACATGTTTTCATCTAAGTTGGAATCACGCATTAGTGTTTGCAAGAATGTCAGATAGTACTACAACACACAGACACAGATGACCATTGAAAAATGAGAGTTGAAATAGTAGGTTAATGCATCATATTTTCAAACCCAAGCTAGGTCTTCAGGATGAAGGTGGAATCTTCATTCAAAGTGTGAGTAAAACCCAGTTTATGACAGCTAATGATTACAATACTTAACTATGATATGGGAAATGCAGATCTAAATGCAGATGTGAAACAAAGTATGTAGGCATATCTAGATGCCCCAGATCTTCGATGAATACTCTGTATCTTTTGACTCTTTTCATTCAGCCTCACTTCTGCCAATCTTCTACTACTTTCCTACATAGCTTCCTCCTCACACCTCTGAGCCAGCAATTCCCTGCCTGTTTGGCCATCCAGACTGTCTGCCCACTGCACTACTTCGAAGTATCATTTCTTCTGTGAAGCCTACAAGCAGAATAAATTCAGACAGCCATAGTACAAGGAGCAGGTGGGAACACCTGTAAGGAGGAACAGTCATTGTTTCTGGCACAGCACTAAACAGAAAATAGCGATGACTAATGCTGCCTTTTGTGAACATAAGGAGGCTTACAGGAATGTGATCTTGAACACTTTCGTCCTCTGACAGTGATGTATCACTAACGAAAGAGTCCCTGTTGTGAGAGAACTTCCTCTGAGTATGCTGCCAAAGGTCATTCCCCTTCAGCTAATGTGCCTGTGGATCTGCATCCATTGCTAGAGTTAAGTTTCAAACTCACAGAGGGAGCTTCTTCATCTGTTTTAAACTGACGTCTCAGTTTCACCATTAAAGAAACTTGTTCCTCACTTGCTACCAGCTGCTGCCATCATTCAGCTAGACCTTTGCCCATGAGGAGCTGTAGAAGAAGGGAAGGGAGCATGGTCAGACATAGACCTGATTGATTCTGAATTGGTCCATGCTGTTATCTAGTAACTAAAAGTGGTCTGTTAAGGTTGATGTTGTGCTCTGTGGGACAGAAAACTATGATGAGAAAGACAAAGGAGCAGAAATTGGAGCAGCAGGAGAATAAATAGGTATTTCTCTTAAGACACACATATTGGGTTTCACTTGCTTAAAGTTTTCGCATGGGTATCACAGGAGTACACACATTCACATGTACACATGAACCCTGTGTTTTCTGGTTTCAAGGATATAGAACAGTCCAAAGCCAAGCTGCACAAACTAGTCTTTTCCTCTGTCTGCAAACTTATGCTTCAACAAGAGAATACAAAACCAACCAAAGTTAAACAGTTACTCCTTATGTATTCCTTAGCCTGTGACTCTATTTCTTCAAATATTATATAAAAACATGCCTGGAATGAGAAAAAAATGGCTTGAAGAGTAAACCAGGTGATTTAACTTGTGGAAAATGTATGTTTGGGTAGATTACAGAACAAGTAAAAAGTACAAAGAGGACAAAGATCAGGTGAAGACTTGTCATTTCATTTACAGAGAGGAAAATACTACTCATTGTAGTGACAGTGTTGTAAGTAAAAGCTATCTGTTTCTTTGACTTTTTGGTTTGTACTGAAGAGGTGGTTGTACTATGCTGTTTTACTCCTAAACAAAGGACTCAGCATTCAGGTTTTATAGAAGAACATATCAGGTCTTCCCTAAAATTCTCCATTCACACTTTGAGGACAGAACAAACCTTTTAAATATTTGCAAGTAGATTCAGCAGTTAGTTCACAAATTAGAACAAATTAAATACTGAAAGAAACAGAACTCCTGTGCTGTCTGCCCATTGTTTTTCCTGAGTAGTATTACCTGTGAATTAATACAATCTGTTGACTTTTCCACAGAGTTCAAATTATTATCATTCTTTGCCTAAACAATATTCCTATAAAGTAGGTTACAATAAAACTAGCTATTGACATTCATTATATTTAATGTCTGTGAGCATAGAAAGTACATGTAAAAACAAGTATATGGCTAAATCTGAAGTGGTTACCTTTGTGTTGCTACAGAAAATGAATGCAATCAACTGACCTTGAGGATTACCTTGCATATAGATTACTCTTCATGTAGTCTGCATATAAGAACATTCTGTGGCTTTTAATGACGTGAAGGAAATTGGTCCCGTATGTTGAAAAGTTTTATTAGTGAACAACTAACAGAATAGTAGCTGCATTTTGAAGTGCTTGTGTCTACACATTAGTTTGGGAAGCATCCCCCTGGTCCTGCATTTCTAAACAAAACCAGTACTGGGGAAATAAAGCAGTGGATGAGACAGCCTGTATTATCCCATAAGGGAATAATACATGCCTTTAAAAATCAAATAAGATTACCACAGAAGTTACTGTAATGACTGTGATGTTGTCATTCTGTGACACCATAACAAAGTGGTGCTAAGGTCAAATCAGAGTCTTGATTGTACATATCTTTCTCAGGATGTTGGGGCTTTTGTTATTTTGCTTCAAATCATGAACTTCCTAGGTTTAAAGATTCCTTTCCCAGTTGTTGCAACTTGTATGGAACTGTTTTGACATTAAGATACTAATTTCTGTTCTTACCCTTAACTCCATTTTGAAACCATTTTGCTTTGCTCTGTGTTTTTGCCTGCAGTATTAAGTTCTGAAAATTAACTACAACAATCACTACTTTAATAACTTCAGTAATGTTTGCGTGAGGTGTTCCTCTGGGCTTGATCTAAGTATTGTGAATAGTTGAGCTGGGCATATAACCCATAGTGGAGATTTTTCTTTAGTTTATTATGGTTTAGTTTATGTAGTACTTTATATGATAACTGGCCAATCTGGTCTAAGGAGCTCAGAAATTTAGTAGTGTTATCAGTATAAAAGGTTGAAAAGGCCAAGCTATGCAGCGCTTCTGTAAGCACAAAGTTTTAAGATGTCCATGTGTTAGTATTTTCAGACTATGTGGGGATTAATTTTGCTCAGCTGGAAGATCATTTCTAGGTGCGTTGTGTATGAAACTGCCCTCCTTTGGAGGGAAGAACAATATCTTAGTTCTGCATTATATAACTTGGAATTTATACTTCTCTGCTAAGTGGCAACCAACACCTAAACTCAATTTTTCATCTAAAACTGTGGAAGCTTTTGAGGAAGAAAGACCTGATTTGTATCATCTCTGCTGTTGCTATGCAATTATGAACAGATATAATGTGCACAGGTATACTCAGAGTTTTACTGAAATGTCTGTTTTATGCATATAATGGCTATTAGGGACAATGAAACAAGTGGTATGCAAGTGTGCGTATGCACCTACACACATTTGCATGTGTCTGTAATCCTTAAAAATTCATTTTCCTTGGTATATACCAAAAATTTAAAACAGATGAAATTTATATCGATAATGATACCAGCCAGTATCATTAGTATTGTCTATGTTCTACTTCATCATTAGCAGTTCAGAAAAACAGAGAGATATAAAAAAGCAAAGCTGAGAGAGTTTCATAGCTAGCAAATTTTTATCCTGAGAGCTTAGTTTAGAAAGCAATGCAGTACGTTGTTCAAGGATAATACCAATTAACTTTTTAAAGAATCTTCATTATGTGAAAATAGCAAGAATAAATATAATATAGTTAACAGGACCTGCATAACTTGAAAATTATAAAAGAATACTGAAAGTGTTTAAACTGAATTCTTTAACACAAAGGTGGTGGAAAATTGGCCACACATAAATAGAGAAGCAAGTCATTAACTGTTCAGATTTTGTGTGATTTTTGTAATAGGTTGAAATATTTTTTCTGTATATATTGTTCCTTGAAAGTGCCAAAACTTTTTGAGTAACTGTTTTACAAACTATCATTAGATATTATAAATCCTGTAGATGTTTCTGAGGCTAAAAATGGATGGAAATTCATTGCAGGTATGCAAATGGGTGTGTCCATTATTCAATGTACAGGTTTATGCAGTGTTGTATTTCATCTTTAAAATATTTTGTAAACACATCCTTTAGCCATAGATGCATAATAATAACAGCAACAACTGCTACTATTAATAAGTAATGGTGAACATTTTTATCACTTTTTAAAATGTGATTAATTCTTTATACTTCCAGAAACTTAACCTATATATTTAAAAGAAACATTTTCAGTTCTTGTAAGCTTAAAATTAGACCAGGCAGCTTTGTTTGGCTTGTGCCTTTCTGTAAGTCATACTCTCCTTCTGCTCAACCTGCTGCTCTGCTCTTGTGAGCCAGCAGGGCATTCAAACATGCGAACCATGCACAGAGCAGACTTCAATAGCAAGCACTGGACAGCAGCTAGTTTGAAGGAGAGGAGACTGGCTTCTGACAGTTTCTGTGACCTATTAACGTTTTATTTAGCTTTTATTTCTGGGCAATTTTTTCGAGATAAAAAAAGAAAAATATTTTGAAAAATAAACAAGGAGCAATTGCAGGTACTGAGGTGGAAAGCAAAGCGCTACCTTTCTGACTGTTTTCCCCTTGTTTTGTATTTATCTTGTATCTTTATTGGAATAAAAGGAGCATAGAGAGCAGTAGCTCTTGAGGAAGTGTAGACGTTACCTGCTTTTTCAGAGTTTGTTTAAAGGGCATAGTGAGCAGCACTGGGAATGGTTTCAAAGGAAGCAGTCAGCTGGGAAAGGGCATAGAGTGAATATTATAGGTCTCTGCCATTATTTCTGTTCATCTTGGTTTTACTTACATGGAAATGAGAAAAAGGAGGTCTTCTAAAGCCTGAGTGGTCCCAAACAATTTCAGGCATGAGAAGGAGCAATTCAGCCATACAGAGATATGGTTTTGATTGATTTAACCACTTCAGCATGAAGAGCATGCTATAAAAATACAGATTTCTCAAGTATCTTTCATGACATTACAGTATATACTAATGCTATTTTGATTTCTGAAGAATCTCATTCATTCTTCAGTGTCTTATCATTAGTTTTCTCTTAGGCCTCAAAATTTTGCATTCGCAAAATGTTTTCATCCAAACATCATATTATAATGTATTACACTGTCAACCTGTGGTGAATCAAGCCAAGCCTTATGACAGTCACAAATCTCAAGGCTCCCTCTTCTACAGCTGGTTGAGAGATAAGATGGATTTTCTATTGTGTACATGCAAATTAACATGTTGTATCTCTAGGGATGTGAACACCCTTGAGACCTGTCCTGAGAACACCATGAGATATTGCCTCACCTTTCCCTTCTCATCTACACAAAGGGCTTTTAAATACAACCTTAACAATGTGCTGAACCCAGACTGGTAGGCATAGCTGATTTTTTTTTTTTCCTAAAGAGCAATATGTGTCGTTGACAAGGTGAACTTGGGGGATTGTTGGGCAACCTTCTGTTTTTCAGACATCTATGGGCTCATTTCACTTGTAATTTCACATGTAATTTAGTTTTCATATATTCTATAAGACACCTAGGGCCCAATCCATTTCCCTGCCTTTAAAAGTACCTCAGTGATTTATTTAGGATTTAAATCCTTCCTTTGGAATTGTAAAGAATCATAAATATAATTCTAATCTGAACAAATATCCAATTTGTCATTTCATGCGAGCCAGGGGTGAAATTCACAAGAAATATATAGAGATAACTGAATTATAATTCAGTGCAAAACATATTTCTCAATACTACTTTCCTCAAATTTCTACTGCACATAGATCTCTGAGCACGTCTGTATTAAAGAGTTATACCAATCTAACAAAATCTATCCAGGAACAGATCTAGTTAAATTGGTAGAAACTTTGTAAGTAGATTTAAGCGAAGTAATTTTAAATTTATGTAGAATTAAATCAATTTCAGTAACAGTTAATCTGTTTAGGTGGAACAAGTAAATTATCAAATTATACTGATCCATGGGCTAGTGCACCGACAGCAGGGGTTTGTATTGGTTTCATTTGATAAATATAAAATCTATTTAGTGAAGTTTAGAAATTCTTTGGACAATGTCTGAGCTAGAGTTTGTTTAAACATTATCCTTTAACATGGGAGAGACACTGTAGAGAACCGGTACCAAATGTAGTTTTGTTTCGACATTGCCGCCGTAGCGCCATCCAGCGTCGCGCTTCGAGAAAACCCTCTTCTCCACAGTTTTGAGAAACACAACCTCGTGTGCCTGCGCAGGGACAAAAGGCGCGAAAAGAGCCGAGGCAGGGACAAAAGGCACGAAAAGAGCCGAGGCTGGGGCAGCACGTCCGTGGCAAACCGCACGTACATATTTGTGATCCGCACATGCGTGAGAGCCCCTGTATAAGGAGCACACGTGCTCCTTGGCGGGGGCGGTGGCAGTGCGCGAGACGACTCTTTCCATTCTTGCACCTTCAAGGCTTCCCCCCCCCGCCCCCGCCTTTGGTTCCCGACGAAGCCTGAGGCCACCGAAGACCCAGCGGAAGATCATCGGACTCGAAGTGGTGGTGATAAACTCCTCCTTCTCTCTCTCTCTCTCCCCCCTATTCTTTTCCTCTCCTCCCTTGCTCTCCCTCCTCCCTCCATTCTCTTCTCCCCTCAAATAAAAGTAAAAGGTTTTATGACATCTGACTGATTCCAGCGTCTTAATCTCGTCCTTGGGATCGTATCGAAACCTCCCCCGACATTGGATCAGGACATTTAATTGGCGTCACAGACAGGATCCCTTGAGATGAGAGTGTCTTACAACCTTATGGTGTGCTGAGCGATTGTGTGTGAACGAGACGTACAAATAAGTACGAAGCGAGTGCGGAGTTCCGATCCGCGGTTCTGCTTTCCCGTGAGGGAAGCAGCCGGAGACGAACGAAGCACAAGGAAGGAGTGGGTGTTGAGACCTTTGCACTGAAACGCGCGTAGTAGTTTGTGATTTGAGCTCCTGAGAGAGTATAGGGGAAGCTTGAATTTTATGGTGTGACCCCCTCAGGACGATATCCCCTTTGTAGGCTCGTCTTTGTCTTGTAGTAGTGTGAGGATTGGCCTCCTGAGAGCGTATACGGGAAACTTGGTTTTTCTAAGGTTTGACCCTCCCGGGACGAACTCCTCTTTGTAGGACATGGCCGCCCAAAAGGCAGGCGATTTTTGTGAAGAGACGGAGAAATTATATGAGTTTTTAGAAACATACCGCTCTTGCCCCTCACCCCCAGGACGAGATTGGGCACGGGACCACTGGTTCCAGCTGCAAAGTGTTATGGACCGAATAGCGGTCTTGCATAAAGAAGCTAGAGTGAAGAAGGGGAAAGGGAAAGCCATCGTTTGTGCTGTGTTAGGAGCATGTCTGGCAGTGGCGGTGGAGGATAAGAAACAAGCGCCCTGCCAATCGGAGGCTGTGGCCGCTTTGTTGCAAGCAGCGATAACACCTCTGCGAGAGCAATTACTAGAGACCAAATGGGTGCTAGAGGAGGAGAAGCGCCAAAATATGATTTTGAAGGAGGAGCTGAGGGTTCAGCTCCTGAGGGAGGCAGACACCCCCGCTGAGGCGGAGGTAGTGCTGGAGGAGAAAGGGGTACGCCAAATTTATCCCCAGAAAGATCTAAAGCGATTAAGGGAGACTGTGGATAACCCCCGCCATATGTGCCCGCTGGTAAAGACAGAATACATATATGAGGACGATAGCGACAACCGTCCCCAACTTGTAACCAAAGAAATCCCTCTTACCGCCACCGAATTTGCTAAACTCCGAAAGGATTTTGCTAGGACAGCAAGGGAGTCCAAAACCGAATATGTGTGGAGGGTATCCCTGTCAGGGGGAGATGGGATCGTGCTATCGGAAAAGGAAGCAGAGGGGTATTGGGGCCCCGGCGTCTTCCTCACAACGGGCGATCACCGAGCCCCATGGTCTCTGACCCAGAGGGCTGCATATTGGGCGGGGGGGGCTAAACCCATTAGAGAGGGGGGATCCCCTAGCTATAACTGGTTTGGTCGATCAACTACTAGAAAACATACAAAAGGCGGCATGCCTGCAAATGATGTATTACTGGGAACTTAAACCAAACCTAAGCTCTCCGATGTTACTACCGATAGACCCTGAGCGACTGACGCCGCTAATAAGAGGACTTCCCAACTCGCTAAAACCTATCGGGATCCAATTACAGGGGAGAATTCAAAATGTGCCTTGCGAGGAGCGAATCACAGCTGCCCTGGAGGGAACGGTAACCCCCGAACAGCGGCAGTGGGGGAGGAAGGTGTGGACCTGGGGGGAGATAGCTCAGGAACTAATAAACTACGGGAGGAAGTATGGGCCAGTAGGCAGGACTTACCAAAAGGTAGAAACTAGGGCTGTGCGGGCAGCGAGGCTGGCAAATAAATCACTGGCTTCTTCAGGGGGAAGCCCTGACCTAACAAAAAGGGAGAAACCCCCATTTCGACAAGGATTGTGGCAAATGGGACTGCAAAAGGGTGTGCCCCGAGACCTAATGGAAGGGCTCCCCACCAAAAAGTTAAAGCTTCTGGTGCAGAGGTGGTCTGGGCAAGGACCCCCTCCCAAACTGAACCTGCCTTCTGTGCTGGCATTGGACAGGGAGGAAGGGTTTAAGAAGGATGAAAAGAGTGGTGGGAAACTAAAACCTCCGCCCCCTCAGGATGAGGAGGAAGCCGGAGGGTGGATGTTTATCAGACAACTCACCTGCAATAATAAAGGAGATATACTAAACCCCACCAACCGGCATGGGCTGAGCTGGTGGGGGAGGCAGTGGCCAATGTCAGTAATCGCTGGGGTACAAACGGGTGTCCGAAAATTGCAGCATTTTGTCCGCAAGCCCCAACCATGGTACCTGTCTCTCGAAATCCCAGCTCCCCCAGTGCACCATTTTACTCTCCTGGTCAGCTGGTTCTGGTTGAGCTTCCCACCGTGGGAGGAAGCCTCTCGTATTAGATACCCCCCTAAACAAACATACATGGAAAGTGAAAGATACCAGTGGGAGAACCCACAAAATCCACACCAAATGGATTATTCCCTCCTTCTAACCCAAGGAGCAAGTTTTGTTCCTGTTTCTGTTTTTAAGGGTGGCGATATGACCACGATGCACCTGCTACTTTGGATCATTTTAACTCAGGGACACCTCCATGAAAGTGATGAATGACCACTCCCTCTACCTTCCCCTCCTCCATATAATCCCTTCGAGAACAACGAGTTTGTGTTATTAGCGAAAGCCGTGAGTCAAACTATCAATCTGAGCCACTGTTGGGTTTGCAGCAGACCCCTAGGGCTATCAAGTTGGCCATGGACATCCGCACCTCTCACCCCAGACCAAATTGTAAGCAAATATAGCGAAGCTGCAGACGATCTGTGGGATGACAGTGGGACCTGGCCAATTCAGTTTCCAGCTAAGGGGCAATATTGTTTGAATCGCACCCAGAAAGGAGGGGTCGAAGTGGGAGAAAGCAAATGTCAATGGACTCTCACACATAAGCCCCTCGACAAGGAAAGGGACCTGTGGGTGTGGCTTAATGAAACAGGGCATAACCAGGGGTTTAAGCGATATTGGTCAAGCAAAAATGAAACCTTGATTCTCCAGCATTACAAACAAACTTGTAAATGGAGGGGTACTTATGGGGCTTGGTATTGTACCGGCCGAATAAGGGATGGGGCAACCACCTTTTTCAGCCCTCTGGGTGACAAAGACACAACTTACTTTCAGTTTCCACCGGGGAAAGACGGGCCATTTGCTCAGGGAAATAAAGCCAAAAAGGGGCGTTATTGGATTTGTGGGAATATGGCATATAAATTCTTACCCGCGGGGTGGTCGGGAGTTTTTTATATAGGGATCATAAGGCCCCTATTTTTCCTCCTGCCAGAAACTGGTGGACCCCAACTAGGCGTAAAGGTGTATGATAACCTTGGGGATAAAAGTATTGCCTGTAAGACGCGATCTACCAAGGTAAATTTAGGTGGGACACAAAAATGGGGAAATGACGAATGGCCCCCCGAACGAATAATTGAACATTATGGGCCAGCAACCTGGAATCCTAACGAGCCCATTGCAGGGGCAAGAGAACCAAGCTATAATCTAAATTGAATAATCAGACTACAAGCTGCCCTAGAAATTATCACCAACAAAACCGCTGACGCCATTAACTCGACAATCTCAACAAATGCGCACGGCAATCCTTCAACACCGTATGGTTTTAGATTATTTATTGGCTGAGGAGGGAGGGGTGTGTGGAAAATTAAATATCTCTAACTGCTGCCTAGAAATAGATGATGTGGGAGAAGTAGTTCTCCAATTGACCCAAGATATCAGGAAAACAGCCCACGTCCCTGTTCAAACCTGGAGTGGTTGGAACAGCGATTTGTGGTCCTGGTTACCAGGGGCACCATGGGTCAAACAATTAATATTGTATTTGCTATGTGCAACTGCCACCTTACTGTACCTACCCTGTATAATTCCATGTTTTATTCAATTAATTCGACATGTTGTGTCAAATATGCAATTTGTTCCTAACGCTCCACCTGATGGTGTAACAAAAACCTGTACCACCCATCAGCCACAACCAACCTCAGTACCCATCATTTAAACCCATCCCCAATTCCTTCTAAAGGAAGAAATTGCATATTGCCAGTTATTGTTAACCTCATTTCCAATCTTTACCCTTCAAAGTTGAAGAATTGTCAAAGTCGTTCGAGAATGAGCTTGCATTGAGCAATACCTCAGTTAATCTGTGTTAAGACATTCCTTCACCCGAAACAATGTTATTCCCTTTTTCCTTCCCACAATTTTCCTCCACCCTTATCCCCAACTCTCTCAGCTCTGTGTTTTCTTTCTTTCTCCCTTGTTTTCTCTTTCTCTTTCTCCCTTATGCCACCAAGCTGCAATGTCAAGCCACGGGGTGGTGTAGAGAACCGGTACCAAATGTAGTTTTGTTTCGACATTGCCGCCGTAGCGCCATCCAGCGTCGCGCTTCGAGAAAACCCTCTTCTCCACAGTTTTGAGAAACACAACCTCGTGTGCCTGCGCAGGGACTAAAGGCGCGAAAAGAGCAGAGGCGGGGGCAGCACGTCCGTGACAAACCGCACGTACACATTTGTGATCCGCGCATTCGTGAGAGCCCCTGTATAAGGAGCACACGTGCTCCTTGGCGGGGGCGGGGGCAGTGCGCGAGACGACTCTTTCTGTTCCTGCACCCTCAAGGCTTCTCCCGCCCCCCGCCCCCGCCTTCGGTCCCCGACGAAGCCTGAGGCCACCGAAGACCCAGCAGAAGATCATCGGACTCGAAGTGGTGGTGATAAACTCCTCCTTCTCTCTCTCTCTCTCCCCTATTCTTTTCCTCTCCTCCCTTGCTCTCCCTCCTCCCTCCATTCTCTTCTCCCCTCAAATAAAAGTAAAAGGTTTTATGACATCTGACTGATTCCAGCATCTTAACCTCGTCCTTGGGATCGTATTGAAACCTCCCCCGATATTGGATGGGGACAGACACAAAACAGGTCCTCAGTTTAGCTTCACATTTTCAATAAAGCTCAAACTTTGTTACTGACTTTGCATTTTGGTTTGCATGTTGTAGGATCATACACACCTGTATAAAATTACTCTCTCCAGTACTTTTAATCCTCCTTTGGACAAGTGCAAAGCAGGTCAAGGCATTGGAAAAACAGGCTGCTGATATGTCGGAAACCTGAAGATAATAAGAAAGTGGTGACCTTGTTCTCTTTGTCAGAGTAACGGAATGTTTGACCTGGTATTTTGGGTTCTCATGGATTAAAAAAGTTTTGGGTGCCTTAAGTTTACAGTGAACAAACTTTAAATAATAGAAAATTAATACAGACATTATAATCTCAGAGGAATTAAGGGAAAATTATGAAAACCAGTTATGTCTTGAATATGTAAAGTATGAGTTCTTGACCTACTATCTGAAATAAATCACACATTTTGTTCTATTGGAAACTACAAGTAAAGCTTCTGCTTCAAGCATAATTGAAAGTATTTCTCCTTTCAAAATAAAGCCTTATGTTGGTCCATATGAGCCAGCACCACATCTTGCAGAAAAAAGTCTTATGCTTCAAGCAACTGAGGAGGGGGAAAAGAAAATTTACTGTAAATCACCCAAGGGCTTAAATTGACATGCAAGAACAATGATAGCACTTGACCTTCCATTTTCTATCGAGGAAAGACAATGATTTTGTAAATCGTCCAGACTCTATTGAGAAGTGTTACCATATCACTGTCAAAACATGTTTTCCAGTCCTGGATATGCCAAATGTACAGGAAATTCTAAAGCAAGTAAAGTAGCCTTTCTTCCCCAGTTTTGTGGACTGGTTAACAACGGGAAATCCTTGGACTCATATTTCCCCACAAACTGTTTTTCTTCATTTCACCGTTAGGTATGCCATCTGCCAGAGATTTGTTTCAATTTTCATGAAAATCAAATTCCACTCCTTTGGTAATCTGCCAAGTATTTATCAGTTTGATATACATGGAGTCAAAAGCCAGCATGTGAAACAGTTCTCTTTAGTCAACTCCAAAATCTATAGGAATGAAAAGCACAATGAAGGCACCAAAGCCAGACATATTTATACCTCAACCTGGTCAGATTTCAGACCATATGAGCAGAAGTGAGTATCTAACCCCATGAATTTTATTGTGGGCACTGCTCTGAGATACAGGTCAAATTTCAGCCCAAGCTCTCTGTATTAGGAATGTCCTCCTTTTTTTCAGTGATCCCACAGTCATATGAAGTGTCATACTCTGCTCCTGTTAACCACCTGTTTTTTCTGTCTTAACATGCATCAGAAGATAAATACCACAAAACTGAGGCAGTCTGGCAAACAGAGGAAAGGAGAAAGGTTTCTCCCAATTTAAAAGTAACAACCCATTAGCACAGCCCTGATTTCCTGTATGCTGGTAATTTGTGGCAGACCTTTTTCTATAGGGTGAGTGAGGCAGGTGCTTTTCAGAAGGCTGGTCAGAAAAGCTTGGTTTGAGTACTCTGTAATGCCTTTGGGATTTCATACCAACCTTTCTTGACTACAACATCAGCTCTACAGTATTATTTTCCTCTTTTGGTAGGTGCAGGTGGTTAGGTGCTATGAATGCCTCTGTGCATCATATTGGGTGTCTGTGCCCAGATGTTGCCAGTGGAGGGGCCTACAGGGGTGGCCTCTGTGAGAAGAAACTAGGGGCTGGTCCATGCTGGACATGACCAAATCCAGACAGCTCCACATTGGACCCAGGGCAGGACATGCCAGAGCCTGCCAGCCAAGCTGATGGCACCTCTGATAAAACATATTTAAGAACAGGCAAAAACACAGGAGCGCAAAAACACAAGAGGGCAGTGAGGAGCGAGGAGGAAAAAAGTGTGAGAAAAAACCCTGTGAACACCAAGGCCAGTGAAGAAGGAGGGGGAGGGGGAGGATGTGCTCCCTGCAGCCATGGAGGACCACACACTGGAGTAGGTGGATATTTCCTGCATCCCATGGAGTGACCATGCCCAAGCAGGCTTATCCTGAAGGTCTGCAGCCCATGGAGAGGACCTGCACTGGTTCAGGGGAAAAGTGTGAGGAGGAATGAGCAGCAGAGAGGAACTGTTATGGACTGACCTCAGTCCCTATCCCCCATCCCCCTGCATCGCTCAGAAGTAGGGAGGTAGAGGAGCTGGGAATAAGGGAGTGAGGCTGAGCCTGGAAAAAGACCTGGGGGGAAGGTGAGAATGTGTTTTAGTTTTTGTATTTGTTTCTCACTATCTAAATCCATTTTAATTGACAATACCTTAAATTCATTTTCCCCAAGTTGATCTGTTTTTCTTATGATTGGTTAGCGATCTCTCTGTTTTCATCTTGACCCATGAGCTTTTCCACCTTATTTTCTCCCCCTGTCCTTTTGAGGAGGGGGAGTGAGAGAGCAGCTGGGCGAGTTTTTAGCAGCCAGCCAAGGTCAACCCACCACAGACAAGAACTGCAACTTCTGCAATTGTTTTTCTTGTTTCAGCATAATAGTATTTAAAAATCTGGAGTGATCACACTTAAAAATAACAGAGTTCTTAACAAAAAAGTAAGTAAAGAGAGAAATCCAGCAGACCTTATCATTCCTCTAGTAACTCAGACCACCCCCTCAACCAAAATCCAGGGAGGTAAAAATCTCTTCTTTAGAAGAGATCAGAGTGTGCAGTGTTTAGTATTAATCATTTAAACATTTTGAGTCTATATTTTTTATTTTAGTAGCTTGCTTCAAAGGATACTGCTGTCTGTCCTGTCCAGAGGCTATACTCTTTTTGTACTGATTTAATGTGTTTAATCTACATTGAGATTAATGTTATACATACATATCCTTGGGGTCTTTCATTGACTTCCTGCTTGACTAACTTTCTAAGCCGGAAGATTATTTTCTCTGGAAAGCTTTGCTTTTTTATACTGCAGAACCTTGTCACAGCAGCTAATTGGTGTATTAGTTGAACACAGTGAACTCTACAGGGTGGACTCCTCTTTAAGATAGAAATTGGAAGCAGGAAGAAACAATTCATCAAGCTGTATGCTAAACTAGTTATTGCTGGCTTCATACTGTACAGTGATTGTATTATTGCACTGAGATGAATAATGGAATTTTACAGAAATCCCATTCAGGTCTTTCATGAAGAATGAAGATAGGTTTCAATCATCAGAAAAGGACAGCTTCTTGACTCTTTTACTCCCCTTTTGTTCAAAATAGCCTCTCATTCAATTTTGCTATTTGTGACAGTTGCATCTATAACACAGAGCTAAGTCAGAAAAGGCTTTGCAAGAGTTTAAGTGCAGAAAGAGTGAGTGAGTAAAATGTTACCATGAGCAACTGTTGAAGATGTTGAACATTAATCTGCAGCATCCTAAAGGTCTTTGATACAGTAGGGGATTACCTGTGATGTTGATTTTACCACAGAGCTGTGCTGAGAGGGACGTAGAAAAGTATTGAGGATTGTACATAGTAATTGGGTTCCATGATTTCCCGTGGAAAAAAAAAGTTGTGTAGCCTTTATGAATAACACAGTATGAGGATTTATTAGATCAGTGAACAAATTTTAATGTTTTTGTTCAAAGTGTGGGATGACACCAAAAATGTCTCCCTGCTTCTTTCACAGGATGACATGTCTAAAGAGGAGGAATGATGCAAAAGTTATGGGTGAGGTTATTAAATAATTTTCTTTACTGTTTCAAGTTAATACATATTATGTATCAACATATACATGAAAAATACAATTCAATATTTGAACTTTTTATTATTGTAATACAGGAATGGAATCAACGCTTCTAGATCAGGAGCTAGATTCACTGAGTGCCTTAGATGCTTCAGTGCCTACTTTCACAATATGTACTTTTTAGTTGTATTATAAAAACTTGAGTCTTAATGCCCCTTCATTAAAAGCAATTCTAATCAAAGTTGCAGAAAGTAGCACTCTGAGCAGAAGGTAGACTTGGCTAGGACATTAATGCTGCAGAAAAAATATAAAAATATATAGCTTAGAATCTTTTATGGAAGAGAGGGATCTGATTTATCATTTATTAAAAAAAAAAAAGAAGCAAGAATTATTGGTTCTGACACATGGCTGAAAGTGTCGTTGCTTTTTTTTTCTTTTTTCTAGTAGCTCACACAAACTGTGAAAGACCTATTTGCCCCACAGAGATTTAGATTTCTGTGTCACATCTCCACGCTTTTGATTAAAAAAAAAAAAAAAAAAAAAAAAAAAAGAGAGAGAGAAAAAAAAGATGGCCACTGTATTTTGCACAGAACTCACTTTTGCAATTGTTTTCTCTGTGTGCACTGAGCACTAAATTAGAGGTCTCAGGTGGTGACAGCTGGTCTGAGGTCCTTTCTCTGTTGAGGCATAGGATCAATTCTGACCCGTTTTTTTCTCAACAAGAGGCATGTTGTGTTGCAAATGCAGAGAAGGAAAACTTAGGGTAATTAGGGAACTGGAATAAGGACTCTGACAAAGCCAGGTACCCCTTTATGGAAGAAATTGCTGTTTCATGTTTTCACATATGAAAAAGACAGCAGAAAATAGCCATAATTAAAAGTATTCAATTACTTGATGTTCAAATGAAAAGATACATAAATAAAAAAACAGGTAAAATATTTAAGGCTATAGAGATTTTAATAGCATAACATCTTAAAATTATTTAAATTTTGTGTTCTATTATTAAGAAAGTTTACAATAAAGTGCATGGACAAGAGATGCTTTGGATAACTTTCCAAGAACTGATTATGTTGGAGATACATTATGTTACATTTCAAGCAGTCTTTGTGAGTTTCATAAAATTCCCAGTCTCTTTTAGCTATTTCACAACAAAAATGAGTTAAATTACTATTAAAATTCCAAAAATCTGCTTTTTTGGCTGAGCTAAATCAGTAGGTTCAGTGAAAAGTGCAAACAACAGATTTCTACAGATGTGTACCATCTAAAGACATTTGAATCCATATCTTTACCTTTGCTGACAAGAATTAGAGATCTTTTGGTAGTAAAGAAGATTGACCTGTATGAGAAATGTTATTTTATCTAGGCCACAAGCTAGACATACATCATTTGAAATGATCTCCTTCCAAGCAATTTACCAACCAAGGATTATTCAAATAAATTATTTGGATAACAATTTCAAATGCTGAATAAATTAGAGAAAAATCATGGTCTGCTCATAGAAAACTCATGCATAAAAGAGAATAAAATTCATCAAATAAATTGCTAACTGTGAATTAATTGCTTAGCTCAAGGCCTAAGTAATATTTAAGCTCTGTAACCAGAGTACTGAACAGTGCAGTTGAAAAAAATAAAATTTGCATGAAATAAATACTCAACATCTTTCTCACTAAAAGATGGAAATAAGTTCTATTTCCTGAATGCTTTCAAACAAATACATTTGGGGAAGTCTAACCATAGATTACTGAGCTGATCCAAACTCTATTCTATTTCAATATTCTGTTCCCTCAAAATACTAAGTTTTCTTTAATTAATCTTATTTGGGATAGGTGGGTCTTTTCCTCAATGTTGATCTTCCCCAATTTAATTTCTGTCCCCTTATTCTGAACCATATGTAGTCAGCAGAAAATAGTACCTGGGGTTGACATCGTTGGCAAAGTTAAAGATTTTATGTGCCTCAATTAAATCTTAACATCTCATTCTGCAGGCAATGTTAGTCTAGTTTGCTAGTCTGATCTTGTAACTTCTTTTTATTATTCTAGAATAAACTTATTATTTCTCTGGTTTTGCATTTATTTATTTTCTTTCTGAGCCAAATTAAATGCAGTTTTCTGAAGAAGTATAATTTAATGATAGGAAGTCCTATGAGTTAGGAGACAAAAGCACAAAGTCTCCTCTGTGACAGGCTAAATGGCTGGAAGCATATGTGTTTGTATGTGTTTGTAATGATCCAAACCCAAAAATGAATAGCTGATGAAGTGTTCAATCAAGTCAAATAAAACTATTCTCCTTTCTGACAAAGATTAAAATGTTTTGTTATGTGCTTTCGTGGTTCTGCCCCAAATTCAGTCGTGATTACTTTGTTTCTAATCAACACCAAAAAAAAAAAAAAAAGACACTTTTTTCTGAGACCAGTAATTCCTGTCTGTTGAAATTCAAACACAAGCCCAACTGCTAAACTCATCATATCTCTATGCTGGATCACCTCAGATCTATCTGTCTCATCTTCCTGCAACCTGAAGGGCTGGGGACCATAGTAAAATACTGCTTAACTTGTTCTAAAAACCATCACTTAGCTACAGTTGGATTTATGAGCTTGGTTTCAGTGCTGGAACTGCCCCAGCTGACATTAGATTAAAGAGCAACTAATGACAGTTCAGAGTGAAAAGCATTGGCATGAAAAGACAATGAACAACCACTGGTCTGAGTCCAGGAAAAGAAAGGCAAGAGACAAGGACGTAACACAGATTCTGGTGCATGAAGAGGGAACAAGGAACTGAAGTCAGTGAGGCACAAAGTACTGCCAGGTTTCAGAAGAGAGGTTTAGTTATACAGCAGGTGCAAACAAGAAGTTTAAAATACCATAAAGAAAGATAAAAAAAAATTTAGATTTATACTTGTATTGAGTCTTCCGTAGATCTACTTGCTGAAAGAGGCATGCATGTGCATCTAGTTTTGGTCAAACCCAACTTTCAATAAAGAAACAATTTCAGCTCCTCATTTTACTCAGATGTTTTTTACCTCATTTCACAGTGTAGTTACAAACGTTTCTAACATATATTAAAATGCTATGTGTTTCTTTCCTTACTTCCCAGAGAATAATGCACCAACTTAAATATGCTCAATCTTAACAATATGCCAACGTGATATGGTATTTTATGTAGTTCTTTATTTTTTATATATATATTAAAAGATTTAAGCATATGATTTCAAGAGAAATACATGAAGTAATATTCCAACCTCGTTCAATTTGTATTCCTATAAATATAATATGAAGACTACTTACCTTTTCCATTATCTAGAGGTGTTGGAAAGTAGACTAACACTTATATCTGTAACACAGGTGATTGATAGCAAGTTACAGTGGATCAGTCCTAAATCCCACAAAAAATGGTTTAAACCTTCACTTTAGGTCAGGCTTGACATCCTGACTCTTTTCTCACTTAGTCTAACCATATGCAAAATTTCCTTTGGCGTCATTTGAGGCTAGTGTTCAGAATAAGAAGAAAGTGTTCCTCCTTATCTTCTTCCCAGATTTGTCTATATTGCAAGAGAAAAGGAGCATTTCCCTTTATTGCTTGTAGTGTGATTTTGATACCATTTGAACTGCATGATTGAACAGTTCCATTGAAGTCAAAGGAAGTATTTCAGATAAGTAAGAGGAGAATCTGCACACTCACTGCCTTCTTGTCTTCAGGCAACACAACTTTTATCTTTAATGTAGAAAACCTCTACTTCAGTTGTCACCGATAGCAGGTATGTCCAAATCTAGAAGCACAGACCACATTCACAGATCTCTGCTTCAGTCCCCTCAAGGGAGAGGATTTGGTCTGTCTTTCCCACATTTTACTTTTTTTCTCTGCAGACTTTCTTGGAAATATTTCATAACTTCAAATCACAAAATCTTACTTCAGCTCTCTTGTTGAGGCTGTATGTACTGATTCAGAAATTTCTATAACAGGAAATGAAGAGTTATTCCTGCACTGGAATTTAGTCATCATTTGATTCTCAAGGAATACTTTGATACTATTTTTACAGTCAAAGACAAGAAGCAAAGCTGGCCCTAAGGCCAGCTGGTCCTCACAAGCTCTTGTCCATATGAAGGAGTGCTTCTTCCAACTTAGCATGAAGAAGGGAAAGGGAGAAAGTTTCTCTCCCTCATGCAGTAGCAGAATGGTCATTTTCCTAGCTTATTACCCTAGAGAATGAGGCAAACTTCCATTTTCATACAGTGAAAATGTTTAGCTCTATGTCACAGGGCTGCCCTGGACTTGCAAACAGATCTTTTAAAGTCTTCCTTTGTGATGGGGAGATTCCTTTATCACATCCTACAGGGAGAAGACTTGGGAAAAATTACTGAACTCTTCTTTCCTCTTGTCCTATCACTTGTTACTAGGGAGAAGAGACCAACCCCTCACCTCACTACAACTTCCTTTCAGGTAGTTGTAGAGAGCAATAAGGTCTCCCCTCAGCCTCCTCTTCTCCAGACTAAACAACCCCAGCTCCCTCAGCCGCTCCTCAGAAGACTTGTGCTCCAGACCCTTCACCAACTTCGTTGCCCTCCTCTGGACATGCTCCAGCACCTCGATGTCCTTCTTGTAGTGAGGGGCCTAAAACTGAACACAGTACTCGAGGTGCAGCCTCACCAGTGCCGAGTACAGGGGCACTATCACCTCCCTGGTCCTGCTGGCCACACTATTGCTGATACAAGCCAGGATGCCATTGGCCCTCTTGGCCACCTGAGCACACTGCTGGCTCATGTTCAGGCGGCTGTCAACCAACACCCCCAGGTCCTTTTCTGCCAGGCAGCTCTCCAGCCACTCCTCCCCAAGCCTGTAGCGTTGCATGGGGTTGTTGTGACCCAAGTGCAGGACCCGGCACTTAGCCTTGTTGAACCTCATGCAGCTGGCCTCGGCCCATCGATCCAGCCTGTCCAGATCCCTCTGTAGAGCCTTCCTACCTTCAGACAGATCAACACTTCCACCCAACTTGGTGTCATCTTCAAACTTACTGAGGGTGCTCTCAATCCCCTCATCCAGATCATTGATAAAGATGTTAAACAGATTATCTATGTGATCAAGCTCTTGTTCTTTTCCATCATTGTAATTATTTAGGTCTTGAACTGTGTGTTACAAAGGATATCATTGCCTTTTACCAAGCACCTTAATGCTTGGAGTATAAAGCTGTGTCTCATAATTAGGCAAAATTCTCATATTTATCAAATTCTTTACCAAGCGTATCAGTTCCATATGATATCATTTGAATTTTCCCATTCCTCTGCTTCTTTTGTAAGCTAGAAATCTCTCTCCTTACAGTAGGAAAAAAACCCCACTAAAATATTGCAATACTTCCCTGAATACTGGAACTAATATACTATGTGTTCTTACAGATCCTTGCCCACGCACAGTTTTCCTACATCCTCCGAGAGGTCCCATGTTATTTTTTTCTCCCTACAATAACTTATTTCCCCCTTCCTACTTATTGGGTGTTTAACCGGTTTGTGACTTCACTGTCTGGCCAGGTCTTCATCCTGATTGACCAACAGGTAAACCAGAACAGACAATTACTGCATCCTTTCCCACCATGATGACATTAATTTGGGTTTCTCTTTACTCTGCTGCCTATATTTCCAATGCTTCTCAGCATTTTGAGATCACTATTACTCTGTCAGATTTGTCCGTGATTGGTCAAAAAGTTTATTAATTATTGGGAAAGGAATAGAAGATTGCCACAGACAGAATACAGACACTTAAGTGATATTTTTCATACTCTAGAAAGTAATCTACTTACTCATGTTGAAGAAAAAACCCACAAAAATACAATATACTTAACATGTGATACTTTTATTGTATTAAAAATTCCATTTCATAATTACATATTGGAAAATAAAGTGCTTTTTACAGGTATCTAAGAGTTATAAGTGGTATCCAAGGGTTATCACGCAATAACATTACATGAAAGGAACAGATGCATAGACTCAGGTTGGAAGGGACATCAGGAGATCTCTAGTCCAATCTCTTGCTCAAAGCTCTAAGGTCAGACCAGGTGGCCTGGGGCTGTATCCAGTCTGGTTTAGAAAACCTCCAAGGATGGAGAGAGACTGCATAACTTCCTTGGACAGTCTGTTTGTCCTCTTGGTGAATTTTTGGCAGTAGGTTCCCCCCGCTCCTTTTCCCTGCCAAGATGGCCCTTCTCCAGGCTGAACAAGCCTTGCTCACTTTACCTGTTTTCACAGGGAAAGTGCTCCAGTCCCGGACCATCATGAAGGCCCCCTGCTGAAATTGTTCCAGTTTATTAACATCTGTCTTGTGTTGGGAAGCCCCAAACGGGACACAGTAATCCAGATGCAGTCTGAAAAGTGATGAATAGAGGAGATTAATGACTTCCCCTGATCTTCTGACTATGCTTTGATCACAATGTCACTGCAGGAAAAAAAATCAGGTATTGAGAGGCTTTGATGTCCCCAGGCATTAGTGAAGTTGGGAGGAAAGGGCATAGCAACTTGGTAGCCTGCCTGTAGGTTTTCCTTTTCCACAAGACCCTGTAGACATGGATTGCATTGTGCCCTCTTTGTCATTGTGGCTTTCGTGTCCACAGAAACACAGGAATGTTAGTCCAGATTCAAAATAGGGTATAAGTGCCTCAAACAAAAATGGGTAGAGTTTAGCAGTCAAAGACAGTGTTTGAGATTATTCTAATTACTAGATGCTTCCCTTTTTTAATCCAGGTGTTTCCTGTGCACCTTTAATTACATCCATAGTAACACTCAGTAAAACATACTCTGTTCTATGAATACACATTAGAGTGCACTGTGGGGGCAGATTTGCTCTCTATCCATACAATGAGTCTACAGATCTATGATGTAATTATTGTTTTGTGTTTGAAATACTGTGAGGGCTGTGAGTAACATTTGCATAGCAGGTAGCCATAAAGTGCATGCCCCCGGGAGTGTCATGATGGATATAGAGAATGCAATACCTACTTGGATAGCCTTGGAGGACTGCATAAAATGATTGGGAAAAAAAAATGTCGTTCAGTCTTGTCCATAATATTTACTGGAAAATGTCTCTGGTGTGAGTTGCCATCCAAAAGGTTTCTGGAATTGTCTCTTTAGTTAGCATGTGACTAAACTCTGCCAGGGAGCATGTGAGCAGCCTTGGACTTCCTTCCTGGCTCTTCTCCAACAGTAGTATGGATGTTGCTTAAAGTTCTGATTATGGTTAGGGATTACCCTTCTCTGAGTAGCCAAGCACATACATCTAGGTTCAACAGAGTGACTTAGACTTTGTAATGATCGGTTCTGTAAACCTCCAAATTCGGTAGCAGCTGTAGGACTTAAAATTACCTGAATTCCCTGTGCTTTGTAGCAGAGAAGC
Source organism: Nipponia nippon (assembly GCF_047370975.1). Taxonomy (NCBI): domain Eukaryota; kingdom Metazoa; phylum Chordata; class Aves; order Pelecaniformes; family Threskiornithidae; genus Nipponia; species Nipponia nippon. The sequence continues at coordinate 18,670,932 of NW_028262347.1, read as the reverse complement.
AGACTTCTATAATGACTTCCAGTTAGCTATGTCTCAGGGTGTTGAAACCCAGGCATCCTAGCAAAAACCTGAGAAGACGTCTCTGAGACCTTGTCTTTTGCAAGAATTTACGCTAATGTTTAGGTCTGGTGTTTAAAGACATTTCCTACAGTTTTTGGAAGTGTTTTCCATACTGTAAATTTTTCACTGTTTAATCTGGAATGTGAAATTTCCAGATTTAGAGAAAACACAAAAGAAAGTGCAAGGTTAGCAAGACTAGCAGTTAGTTTTGCGAAGAGAGTCCTGGTTCCATTTCCTGGATACTTTAGCTTTACTTTGAATAGAATGCTGAGACAAGACACACAACACCTGCCTGCTGCTTTCCCAACTGTGTATAATAAAACAGGAATACACTTCTAATGTAAGTCTTCAGTTCTTTACTGCCTTGTGTTCTTCAGAGTCATGTAGAAAATGGTAATATGATATAGTGGTATTGCACTATGAGGAATTGAATACTAAATTTTTTTTCCATCATCAATTTACAAGGGGGTTTTGGCTTTTTTTAAAAATATTTTTAAATACTAAAAATAGCTTAGTGTATACTTTATAATGGTTTTATAAAAAGGAAGTTGATTTACCTTTCACAGTTACACAATTAAATGTTTTATGTGTTCTTTTTTATCTACAAGTCAATAATGTTGCCATGGCATTCCCTATATTTAGAACTGGAAATACTATATATAATCAGAGTCTTTGTTGTTTTACATACAGCGATCTCAAAATTCATCTGCTCTTGAACACTTTGTTTCTCCAATAAAGTGCTTTTGGAGGAGGCTTTTCACACGCCTTTCAAAATTTGCTGAGCAAAGTAGCAAAATAAAGCCAATCATTTTTCTGTTAAGTTTAACATACATACCCTTGAGAAAATTCTCAAATATTAGATAAAAGGATATTAATCCATTTCATTGTATGCAATAAGTGTTTCCACATTTGTAACATGTCTAGTTCATTGAACACAATAAAACAGCTTCAAGGAACTAATAGCTCTGATCTTTTCAGTCTCACATAAAACATTTATAAAACTTAACAAGGAAGCAAATAGTTTCTAAGTGTTGATGACTGAAAGCTATAGTCTGAAATTTTGGAACTTTTGAGGAAATACTATAAAGTGACTTTTTTTGTATGCTGTAGTCCAACTTTAAATGCAGACATACTTTTATAGAGTTACTGATTTCTTAATTCTTTGAATGCTTTAATAAGAGTAAACAACAAGAATTCTGAAAGTGCTGCACAGAGTTTGCAACAAGGAATTGCTTTCAGGTGAAAACTGGTTTGTTGCCAATGTGTTCTTATCAGTTCAGGTATGAGATAAAAAAAAGAGAGGAAGCAACTAAGTTCTGTAAGAGATGTGTGAATTTTCTAAAATCAAACTAATTTTTTAACAGTTGCATAATAAACAAAAAATAGAAGACCGGAAAACATTAGGGATGTTTTACCAAAGAATGTTGCAAGTATGTTTTTTGAGTGAAAAAAGTTTTGAGACAATAGTTTCATACAACAGTGGCTGTGTACTCATGAAGAGATGCTAGAAAGAACCGCTATTTAACTTTGTATCAATGCATTGTATATGAAAAACGGACATAATCTGACAAAATTGAAAATCAAAAGTTACTAGCTTTTAAATTACTGCAATTTAGGGCCTCTTTTTTGAATAATGTTCTTGCCTTTTTTCAAAATAATTATATATATAATCTAGATTCATTTAAAGGAATGATAGAAAAAGCAAAAATGAGACAAGTCACTTTTATTTTTATGTCATATGATTTTTCTTATTAAGACATGATTTATTTAAACAATGCAGAGAGCACCTTAGAATTGCTTTATGTTTCCAGCTAAAATATGTTTCTTGTTCTTTCATTAAGTGCATGCAATTGTGTGAACAACAGCAGTTATATATAGGTGAAAAAAATACACTGAAATTCCCAAATCTGTGTGAAATCTTATTTCTTCTACAGACAGGTATATGTACACCACCAGCTTAAGAAAAATTCTCAAATAAGGAGGGGTTTTTAAATCAAATACTTTTTGAAATTCAGGTTTGACTTTGATCAAAACAAGACTTAGAGCTCAATTTTCTGTCTTTTTATTACACCTTGGAAATGTGTTTAAATCATGAAAGGTATATTTCTAGATTGCCATTACTTAAAAAGAATAAAAGCAAGAGATTTGACATAAAAATCTGTGAAGGACCAGTGTCATGAAAACTTGAGTTGCAACAGCAAAATGTAAAGTATTCTCTGGTCTCTCTTTTCATCTCAGTAAAAACTTTGGTTTCTGATAGACAAAATATATTTTGAAGGGGGAAAAAGTATTTTTCCCAGCTGGCGGCTGGTCATGAGTGGTGTTCCCCAGGGCTCAGTACGGGGGCCAGTCCTATTTAATATCTTCACTGATGATCTGGAGGAGGAGATCGAGTGCACCCTCAGTAAGTTTGCAGATGACACCAAGTTGGGCAAAAGTGTTGATCTGCCTGAAGGTAGGAAGGCTCTACAGAGGGATCTGGACAGGCTGGATCAATGGGCCGGGGCCAGCTGCATGAGGTTCAACAAGGCTAAGTGCCGGGTCCTGCACTTGGGTCACAACAACCCCATGCAACGCTACAGGCTTGGGGAGGAGTGGCTGGAGAGCTGCCTGGCAGAAAAGGACCTGGGGGTGCTGGTTGACAGCCGCCTGAACATGAGCCAGCAGTGTGCTCAGGTGGCCAAGAGGGCCAATGGCATCCTGGCTTGTATCAGCAATAGTGTGGCCAGCAGGACCAGGGAGGTGATAGTGCCCCTGTACTCGGCACTGGTGAGGCTGCACCTCGAGTACTGTGTTCAGTTTTGGGCCCCTCACTACAAGAAGGACATCGAGGTGCTGGAGCATGTCCAGAGGAGGGCAGCGAAGTTGGTGAAGGGTCTGGAGCACAAGTCTTCTGAGGAGCGGCTGAGGGAGCTGGGGTTGTTTAGTCTGGAGAAGAGGAGGCTGAGGGGAGACCTTATTGCTCTCTACAACTACCTGAAAGGAAGTTGTAGTGAGGTGGCGGTCAGTCTCTTCTCCCTAGTAACAAGTGATAGGACGAGAGGAAACGGCCTCAAGTTGAGTCAGGGGAGGTTTAGGTTGGATATTAGGGAAAACTTCTTCACCAAGAGGGTGGTCAAGCATTGGAAGAGACTGGCCAGGGAAATGGTTGAGTCTCCATCCCTGGACGTATTTAAAGAATGGATAGATGTGGTGCTCGAGGACATGGTATAGATGGACTTGGCAGTGATAGGTTAACGGTTGGACTCGATCATCTTAAGGGTCTTTTCCAACCTTGACGATTCTATGATTCTATGATTCTATTTATAGCAAAGAAAAAGAAGTAAAATATATAGAACACAGTAGATGTGAGGAGAGAGCCAATGATGCCAATGATTTAAGTGTGGTTTGTTTGTTTGCTTGTTAATCTGCTTGTTTATTAGTCTGACAAAAATCTTAATGTTGTCACACTCATAGAAATTCACAACTGATTGAATCAACAGCCTCCTGGAGAAGTAGGATGTTGCTGTGTTGTCTTTCAGATTGCTCAGATCCTTACTACTTTGACTCAAAATCTATCAATTCCTTTCCAGATTTTCAGCAAGATATTTTCACTTTTCCAGTAAAAACAGTAATGTTTTGTAGCTAATCCATGCAACTTTAAGTTCTATGTGAGGAACAAGAGGCCAATAAATCAAGCACACACTCTGTATTTAAAATACTGCGTACAGCTTAAAAATGCATCTATTACAGGTAAATTCATGACTTTTCACATGAAATTCATAAACTAAGCTTGAAAGAATCTAATAGCTTCTGTCTCCAGTTTAGTCTACATACCATTATCATCTCCTCTTCACCAGTCCTCTTCACCTTTCTCCTTCTCTTTCAGATTGCAAATTGTCTTCTCATATCATTAGAAAACAAAATGCTACTGCAGCTTAAGCAGAATTTAGGTAATCTTGACCCTTATGTTAGTTCATTACTCCTTAGGGCACAGTTAACTAGATGAACAATGGAGGAATGGTATGATTTTCCAAAGCACTCCATGTGGGCATAAATCTTTACCTGACCCATATAAAACCCTGATTGACCTCAGTGGAAAGAAGGTCAAATTAACACTAGAATTTCACATCTCTTTAATATCTCAATCCTATACATCTCAAGACAACAGAAATCTGCTATTGTTTCTGATGGAACTGATATTAGGACTTCAGTGAAAATTGTCTTTTTTCCACAAAATTACCACTGAGTTGATAGAGCAAAGCCTAGTTCCAACACACAGAGCACTTTTACACAGATAGTTTACTCTATAAAGAGGGTTAAAACACTGGCAGATTCTTAACTATATGTGACTTCAGCAAGACTGCACTGATAGACCAGTTCTTATTTAAATCTGTACTTAATCATAAATGCCTTAACCTGCAAATAACATTTTGTTTAACATAGCATTTACCAAAGAAATAATTGATGTCTTCTAATCCTGTTGTTATACTTCTCTTGGTTTTCTTGTGGAGACATCAACATAAATAATGAGATTCTTATCTTATATTGGTCATGATTAATTGAAGACCAAATATTATAGATTAACCAACACCTCATTTATTTTGTAATATTTCTTCAAATTATGAAAGCAAATGCTCCATTTATTATCGATGTCTTGGGAATAAAACTTCCAAGGAAAGGCAAATACATACACACACACATGCAAACTTGAATCGTGCTGAAATTATATTGCAGATATAATTTACAATTATTGTAAACACAGTGGCATATTTGGAGTATTTCAGTAAAATTACAAATAAATAAGTAATCATAAGGCACTAATGTTCCTATTCCAAATGAAGTCCAAGAAAAATATCTGATATAGCTTCTACTAAAAATATGACTCTGGCTTCCTCTAAATACCTACTTGTCTAAAAACCTTTATCTGTATCTGGTCTGCATTTTCAAACAGAAAGAAATGTCATTCACAAAACATGTTTGCAGAAACCTTTTAAAATCTCTGTGTTCTCCTACGTTTCTGATTTTTTCCATATGACAACAATAATTTAACTGTACCATGAGTAAAAATAAAATAAAAAAAACCAAAACACCACTATTGCTGGTATTTCCTTGTTTCATTAACTTAGAATATACTACTTTCCTTGGTTCTTTCTGACAAGAATTTTTTTCCCCAGTATTACCAATTCATTTTAATTGCCAGTTTAACTGATCACTTTACCAGTACATATTCTTTCTAGTTAGCCACAAGTTTGAACATAACAGCTTTCCAAAAAGCTCTTAGTCTGTCTTCCATCGTCCTAAGCATACACTGACATTTTTAATAGCTGATCTTCACAACCTTTTGCAGTTCCTGTTACAGCTTCTTCTCTACACATAATTCTACAATATTGGTCCCAAATGTAAAGTAAAAAAGTAAATCTTCTGCAAGGATGCTTGGTAGTCTTTTGTCCTTCTTGAATGTGCCCCTATCTTACTAAACTTTACCACTTCAATAGCTGAAGTTCCTTTTTTTCTCATTAGTTTCTTGGAGCTAAAAATTAAAATCCATTCCTATTCTGTATCCTTTTAAAATTTCTTTCCTTATCCAGTTGTTAGAAGTAATTAAGGTGCCCAAGTAGTTGCAGCATATGTTCGTGATTATTGATTCCTGCATAAAGCTTATTCGGTATTTTCCTATGGTTTCAGTACTATACACTTGTTTTGTGACACTTCATAGCATTGCGATATCACAAGCAATCCCAATGATTTAAATAAGGATTCTAACTTGCTGCCTGGAAATTATGATGCTAGCATATGTGTTTAAAGTAAATCCAAACTTGCAAGCATAGTGATAATTCACCCCTCTTTCCTTCAGTAGCCAGAGGATCAAAAATACTTGCTTCATCCTTGGGCCAGCTAAATTTTTTTAATTGGCCAGAAAAAAGAAATTAACAGAAGCAAAGAATTCCATCTGGCAATTGCTCTGGTTGTTTGTATTTCATGTTTTACTCATAAGCACATGAAGAACCACCTGTAAGGGGTTTTGGTAATGTGAAAACTCTTTTATGTCTGAATGTCAATGTAATGAGTAGGAAAAAAATAATTGCCAAGGAATAAGGAGAAGAGAAAAGAGAAAATAATTGTGTAGGGTGGGATGACAAGTGTAAACAATGAAAGGATCCTTGTTAGGGTATGGTTTTTGTTTTATTGAGTTGGGTGGTTATGCACATAATTTTCTTTCTGATAGAAAGATATGATTATCTAAGGAACAGAGCAAGTAGTGGGCCTGCTCTTCCTGGTAGTGGAATGTTTGTTTTAGGCAGATGAGTGTATTTTAAAGGAAGGATGCTGTATTATTTATTCAGAATGCTAAATACTTAGTAACTTTATGCCAGAAATTGCTAAATTATAGTCTTGAAACCAGGGTAATTTAAATTATAACTCTTCCTCATGATACACATTCTGGCATATGTAATTCACAATGTATCCCACAAACAATCTTTATACATCTTGATTTAAAGTAACAAAAGAATTCCCTTAACGAGTAATTATTGAGCAAAGAATTAAAGAAGCTGTAAAATACACAGAGCCATATTCCCCATACAGGCTGAGCAAAACTGGCTGCAAAACTGGATGTAAAGAGGGCAGGGTGGCTGAAACTATCATTGTTCTCCAGATATTACAAGGGAAGGGGTGGGCTAGGAAATGGCAAGCATATTGGGCACTGGAATAAAATTTTTAAAATTTGCATAGTGACATGAGGTACAAAATCTAAAAATGTGTAAATTCTTTATTAGTTCAGTTCCTCTTGTTCCTCTTACAAATGGTAAAAAATATAAGAAGTATCTGTGTATGGACTGGATAAGTGGACAGTGAGGTAGACTGAAAACTGGCTGAAGTGCCAGGCTCAAAGGACTGTGATCAACACAAGGTGCAGCTGGAGGCCAGTCACTCATGATGTACCCCAGGAGTTAAACCCAGGGCCAATACTGTTTAACATCTTCATTAATGAGCTGGATGACTGGACAGAGTGCACTGTCACGAAGGTCTCAGATGATACAAAATGGGGAGTAGGGAGTGTGGCTGATTTGTTAGAAGATCTTGCTGCCATTCAGAGGGACCTGAGCAGGCTGGAGAACTGGACAGAAAGGAATTTCAAGAAGTTCGACAAAGGGAAATGCCCAGTTCTGCACCTGGGGAGGAATAACCCCAGGTACCAGTACAGGCTGAGGCTGACTGACTGGAAAGCAGCTTGGCAGAGAAGGACTTTGGGGTCCTGGTGGAAACCAAGCTCAACATGAACCAACAATGTACGCTTGTGGGAAAGAAGGCCACCAGCCTTCTGGGATGCAACAGGCAGAGTGTTGCAGGTCAACAGAGATGATCCTTCCCCTCTGCTCCTTGCTATTGAGACACATCTGGGGTGCTGTCCAGTGCTGGACTCCTCAGGACATGGGAAGACATGGACATGCAAGAGCAAGTTCAGCCAAGCACTATGAGGGTGATGATTGGACTGGAGCAGCTGCCATACAAGGAGAGGCTGAAACCGCTGGGACTGTTCAGCCTGGAGAACAAAAGGCTCAAAGGTTTTGACAATGTGTATAAATACTTGATGGGGGCCAGAAAGGAGAAGGGGTCAGACTCTTCTCAGTCCCAGGGATAGGACAATGGACAATGTGCTGTGCAACTTGAGCTGGTGGGCACTGCTTTGAGCCTGGGGATACAATGAGATGGTGTCCAGAGGTCCCTGCCAACTTCAACTATTCTGAGATTGTGTGATTCTGTCATTTGAATACTTATGCATGTATTCCTTGGAGATAGTGTGGAATGGCATTGTTATTTAGGGATGCTTACTTTAATGTGAAGGCTTTTTTATATTATTGGGTTTCTTCATACTTTGTGAGGAACCTTTGACTAGCAAAATGAATCAACATTAGTCATATAAAAACTGCAATATTTTTAGATCAGTTCTCATTGTCTATTCAAATCTTGATTGTTCTAGTATATTTTCTTTCCCTCTAGATTTATGAAAGGCCATCTGTGGAGGAGCAATAATCTACTGTTTTAATTCTGGAAATCAAATTACTCTGCTTTGTTCTGCATAACAATGTTATTGAGACACTGTATAATTGAAAAATGTTTGGTGTTTCAGTTAACCCTGGCCTTGCAGCATGAACTCTTGAAACAGTGATTTATTTGCAAAAATTCCAGAGTCAGTAGAGTAGGCAAACCTCCTGCATCTGGGTACCAAGATAAATAACATGACATGATATATTTAGAAAATTATAATATAAGCCAGGAGAAATGTAAATAGGAGGGGGATAATGCATTCTCTTGCTAGGAAATTATGGGACATGTTGGGTCACTGAAGAGCAAATTTGAGAGAAAGCAGGAAGATTTTCCCCATTCTCCCCTGTGAATAAATCAATGTCCTACAAGACTGAATATTTCTTCTGTGACTGGCACTGCACATTCATTGTTTATGTACATCTATATTGTTACTATGGTTAATTCATACCATATATATTTTAGAAAATTTAAGGTTGAACTGCAGTTTAGGTGAAGAATTTCTCAGTGAGACATAAGCATTTAATAGAACTGTTTAGTATAGCAATAAAGCAGTAGGCTGGCATGTGTAGGAGGCTCCAGTGAATCCATGCCCAAGTGCTTGAAAGCCAAATGTTTTTAAAAATGTTAAATTTGTTCAAACACCCCAGTTATTCAAAGCAGTTAAACACCTATTTTACTTCAATCGTGTGTTTATCAGGTTTGCTAAATTGGAATGGACTTTTCTGCATCTGATCACAAGTTTTGTAATGTCTCTTCCACACACATTTTAAATTTTTTCTTTAATAAAGAACATTTTGGAGAATGTAGGTGTCACTGTCTCTTTCCACCAAGGAAAACAGCTCCCAGCAGAAAGGCAGGAAAAAAATATTAAGAAACCAATTATAGTTCCCGTACTGGTTATTGTGTTTTAAACTTCCATTTTAATGCTTATCTTCTCTATCTAGATGGTTTTTTTCTTATCTCTAGCTGCCTGTTCAGCAGCTGTTGGTAGCCTAACTGTCACTTCGTATTCACTTTTTGATAAGAAACTTAATTTTGAATATTCACCAGTTCCATCTAAATGTTTACAAATAGCTTGCTACTAATTAGATTCCTCCTTTCTTGGACTCTGCACTCTCACAGTCTCTCTTCTTTTGTCTCTTCTGCCATTCTCTGCCTTGGCTGTATACCTGGAATATATTTTCTGCTCAGATTGAACCTATCTCCAGACTCCCCAAAACACTGTGGGACAGGATGAGAGTCCTCCACTTTTTTCCCCATTAAAATCACCAGTATGGAACGTGCTCAAGCATACTCACAGATTCACAGCCCACCCATTGACTTTGCAGCTTTGTTCTCTTCTGTTCATATCTATCTCTATAAAAATTTCTTCAACAGTGGTCTTACATTTATAAATAAGCATGCCGACCTATGTGCAAACTGGTTTTAATTCCATATAGAGTTTACTCAATTTGCAAGATCTTTCTGGTGAGGAATATCCTTCATATCACAGTGCAGAAGCATCTAAGCAGTTTGAAAGATATGTGAATAAGAACGAACAAACTTGATTATGGCACTTGTGAGGATGGAGAAGAATAATCTGTCTTTCATTCCATTCTTACTGAAACTTCAAAAGTATTTATTACCTTCTATAAATAGTAACTTTTAGTACTGCTCACAAATGATTCAGCATTTCTCATTAATCAATTAAAAGACCATTCCCCTAGTTCTCCCATGTACTTGCTGGTTTTCTCGTTTCGATGTCAGGACAATAACTGGATTTGTCACCCCAAAAAGGAAAAGAGCCAAGTTCTGCAAGCTCTCAGGAAACCATCACAATAGTGGTTCAGTTGTTTAGTTCTCCCTGCTACTGTTGCCTGTGGCTTTCCCTTCAGAAGCCATGATTTGCAGATGGCTTTTAGTGGGTATTGTCTTCTATAATAGCAGATTGGCCCTACATTTCTTGTAGGGCTGAAAATTACAGTACACATTACAATTAGAGTGCCATAGCACACAACTTACTTGTTAACTTTGGATGATAAAATTATTTTTACATGTACCATATGCTTTTGAATGCATTTTCAGGATTTTAATATTTAAAGAGCACTTCCACTGTTACACATTAATATACTTTGAATTAGAAACTCATACAAAGTTCATTAACTCTTGTCTTGTCAAAATTTTATCAACAATTATCTATTCTTTGCTGCATGAGAAAGAGAAAACTTACACATAAGCTTTTAGACTCTAATGTTGTACTTTTACACAAACATGTAAATTGTCCCTTAAATGTCCATGTCCATGTCCTTAAATGTCCATGGACTCACAGTAAAGACCTGAGTGGAACAGATTAATGTAATCATCATTTAATTAATCTTGAGACAGAAATGTATTTAAGCATTGAAACTGTTCTCAGTGAACTGCAATGAAATGTTACAGCCTTAATTTCTTCTTCCCCCTGCCCCGTGCTGGAAGGTATTTAACATTTGTCTTATGCAAGCGTTTATAAACTCTGTGCTGAAGTTTTGCTCTTATTCTAATCATGCTGACTCTATCTATCTAAAGGAAATCTGTGTCTTACTTACAAATAATTCTCAAGACAAAAAGAATGAGAAACAAGAAAATCTCAGTTTCAAGAGTAGAGATACTTCTGCTAGTTCTGTAGGTATTAAGAGCAATTGTTGTCCTCTCTACTTCTGTGGAAAGAGACAATAATATTACAGGCAACCATTAATAGTAGGACTATTGGAGTAGGAAACATTTTGCAGTGCTCCTTCTGAGATGAAACTGGAAGCTTTGAGTACATGGCTGGCAAGCAAAACAAGTGAGAGACACTGGTGTAAAGGAGATATTGTCTCCTCTGAGCTTAAAATATGAATGGTGAGGTCTTAGATGTCAAGTCTCTAATTGTACCCTTCCCTGTTTTTACTGTCTCTGCTTCAGCTTTGCTGATGCAGAAGACAAACATGAGCCATCATTTTGCCAGAAAGACTGAGTGTTCTGTGGGGAATCAAGGGAGGAGAAAAAATGCACTGAATATTTATTGTAAAGATAGTCATATTCTTCTTTAACGTGGCTACCTAATATTATTGTATCATCTTGCATGCCTTCTAAGGTATCATCAGTTTAATTGAACTGGTGAATATTATTGGTCCTGGTGTGAGTCTTTTCCATACACAGTGCACAAGCAACCATGTTCTGAAGAGTGGAAATTTTTACAAATGTCACAACACTGTGCAAACCTAACAGCATACCATTCAGCTTATCGTTGTGTAATATAGGAAGTTCATCTTATACTCACCAGTATAGAAGTAGAAATAAAATATGAAATCATATTTGGCTAGAGCATATGACTTGAATGGAGAGCTGTTGGTCCCTTTGAATGGTATGTAGACAAGTCTATGCATTGGTCTCTTGGAATATACAATCTCAGCCTTTCCCTTTAGGAAGGGCTGGCCAGGAAGACTAGGAGGAGGAGTCATTCTCCATACAAAGCAACAGTTTAATGGAGCTGTGCTTTAGAGTGAATAACAAGCAGCTGAGAGCTTATGGGTAAGGATCAGAGGATATACCAGCATGGGGTGTGTGACATTGTGGTACAGTTCTGCTAGAGAGTGACTAATCGAGAAGAGGAAGTACTGACATCTGCACAAAGCTTCACTATTACAGGCCATGGTTCTCATGGAGGGTTTTATCATCCTGACATATGCTGGAAGGACAATGCTGGGGGGCACAAGCAATATAGATTTCTGGAGAGCATCAAGGATTATTTCTTGACACAAGTAAGTGATCTGTGAGCTGGAGGGGGAAAACTATTGGACATGCTATTTATGATTAAGGAAGGACCAATTTTTCTTTATTAAGGGTATTAAGGTCAACAGTAGATTTGACAGCAAGGACCAATGCTCCCAAGATAGGTGAGTTTAAGATCCTAAGAAAAGTAAGCAAGATAAATAGTAGCATCACAAACATGGACTTCAGGAGAGCAGATTTCAGCTTAATCAGGGATATGCTTGGCAGCACCTCATTGGAAACTCCTCTGAAGAACAAAGGGGCTCAGGAGAGCTTGTTCATATTCAGGAAAGGCTCCTCAAAGCATGAGAATCATCCATTTTGATGTGCAGGAAGTCAAGCAACCATGGCAGAAGGCCAGTACTGACGAATGGGGAAATCATGATTGAGCTAAAGTTCAAAAAACAAAATATGCAGAAAGAGAAAGCAGGGATGTGCTTCTTGGGAAGAACCTGTACATGCAGGGAAGGAGTTAAGAAAGGAAAAGTTCAGCTGAAGCTGAAACTAGGGAGAGATGAGAAAGCTAAAAAAGGGCTTCTAAATGTACCTAAGGAAGCCTAAGGAAAATGTGAGGCATTGAACCTAGTGACAGAGCACAGGAAAAACAGTTGTCTTTGCTTCTGTTTTTAATAATTAAGGTCTGGCTTCAGGTGTCTCAGGACCATAAGTGAACTGTCAGAGTCAGTGTGAGGGATGCACCACCCACACTATCACAAGACAGACTTAAGGAGCACTTAACCAAACTGGATACGTTAAATAGCCATGGAACCAGAAGGAATGCATCTGAGGATGCTGAGGAAACTGGCTGATACAATTATGAGACTGTTCTTCCTCATCCTCAAAAAGTCATGTCAATCAGGAGAGATTCGTGATGACTGCAAAAAGGCAAATGTCACTTTCACCTTCCAGAAGGGCAAGAGGGAGGATCTAGGAAACCATAGGCTTTACTTCCTAGGAATATTAGAGTAAATCCTCCTGGAATTAAGTTTGTGAATGACACCAGACTTAGGAGGTTGGGGAGAGGATCAATAGACTGGAAGGCAGGACTACTATGCAAAGGCATCTTGACAGGTGGAGAAATTAGTGGACAAAACCCTCATGATGTTCAACAAGGCGAATGCCAAGTCTTGCATCTGGGATGGAATAACCTCATGTAACGGTATTGTCTGGCGACTAATTGGTTAGGGAAGGGCTCTCCAGAAAAGGATCTGGTGGACAAGAATTCAAATATGAGTCATCAGTACTTTGTTATAGTGAAGATGACCAACCACATAGTGGGCTGTATTACCATGAATGTGACCAACAGGTTGAAGGATGTGATTATCTCCCACTATCTCTCACACTTGTGAGATCACATCTGGAGTACTGTGTCTAGATTTCGGTTCGTCAGTACAAGAAAGGTATTCACATACTGGTGTGAGTTCAATGGACAGCTACCAAGAAGATTAGGACAATGGGGCACAATGTACAAGGACTGTAGGAACTGGATTTGTTCAGTCTTAAGAAAAGAAGGTGAAGAGGAGATCTGCAGCTACCTTCTGTAAGAATATGAAGAAGACCAGGCCAGACTCTTCTTAGAGGTGCATGAAAGACCAGCAGACACAAGTTGCAATAAGGGACATTCCAATTCAATATTAGGAACAAGTCTGCACAATGACAATAGTCAAACACTGGAACAGGTTATCCAGGGAGTCTGTAACCTGGAGTGTGTCTGGGTGAAAAATGATAAAACAGTATCCTCAAAGATGCTCATTAGAGAGTCTCTGCAGTAAACATGAAAAGGACTCAGAGAGAGAAGGAAAGTTTACTGCATCTTTCTCTCTCCAAAGGGATGTGATGTAGCTTATGTGAGATTTTTAACATTCAGACTGAAGGGTACATAGTACAGGTTTTATCTATTAATTACAGAGAGAATTTCTCTAGTCTTCAAATACTTTAATAGGAGTACCATTCAAACAAAATAGTATTTCTATAGCTAACATCACAGTACAGCAGGTAAGCAGTTATCACAGGTAGACAGCTATGAAATAGCTACTGGGTAGGATACTGGCTTATCAGAAAAGCTGGATTAATTATGAAAACCATTGTGAGTGTAGCAAAAGTTTGTTGTCTGTAATTCTGCATTACACAGATTTTCTTTTAACAAATAGCGGGTCACTGCAATGTCCTGAATCAGACACCTATTTTACGATATATTTCTCAGAAAATTCAAGTTTCCTCCATAGGAAACAGTACCTAGAGGCTGCAGGGCAGTCCTAAGTCTAGGGTAATTGCTATCCACATTTCTACCTGCAGTATTACCCCAGGCCAACTTTGGATTGTTTCACATGGTGTTTTTAGAGGGAAACTCAGATGCACCCAATGCTTCTTGAGTATATTTACCTTCCATCATGTGCTTCCAGATATCATAGCTGCATTCGTTAGGGTGATATCGGTTAGAAAAGATGAGTGAGGTCCTTCTTTGGAAGTGCCATGATATTCTTACTGTAAGATATTTGGTCACCTCATTGGAACATTTGTGCAGACTGCTGATGTGATAGGGATCCCAGAGATACCTACAAAATTCAGAGTGCTTTAAGGACTTCCCTAATAGGCACATGTTAGATCCCCCATCTGGGGAGTGAGAAACAGAACTGACGGTGCACTGTGCATTCAGAGTCCACCTTACAGCACTTTAATTTCCCCGTGCAAATGAGCCTTCAATTTCTCCTTAATTTCCTTCAACCCCTTGTAGCCTGCAGAGGAATGACACCACCAAGTAACAAGACATTCTAAATTAAGAAATGTAGCTGCCTCCCCATTGTCACTAAGAAAAATATCACCCTTATTTTGAGACAAGATGGAACATCAGATAATGTTGCTCAAACCAGACTACGGCACTTGTCTTCTGTTTAGGAGTTTTAGTCAGTAAATTATGCCTTGTCAAGTAGCATAAATGTCTCGTGACAGCCATGTTAATTAATATACAATATACTTTGTTTTCTTTTCCCCGTAAGGAAACGCAAAACCTTTAATGAAGCAAAACATGGATTTGTTCTTCAAATTACATATATAAATTTACATATTAATGTAAGGGTAGTGGATTAAGGTAAATAGCAGTAGAGAATTTTGGTTGCTTGACTTTTTTTATTATAAGTACATATTTTCAACTTGGCAGACTTTAACCATTTGGTTGCAATTTCCCATTTGCCGAGTATCTGCTAAAACAACAGCATGTTGTTTTAGAAAATTTCATCTATTACAGTCTAACAGCAACAGGGAAAAGGTAATATGTTACTCTGTTCTCTTGGAAGTAGATGTTTGGGTTGTGTGGGATTTTTTTCCTAGTAGGTGGGTGATACACCTAAAAAACAGTGGTTTTTTTCTGGATATATTTATGAAAGCTGACCAGCTAGCCCACCCAAGTTTCTGCTGGTGTTTTTTTGTCAGTGTGAAAATAAAAAAGAGGCATTAAGAATAAAGGAAGCAAAGCAGAGGAATGGGGGCAGGTAATAAAAAATCAGAGTATAAGCGTGTGTCCTAACAGGTAGTTTGTGTCCTAATAGGTAGGTAGGACATGGACAACAGAGCAAACCAAGCAGCCCCATCCTGACTGAGAGAAGACAGGGTACTAATTCATCCTCAATGGACAACGAAGAATGGATGTAGTAGATGTTTTGAGATTTGAAAAGATATTATTCTTGGCTTCTCAAGTGAGAAATGTAACAGGAAAATGATCTCTTAGGTTGTCTGTGGTATTGTTTACCCATATGATAAGGACACAGCCCACTGAAAATGGTGCTTAACATCTCAGGAACTATCAGACTGAAATATTTGTGAGCATGGCCCCCGATAATCTGTGTAGAATTTGTAAAGTTTATTTTAGAAATTAATAGCTTCGTAGCTCATTTGTGTACATTTTCAACCTATGCTTATTTTTATGACTTATGGACTAATCTGGTACTTCTAAAGCAGCCTACATAATATCCTTACTTATATATGGCAAGCCTCTATCATCAGGTTGTGCCTTGGTTTTACTACAGCTTCTAACAGGAGCTAGAAACAGACCTGAACATGAAGTATTCACATGTCATCAACCAAATGTATAATAATTGTCTTACATTCACTGAAATCAAACAAATAAACAAGCAAAACAGTACTACTTATATAAATAATTCTAGCAAAGTTGTAGAAAGAGGATGCTGGAACCAGCTTTGGAAGGAAATTAACTATGATTTTGCAGAAATAATACACTGAAAAAAAAACCCTGTTTTTCAGAGAGTACACAAAAACATTCCCAGTGCCAGCGAGCTGTATATAACTGGAAAAAAGCTCCTTGCAATGACACCATGTATTTTCACTTAGTCTACAGGTAAAGATCTACTAAATGAACCCATACTTGTGTTTTCAAACATCTTTCTGTAATGACTTTAAATACTTGCCCTTTGCACTATGAGAACCATCTTTTAATGAATTATAATTAATTTACTTGTAAAAGTTTTATCTGTTAGGTATTTCTTCTCTCCCTTTCTATTTTTAAATAATTCAGAGTACGTCATAATAGTAAAACTCTTCAGATCTATATATCACTGTGGGTATTCTACACATTCAGAAAAAGAGGCATATACATTTAGGAAATGGTCAAAGCTTCTGATTTAAGATAATTGATTTAGAGTCCTGAGACATGAGAATATGATTCATCCAAAACTAGCAAGCTGATCTGTGTTATCTTACACTTTGGACCTTTAACAGGATGCATTATGTCAAACACGGAAATGGAAAAATGGTTTTCTCTGCCATATTGTACTGGTTTTGGCTGGGACAGAGTTAATTATCTTCATATTTGCTCACATGGTGCCATATTTTGGATTTGTGACCAAAACAGTTTGATAACACAAAACAGGGATGTTTTAGCATCTGCTGAGCAGTGCTTACACAGCATCAAAGTCATCTTTGTTTCTCACACTACCCCAGCAGTGAGTAGGCTGGGGGTGCACAAAAAGTTTGGAGAGGACACAGCTGGGACAAGTGACCCAACTGACCAAAGGGGTATCCCAGACCATATGACATCATGCTTAGCAATAAAAGCTGAGGAAAGAAGGAGGAATAGGGGACATTTGGAGTGATGGCATTTGTCTTCCCAAGTAACTGTTACATGTGATGGAGCCCTGCTTTCCTGGGAAATGACTGAACACCTGCCTGCCAATGGGAAGCAGTGAATTAATTCCTTATTTTGCTTTGCTTGCACATGCAGCTTTTGCTTTACCCATTAAACTGTCTTTATTTCAACCCATGAGTTTTCTCACTTTCACTCTTCTGATTCTTGCCTTGATTCCTGTGGATCTGTGGGGGCATGAGCAAGCAACTGACTTGTGCTTAGCTGTCTACCAGGGTTAACCTACAACACAAATGCACCTCAGGTGCCATTATTTTCACTAACATTGAAATCAGTAAGATACTTACTATATCATCTCCCACAGTATTATTGGGGTAATATAACAGCACTAAACTACTGTATTATTCCTGGAGTTTCAATTGACTTCAGTAACATCCCAAAGGATAATACTTGGTCACTAACCCAAGCATTTATTTTGTTGAAAATGTCATGTGAGGCCACCTTGTCCTTCACGGGTTAATTTGGTACTTCTGTGATGAATATCTGTTAATATTGAGGTTCTGGTTTCCTAAGCAACAGTAACCACATGAAAGTTTTCAAAACCTTCTTCCTACTTGCTTGATGCTTTCATGTGAAAAAGATGGGGTTTTTATTGTAAGGAACAGGACTCAGGAGGTTGTTGTTTGACTGTACTGATTACTGAATTGCAAAAGAGTTGGAGGTTTCAGGATATAGATATTGAAAATATTTTCTTCAGTTTTGGTTGCTATTAGTATTTGCTGACTAATAAAAATTAAATACTCTTATATGTATATAAATACATGTCTCAATGCAAGTACAGTACTGAATTTGGATTGGTTTTGTTTTGTTTTCGTTTTCCAGTCTAATGAAAAACTGCAAGCTACTCTGCAGGATTTGAACAATATTCTACCTGTTCGAATTACTATTACCAAAGAAGATCTGACGTTTACAGTTAGGTTCTGATCAGTATTGTAGGGATAATCAGGCTTGGATTCGTGCTTTATCTCCCTCAGACAGAGCAGGGAATGGAAAATAGATAGCACTACTCAAACTGCTGCTCTATTCTCTAGCCTATAAAAGGACTGACACATTTTAATTTGTTCCTACAGACCAATTTTTATTTTTTAGATTGCAGTTAGAAAGTTATGTTTTTTATTTATTTTGGACAAAAGTAGAGTTTTCCTTAGTACCAAAATTTAAAAAAAAAATCTAATTTTTTGTTAAAGGAAAGCATTTACATCACTGAGAAATAAAATATTTTTCTATGTTGTCTAATCTATTTCCTCACTTTTTAAAATCTTATTTTTAATTTTTATCTTTAATTTGTGACAACTTCTATACAAAAAATATTGTTCAGTGAAAATACTTTCTTTAAAAATGTTAGGACTAAAATGATGACACAATAGTTTTAAATTTTATAGTTTCATGCTTAAAATATCAGGAAGATGGTGGTTGACCTTTTTTATTTATGCAAAAGATTTGTCTTTCATCCAGGTTACCAAGTATTTTTGATCTTGTTAGCACTGTAAAACTATTACTGAGGAAGAACAATGTCAAAAACTTGAGAGGCTATAAAATAGAAACAAACTTTGAAAGTAAAAACAAGCTCAGAATTTTTTGACCACTGTATAACTGACATTATCTACTGTACCAAATGCTTAGAAACTAAAATCTGGAGTTATTTCACATCTAGCCAATCTACAATGTTTGGCTCTACCACAAAATTTAAAAACTACTGTAAATGACACAAGTAGATTACAGTATTATTATTACAGATTACAGTACAGTATTATTATTACAGATTACTATTATTTTGGCTCTGAAAAATTTCATAAGAAAAACCTCTGTTTGTCATCTTTTTTGACAGTATTCACAATGAAAATAGTTATTCTTTTTTTAGGAGAACAGAAAAAGGACCTGAGATGAAACAGTCTGGCATTGTGATGTTGAGTCTGATTTGACACATCTAAAAACATAAAAAAGCAAATACATTGGAAGACCAGACTGTACTGAATCTGTCTGAGATGGAGTTAATTTTTTTCACAGCAGCCCATGTGGTGTGTATTGTGTGCTTTGTATTTGTGGCTAAAACAGTGTTGATAACACACCAGTGTTTTGGCTGCTGCTGAGCAGTGCTTGCACAGCATCCTGGTTTTCTGTCTCCCAATCATATGCCCCGCTCCTGGACTCTCAGTGAATAATGCTGGGGGTGGACAAGAGGTTGGGAGGATACATAGCCAGGATAGCTGACCCAAACTGTCCAAAGGGATATTCTATACCATATGACATTACACTCAGCAGTAAAAGCTCAGGAAAAGGAGGAGGAAGGGGGGATGGTTGTGGTTACGGCATTTGTCTTCCCAAGCAATCATTATGCATGCTGAGGCCCTGCTCTCTGGGAAGTCACTCAACATCTGCTTGATGTGGACAGCAGTGAATCAATTTCTCTTTTTGCTTTGCTTGTGTGCACAGCCCTTGCTTTGCTATTAAACTACCATTGTCTTGATCCACTAGTCTTCTTGCCTTCCTCCTATTTTCTCACCCTCCTGCAGGAGAGTGGAGTGAGTGAGTGGCTGACTAGATGTTTGTGTGTTGACTGGGGTCAATCCACCACACATACAAAATATGTGAAAAAAAAATATTTGTCATATTTGTATACTTGCTTTTTACAGAGAGACTGACAAAGTCTCAGTCAAACCAACTACAAAGACTTGATAAAATTGCTTCAGGACTAAACTATTTAAAATAGGGGAAGGGATGT
The DNA here is from genome assembly GCF_047370975.1 of Nipponia nippon. NCBI lineage: Eukaryota > Metazoa > Chordata > Aves > Pelecaniformes > Threskiornithidae > Nipponia > Nipponia nippon. The sequence continues at coordinate 18,651,193 of NW_028262347.1, read as the reverse complement.
AGCTGACTTCTGTCCATAAATCACAGAAATGTTGACATATAGATAGTTAATGGGGAATGCTAAACGAGTCTTTATATTTCAGCTCATTCTGGGCCTTAGATATCTAGCGCAGCATACCACATTATGTACCTCCATGCAACTGGAATCCAAAAATTCAGTTGTCTCCAAGCAGGACCACTGTTCTGAGCACTTAACCACACAATGGCTCTGAAAAATAAGGTAATGAATTCTGTCAATTTGGAGTTCTTTGTTCCAAACACAAATATCTGATGATCTTGGAGCAGTGTGTTTCACAGTATTGCAATGCTGTTCCTAATAGAAGTTCCACAATGCTTTTGAATTTTCAGAAAGCAGAACAGCAGAACATGAACAGGTGCTTGATGGAGGTTGAATTTGAAGGGAAAAATGAGATCATAGATTCATAGAATCATAGAATTGTTTACGTTGGAAAAGACTCATAAGTCCAATGCCCCTGCAATTAGCAGGGACATCTTCAAATAGGTCAGGCGGCTCAAAGCCCCATCCAACCTGACCTTGAATATATCCAATGATGGGACATCCACAACTTCTCTAGGCAACCCATTCCAGTGTTTCACCACCCTCATTGTAAAAAAATGTCTTAGAATCATAGAATCATAGAACTCTTTAGATTCCAAAGGACCTTTAAGATCATCAAGTCCAACCATTAACCTAGCATTGCCAAGTCCACCGCTAAACCCTGTCCCTAAGCACCACATCTACATGTCTTTTAAATACCTCCAGGGATGGGGACTTAACCGCTTCACTAGGCAACCTGTTCCAGTGCCTGACTACCCTTTTGGTGAAGAAGTTTTTTCTAATATCCAACCTACACCTCCCCTGACTCAACTTGAGGCCATTTCCTCTTGTCCTATCACCTGTTACCTGGGAGAAGACACTGACACCCCATCTCGCTACAACCTCCCTTCAGGTAGTTGTAGAGAGCAATAAGGTCTCCCCTTAGCCTCCTCTTCTCCAGGCTAAACAATCCCAGTTCCCTCAGCCTCTCCTTGTAAGACTTGTTCTCTAGACCCTTCACCAGCTTCGTTGCCCTTCTTTGGACCTGCTCCAGCACCTCGATGTCCTTCTTGTAGTGAGGGGCCCAAAACTGAACACAGTACTCAAGGTGCAGCCTCATCAGTGCCCAGTACAGGGGGACAATCACTTCCCTAGTCCTGCTGGCCACACTATTTCTGATTCAAGCCAGGATGCTCTTGGCCTTCTTGGCCACCTGGGCACACTGCTGGCTCATGTTCAGGCGGCTGTCAACCAACACCCCCAGGTCCTTTTCTGCCAGGCAGCTCTCCAGCCACTCCTCCTGAAGCCTGTAGCATTGCATGGGGTTGTTGTGACCCAAGTGCAGGACCCGGCACTTAGCCTTGTTGAACCTCATGCAGCTGGCCTCGGCCCATCGATCTAGCCTGTCCAGGTCCCTCTGTAGAGCCTTCCTACCTTCAGGCAGATCAACACTTCCACTCAACTTGGTGTCATCTGCAAACTTACTGAGGGTGCTCTCAGTCCCCTCATCCAGATCATTGATAAAGATATTAAACAGAACTGGCCCCAACACTGAGCCCTGGGGAACACCACTCGTCACTGGTCGCCAACTGGATTTGACTCCATTTGCCACAAATCTTTAGGCCCAGCCATCCAGCCAGTTTTTTTATCCAATGAAGAGTATACTCATCCAAGCCGTGAGCATCCAGTTTCTGCAGGAGAATGCTGGGGGAAACAGTGTCAAAGGCCTTATTGAAGTCCACATAGACATCATCTACAGCCTTTCCCTCATCCACTAAGCAGGTCATCTTGTCATAAAAGGAGATTAGGCTAGTCAAGCAGAACCTGTCTTTCATAAACCCATGCTGACTGGGCCTGATTACCTGGTTGTCCCATAAGTGCCACGTGATGGCACTCAGGATGATCTGCTCCATAACCTTCCCCGGCACTGAGGTCAGAGTGAGAGGCCTGTAGTTCCCCAGATCCTCCTTCTGGCCTTTCTTGTAGATAGGCATCACATTTGCTAACCTCTGGTCAAGTGGGACCTCCCTGGTTACCAGGACTCCTGATAGATGATGGAAAGTGGCTTGGTGAGCACTTCCACCAGCTCCCTCAGTACTCTTGGGTGGACCTCATCGGCCCCATAGACTTGTGTGTGTCTAAGTGGTGTAGCAGGTCACTAACCATTTCCCCTTGGATTATGGGGGCTTCATTCTGCTCCCTATGCCTGTCTTCCAGCTCAGGGGGCTGGGTACTCCGAGAACAACTGGTCTGACTATTAAAGACTGAGGCAAAGAAGGCATTAAGTACCTCAGCCTTTTCCTTGTCCTTTGTCACTATGTTTCCCCCTGCATCCAATAAAGGATGGAGATTCTCCTTAGCTCTCCTTTTGTTGCTAATGTATTTGTAGAAACATTTTTTGTTGTCTTTTATGGCAGCAGACAGATTAAGTTCCAGCTGGGCTTTGGCCCTTCTAATCTTCTCCCTGCATAACCTCACAACATCTTTGTAGTCCTCCTGAGTTACCTGCCCCTTCTTCCAAAGGTCATATATTCTCCTTTTATTCCTGAGTTCCAGCCAAAGGTCTCTCTTCAGCCAGTCCAGTCTTCTCCCCCACCGCCTTGTCTTTTGGCACACGGGGATGGCCAGCTCCTGCACCTGTAAGATTTCCTTTTTGAAGAACGTCCAGCCTTCATGCACTCCTGTGCCCTTCAAGTGTGCCTCCAAGGGACTCTGTCAACCAAGCTCCTGAACAGGTCAAAGTCTGCCCTCCGAAAGTCCAAGGTAGCAGTTCTGCTGACCCCCTTCCTTAATTCTCCAAAAATTGAACACTATCATTTCATGATCTCTATGCCCAAGACAGCCTCCAACCATCACATCGCCCACCAGGCAATCTCTGTTCACAAAAAACAGGTCCAGTGGGGCACCTTCCCTAGTTGGCTTCCTCATCAGCCGTGTTAGGAATTTGTCTTCCACACACTCCAGGAACCTCCTAGACTGTTTCCTCTCTGCTGTATTGTATTGCCAGCAGGCATCTGGTAAGTTGAAGTCCCCCAGAAGAACAAGGGCTAGCGATTGTGAGACTTCTCCCAGCTGCTTATAGAATACTTTGTCTGCCTCTTCGTTCTGGTTGGGTGGTCTATAAGACTCCCACCATGATATCTGCCTTGTTGGCCTTTCCCCTGATTCTTACCCATAAAAACTCAACATTATTGTCACCATTGTTAAGCTCTAGATAATCAAACCACTCCCTAACATACCCCACCGCCTCTCCTTCCTTGCCTATCCCTTCCGAAGTGTTTATAGCCATCCATTGCAGCACTCCAGTTGTGCGAGTCATCCCACCATGTTTCTGTGATGGCAACTATGTCATAGTTTTCCTGCTGCACAATGGCTTCCACCTCCTCCTGTTTGTTGCCCATGCCGTGTGCATTGGTGTAGATGCACTTCAGTTGGGCTATTGATCCCGCCACCATTTTGGGGGGAGGAGCCCTAATTGCTACGTGACCATTCTCAAGTGCTTCCATGTTTTCTAACACATCCATAGCCCTTGCGTCTTTGCTGCTGCATGGATCTCCATCCACTATCTCCACTGAGACGGCAGACCGAAGGACCTCGCTAGCACACCGTCCCTCAAATATTCATGTGCTGCCCCCAGGCTTATCTCTAGCATGTCTGGTTTTACCCCTTTCCCCCTTCAAATCTAGTTTAAAGCTCTTTCAATGAGCCCTGTTAACTCCTGTCCAAGGATCCTTTTCCCCCTTTGAGACAGGTGCACCCCGTATGTCTCCCACAGGCCTGGTGTCATGTAAACCAACCTGTGATCAAAAAACCCAAAATCTTACCACAGTCACCAGGCTCAGACCCAGGTATTGATCTTCTGCTGAGTCTTCCTCTGTCTTCCTTCATCATTCCCTGCAACTGGAAGGACAGAAGAGAACACAACTTGTGCTCCCGGTCCCTTAACCAGTTGTCCCAAGGCCCTGAAGACTCTTTCGGTTGCCCTTGGATTTCTTGTTGCAACTTCAACGCTGCCTACCTGAAAAACCAATAATGGATAGTAATCTGAGGGCTGTACCAGGGTAGGAAGCTTTCTTTTCACATCTTTAACCTGGGCACCAGGGAGGCAGCAGACTTCCCTAAGAAGTGGGTCCAGTCTGCATATTGGGCCTTCTGTTCCCCTCAGGAGAGAGTCTCCTATGACGATGACCCGTCTTTTTTTCTTTGTGGAAGCTGTTTTGACACAGGGCGTAGGCCTACTTAACCTCGGCCACACCTCCAAGCTAGATGAACCATCATCCTCGTCACTGTTTAGTACCACTTGCAGAGCCTCATACCTGTTTTGCAAGGGCATCTGGGAAGGTGGGACAGTCACAGAGAAGATGTGCCTGCTGCACCGGGTGTGAACTTGTCGCCATTACCCTGTATCCCTTAAGTCACTGTGTTCAGCCAGGTGGAAAGAGGATAGGGAATCTTGTGTGTCATGGGTCCTGTCTACCTGCTGGGCCTGACTCAGGGAAGGTAGGGTGTGATTCCAACAGTCTATCTCTCGCACTCCCTGATATTCCTCAGTCTACTCACCTCCTCCAGGACCTCTGTCACTAAGCGGAGGAGCTCCTCCCCCTGGGTGCACCTCCCAGCCAGTTTACAATAAACTGTCATTGATATTGTAGCTGATTCTCCGCCTAGTGAAGTCAAGTTTTTTTATTGGCTTCAGCAGAAATGAAAGAATACCAACTTACAGAAGGATCTTGACTTCTAAATTTAAATATGTCTTCAAAATAAATATTTAAATAATTTCACATATTCCTTCTTAAAAGGAAGATTCCATAAACTGGACTTTGAATGACTGTAATTATTGTTATACCTATAAATAACTGCCTCATGAAAATAGCTCATCAAGATAGTACTAATTACTGTGCAGCTACAAATTCAAAGTCATGAAAGATAGACAGCAATATAAAAAGCTTATCCAGTTCAGCAGTGACCTTTTGAACCGGAGCTGAAAGAGTCATAAGAATTGTCTCATAAATAAAAATTATGCAAATCTATCACTACTGAAGTTTTCTGTGTTTTATGAGAACTGTATGTGTTTTGCTCAAAGGAAGGCGAAGAAACAGCAATTTTTTCCAGGCTTAAGGACAGTGTGGTGCATTCTTCAGAAGGGCAATCAAGAAAGAACAGTGAATGACTGAAGAGCAAAAAAGTGGTTTAAGAAATAGAGAACCTGAGAAGAAACACAGACACATATTTCTGAAAATCAGATATATAGAACTGCAGATGCATTGATAATAATAATTTATGACATTTTTTTCACTTTCTTACAAAACAAGCTGAGATGGTGTTCTGTGCAGAAATAACAGGATTTTGTTCTTTTCCTTGTCTTACCAGCAAATGGGCTGAAAGAGCATAATTGTTCTTTCACAATGCTATCACATTCATGATTTCTCTTTAGTTTTTAATGAATTGTCATATTCATGTTTGTATATGGATGTAGAGTTTTGTATTAATGTTTGTGCAGACAAGAGTCATTTCACCTACATCTGCAGTGTAATTTTTTTGTTTAAGGTTGAAAGTGAAAATATTTTTTCAAGTAAGCAGAAGAATATTATCAAAATTGGAATTTACCAGGTCATCAAGTTCTTACTATAAAATGTCTGAAACAGATTCTTTCTGTGTCCCAGATATTCACATAATCGCAGAGTCACAGAATGGCTGAGGTTGGAAAGGATCTCTGGAGATCATCTGGTTCAAGCTCCCTGCTCTAGCAAAGACACTTAGAGCTGGTTGCCCAGGCCCATGTCCAGACAGCTTTTGAATAACTGCAAGGATGGAGACTCCATAACCTCTCTGGGCAGCCTATGCCAGTGCTCAGTCACTCTCACAGCAAAAAAGTGTTTCCTGACGTTCAGAGGGAACCTCCTGTGTTTCAGCTTGTGCCCATTGACTCTGGTCCTGTCACTGGGCATTACTGAAAAAAACCTGGCTCCATCTTCTTTGCATGCCCCCTTCAGATATGTATTCCTTCACTCTTAATCATTTCCAAAAAAATGTGATATCAAAACATAGGCATAGCTCTTTTCTGAAATTTTTGTGACATTCATACATACAGTATTTCTCCTTAGTAATATAAAATAAATCTTCTCAGAGATGACAAAAGAATTAAGGAATTTAGAGCTCAGAATTCTGTCACTAGAACTGGATTCATGTTTGACAGAGATTTTGGCAAGATTCCCAAATTGATGAAAGAGTATGTTCTACATTCTTCTGTGAAAATTTGGGGCGGGGAGGGGGAAGAAGATCATAACCCTGCATTTATTCTTTTTTTAAATTGATAATAACATCCATGACCGTTTTCAGTTTGCTAAGAAAACTTGTATTACAGAAATGCCCTCAAGTATTTAAGAAGTTTTACTGAAAAAAGTTCAGATGAGTGCTTTTCATGCCTATACATTTGGCTAAGCTGTCCTTAAATGATTCAATGAGAATTTATTTATAAATATCTACTTCTGTATTATACTGCCAGCACAGATCACACAACAAGAATTATAAGCTACCCTACAGGCTATTCTCCACAAATTTGTCTTTCCCAAGTCATACTGTGTTCAGAAGAGAAAGATGTGTGTTAATTTTCACATTATTTAAAAAAAAATATTTTAGGTACTGTTCAGAATCTTCAGCTATTAAGTACATTGGAGCAACATTGTGGGCTTCTACCTCAGGAAATGGGGCTTTTCACAGGAGCAGTGGATTTTCTTTTTTGAAAAGAAGACCTCACAAACTGCAGAAGAATCCCAGTGGTAAAACACAGAATTGCCTTTTAAGCTACAGGTCATCATCAACAAGAACATCTGCTCGTGGTTCCCAGTCACAGAGGAAGGATTCCTATTCATATTCTCCATATCTGATAGCAGAGCAGTGTGGTTTGCATCTAAATGTGTGAAATTCTGTTTCATGTTTTGAAATTATTGGTCGCACAAGAAAATCTCTTCAGAATTGCACACTGGGGTTTGGTTGAACATTGAGACCTTTGAGATGCTAACAAACTGCTAGTGGAAGTTATTAAGGGCTGGATACATTGTCAGACAGTTAACACATTGTCTGGTACATTACTTATAAAGGAAAGCTCATTATAGTTAGAATCTAATTAAATCTAATTCTTTTATGAAATGATAACAAAACCTCAGCTCCGCAGAGGAAAGAGCTATTCATTATTTGGATATTAAATACTGCAGTTGTCAAAAGGGTTAAAAATAAAATCTTAGAAGAACTCCACATCTGAAATAATTAAGGGCATGGTTTAAATCAAAGGTACTTTAAGATATGCAAATTAAGTTGTAGTTAATTAATAGCTATTAATAAGAAAGTAAAACTATTTTTTTTCTAAATGTGAAGTTGGAGTCTGTAATTTCTTCTGTGTAAGAGCAGGGTCTGATATCGTTATTGGACCTGAAAAGCTGGCATTGGATCTTCCTTCCCTTAGGTCAAGAAGATGATATAGTAGATTTCGAATTCAAATAATCTTTTAGTGAAATATAATGTTATTGTGAGCTGGAAGTCTTCTAACAGATGTCTCTGTTCCTTTGGCATCTGTTTAACATCTAATAGAAATATTTCCATCTCACTACCTGATTCCAAGGACAAGGTAAGGAAGAAGGCTCTGGAAGCTGGGCTTTCTACATAGTCCTATTTTACATGCTTCGACAGCTGTTGGTGTAAAAATTTCTTCTGTACTCTCTATGATTTATCTTGAATGCCATTGGGATGGTGGCCCCTCCGTAGAAGGTATGACACTTGACATAAAGGAATCATGAGATGATGAGATAAGGCAAGGCTGGACAGCTATATTGGTAGTCTCTGCCAGCATCTAATTGGTTACATCTCTCCCAGAACGTGAGGAAGAGTTTTGAATAAGTGCACAGAAAAACATTACAACACTTCTATGGGAGCTGTACACTTGACTTTTTGAAAATGGTCCCCAAAATGTTTGAATTTGAAATATCTAATAGGTATACAGAACCCTGTTGTATAAATTAGGAATGATAAAGAAATGACTAGCAATGACATAAGTGCTCCATGGAGGATTTGGGCATGAATATGGTAATATTACTATTGACATTCCAACCAGCCAATTGGAAAATGGATTTTGAAAAACAGCATTCATTCTGTGATAATTGTAGCTTAAATCCTTAACGCTCCAGGAGAATTCATACTCCATTAAATTAAGTGCTCTACAGAAGTAGACTTCAGAAGCCCAAGTCTGTAAGAAACATAAGCAAAGAGGAGACTGGACTTAAATATGAGACTTTCCAAAAGGCGTCACAATGGAGAGCTGCAAAGCAAGTGCAGTTGTTGAACTCTCTCTGCCAACCCAGTTCTGGCTACATGAAGCCTCAGTACAGAACACCATTCAAGGACAGCATGCACATCTTTTGAAAATAATATAACTTGTCTCCTGTGTGATCTTTATATGCGCAGAAGCATTGATTGTGACAGGGGCATTTTGCACATTTTGCTCAATGATATAATCCTTCACAATATTGACACTCAAATGAAAATATTTTAGTGTTAACTGTACTGAACAGATATGAGTAGAAGTGTTCAGTTTTAGGATTACAGTTTCAGAGTCTCCAGATTTACATACTAAAAAGATGGCTTGCTTATTTTTCTTTGTAGACATAAAAATGAGAAAGTTGATGTTTATTTTCTGGTGTCTTCTTTCTGGATGCTGTTGTTCCAAATATTGTCTTAGGCTGAAGAGTACAAGATGGCAGGTTCCAGAGAAAATCATCTGCTTTTTGCACAGATGGGAGCGTGCCCAATATCATGGCAAATCCTCAGCTGCTGGCATCTGCTTCTGCCCAGACTTTTTATTTCAAATTTTTAAAGTAGTTATGCCATAATGGGGCGGCATTCTACCTAGACCTACTTAAAAACTGTAACTTGGAGCTTTGAGAGTTTAAAATCTCCACCTGCTATTCTATTGATTCTTTTTTAAACCTCATCAAAATGATTAGTCTAAGAGAGACCTAATTAAAGTTCCCTGTGTGTTCACCCTGGCTAGCATATTTCAAATAACACTTTTGTATGAATTGCTGACAAGTTAGTTTATTTTGTATCAAAACTGTGACCCTTTTTTATGTCTTCTGACATAGCATGTACAGACAAGACCCCATATTCACCCGGACCACATTAATCTTTTGAAAAAATAAAGGTTTGAGTTATTAAAGCAGGAACAACATGTGCTACATCTGTGAAAAATGGTTTGATTAAACAGACATTTGGGAGAAGTTTCATCTGACTTTGTATCATATGCCTACAAAGTAGACAACCACATCTGAGCTACTTGTCTGAAGTCCCTTTATAGTCGACACAAAAAAAGGCAATTTTGAGATGTTATTCCTCTTATCATGAGGAAGACATTTAAACTGGGTCATATTAATTGCACTCTAAAAGTTCCTGTTTCCCAATGTGGGTAATAAAAGGAGTCTAGACAACTGGCTCAGAGGTAG